>NC_065528.1:16665129-16790398 GCF_006386435.1 Epinephelus moara
TTAGTGGTTATTTTGTGTCTAATTGTAGTTGTTTTGCATCTCTTAGTGTTTGTTTTGTGTCTCTTTGTAGTTGTTTTGCGTCTCTTAGTGGTTGTTTTCAGTCTCTTTGTAGTTGTTTTGTGTCTCTTTATAGTTGTTTTTTTGTCTCTTAGTGGTTATTTTGTGTTTCTTTGTAGTTCTTTTGTGTGTCTTTATAGTTGTTTTTTTTGTCTCTTAGTGGTTATTTTGTGTCTCTTTGTTGTTGTTTTGTGTCTTATATAGTTATTTTACATCTCTTTGTAGTTGTTTTACATCTCTTTGTGGGCATTCTGAGTCTCTTTGTAGTTGTTTTGTGTGTCTTAGTCATTTTGTATCTCTTTGTGAATATATTGAGTCTGTGTGTACTGGCTTTACATCACTTTGCAGTCACTTTTGAGTGTCTTTGTAGTTGCTTTAAGTGTTCTTGTAGTCGTTTTGAGCATCCTGTTTTTGTTTACATCTCTTTGTAGTAATTTTTGGTCTCTTTGTACTTACTTTACATCTCTTTACAGTCATTTTGCATGTCTTTGTAGTTGCTTTATAGTGGTTATTTTCAACCCCATGTAGATTATTTACGTCTCCTTGTAGTCATTTTGCATAACTGTTTTGTGTCTTTTCGTGGTCATTTTTGGTCTCTTTGTAGTTCCTTAACATCTTTTTGCAGTCACTTTTGAATGTCTTTGTAGTGGCTCCAAGAGTTTTTGTAGTCAACTTGAGCCTCCTGAAGTTGTTTACGTCACTTTGTAGGCATTTTGTGTCTCTTTGTAGTTGCTTTACTTCTCTTTGTAGTCATTTTGCATCTCTTTGTAGTTGCTTTACAGTGATTATTTTGAGTCTCATGTAGGCGTTTACGTATCTTTGTAGTCATTTCGCATCTCTTTGTAATTGTTTTGTGTCTCTTTGTGAATACTTTGAGTCTTTTTGTACTGGATTCCCATCACTTATGAGTGTCTTTGTAGTGGCTTGAAGTCTTTTTGTAGTCGTTTTAAGCCTGCTGTTGTTTACGTCACTTTGTGGGCATTTTTTGTCTCTTTGTGGTTGCTTCACTTCTCTTTGTATTCATTTTGCATCTCTTTGTAGATGCCTTTTCATCTTTTTGTAGGTATTTTGAATCTCTTTGTGGTTGCTTTATGTATCTTTGTAGTCATTTGAGTCTCTTTGTAGTTATTTTGTGTCTCTTCGTAGTTGTTTTGTGTCTCTTTGTTATCCATTTCAGTTCCTTTGTAGTTGTTTTACATCTCTTAGTAGTCATTTTGCACCTCTATTTAGTTGTTTTGTGTCTCTCAGTAGTCATTTGGCATCTCTTTGTAGTTTCTTTCAAGTTGCAATTGTAGTTGTTTTACTTTATGTCTCCATAGTCATTTTGCATCTCTTTCTTGGTGTATTGCGTCTCTTAGCATTCAATTTGAGTCTCTTTGTAGTAATTTTGCATCTTTTTGTAGTTGTTTTACATGTTTTTGTAGGCATTTAAAGTGTCTTCGTAGTTGCTTTACATCTTTTGTAGTCATTTGAGTGTCTTTTTAGCCTTGTTGCATCTCTTTGTGGTGATTTTGTGTCTCTTTTCATTAGTTTTACTTTCGTTGTAGTTGCTTTACATCTCTTTGTAGTCATTTGTAGTCTCTTTGTGGTTATTTTGTGTCCCTATGTGGTTGTTTTGCCCCGTATTGTAATCTTCGTGAGTCTCTTGTATCGCTTTGCATCTTTTTGCATCGTTTTGTAGTTGTTTTGTGTCTCTTTGTGGTCATTTTGAGTCTCTTTCTAGTCAGTTCATGTCTCTTTGAGTGACATTTTGCAGGTGAAGGCCAGAGCGACCCCTGACACTTTGCGCCCCTGGGCCTGTGCCAGGTAGGCCTGTTCAGTAATCCATCCCTGAGCCTATAGTGGATTTTTACAGCTTTTTTTGTGATGAAATGAGCTGCCTGCTACATCTGGAAACACTGCCACTTCTGACATCAAACTTATACACTCGGTTTGTACACTAGAGACGAAATCAGTGAAGAAGAGTACTTTTTTTTCCAGCAGGATTTGGGGCAGGAAAGCATTGCAGCCACCATTTGCAACATGTTTTCCCTGTGGCGAGGGCTGGATATGGAGGAAATGCAATCTTAGCCTAATTAGAAGGCAGTTTTTCATGTTTACGTTACATAACTGTCAACCTGTCTCCAAAGTATACAATTAAAATAAATTATAATGGCATTTAGATGGATTACCTACCTCCCAGGGAGCCATTGGTTTCCATTCATTTAGACATCATTAGCAACTTGTAGAGACTTGAAACTTCAGAGTCTGCAAGCTTTGTTTTTTGATGTTATCTAGCATAGATAGTGTTTTTTTTTTGAAGATACCACAAAGGATAAAGATGCCCTAAAACTACCCTTCTCGACAAAATTAGACACGTCCACGCACTGAGCTCTCATCAGAGATTTATTTAGACATTTATGTAGTACACAGAGGCTATAAACATGTCTGAAAGGGATGCATTGGGTTCAAAAGTCAACCTGGCTCTTTTAAGAATGTGTCTGAAGCATTTTAACAAGGTGCACATCCTTCATCTCCCCGCTGGCACCACAGCTGGCCTGGCACACAACGTTCATCCCTGGGTATGAACGTACACACACTCGGGCACATGCATGAAGTTAGGTTTGATAGAGGAAGTGTATAATGCAGCTTATATGGATGTTAGTTTGTGCCTATCTTGTAAAGAGTGTCCCGGTATGCATGCATACTTTTGCACACGTGTGTGTACAGTAGGCGCTAGCATGTTTAAATGTGGAGGCTTACTGTACGTCCGATGTCCACTGCTAAACAGACAGGTTGACTGTTTTATGGCTTTAGCAGCAAAGCGCCTCAGGTCTCCAACCCAGCTCCTCCCTTCATACTTAAAACAGTTGTTCTGGTGTAAGTGCCCTCAAGCTGTTTGAAGTGTTTGGCATTAAAAATCTATTTAAGCCAGTGCAGAGTGGTGGTCCTAATATGGAGCTGTTTGACTCAGTGTTGATCCAGAGAACAGAAGAGAAGAGAAGGGAAGAGAGGAGAAGAGAAGGACAGAGTGAGCAGCAGTATGTTGATTAGCTGGGATTACTGTCCTCTGGCTCCACAAAATTACACAGAATGCCCCTTACTAGTAGATGAAACTATTTGTGTGGGAGCTGTTTTGTGTCAGAGAGGCCAACTGGTTTGTGTTAGCAACAAGTGGTAGAGAGTGTTGAGCCACTGTGGGAATCTTCACTGCTTCAGAAGTAAATATAGCGATGTACTACAGTGAAAAACAATTAGACATAATTTAAAGACACCAGCACACTGGAGGCTCAAACATGATTTATCACAGAAAGTCAAAGAAATCAGACAGCATGAAAGTGATGTGTCTGTAGTCTCGTGTTATGCAGCAGAGTTACGGGAAGTTTTTTTTTTTTTTTAAGATGAATGGAACAATTCACTGCCTTCTCTTAAATATAATGGAACTAGAAGGCACTCAGCTTGTGGTGCTCAAAGTGCCAAAAAAATACAACTGAAAAACTCAACAGCAATGTCTCCTTCCAGAAATCATGACTCAGTCACTCAAGATAATACACAGACCTTGTTGTGAGCAGTCACAAGCATGAGTCTCTTGTTCATGAGTAGATGCACGCTTCCTTCTTCTCTATGGCCGATATCTCCAACACTCCACAACTCTGACCAAAACAATCTAGACTAATTACACTACAGGTAAGTCACAAATTTGACTTGACATTTAGACTTGGCTTAAAAAAAATTAGAAAGACTTAAACTCTGACAAAAAACACCAACTTTGACCCAGGAGAGCCATGTTCGCATCCCCTAAGATTATAAAGCCAAACCCTGTTCTTTTTTCCTAAACCCAACCTTGTGTTTTTGTTGCCTGAACCTAACCACGTATGTTAGTTGTTGGAGGAAAATAAGGTCAATTCATGTTGTTGCACTGACGTAGTGCATTTATTTTGAAAGCGATTGCATGTAAACAGTAAATTTCCTGTGAAAACAGAAGTGTATTTTGAAAAAAGACAATGCATGTAACAGGCAGAACTTGACACGGTGTCCCAGAACGTCAACAAGCGACACACCCAGGGTACCTTTCATGTTGTATCAGGACATGGAAGGTCCATGACCAAATATGTGACAAGGTCAGAGTGAGAATGTGTTGCGAAAGCACATTTTTTTGTATGTCTTATGGCATGTGTTATAGTGAAACCAACCAACTTTGCCAAATAAATGGCTTTTGAATTTGGAACATGGTCTGCCACTAGAGTTACGATAAAATAAAAATGATGTCCTCCTGGTGGTGCTAGAGAAAAGGCAGGGGGGCACCAAAGTCACTAAGATTCATCCTCTGGTAACCATGAATGCCCTTACAAAGTATCATCCATTTGGTAGTTACTTAGATATTTCAGTTTAGACCAAGGTGGAAAGTGCTGCTAGTAGGGCTGCCCCCCCGACTAAGAATATTTTTAGTCGACCAATAGTTGTCATTTAGGGCCTTTAGTTGACTAGTTTCCTGCATATTTACAATATTAATGTAATTATTAAATGATATATTTTGGGCGGGGCAACACAATGGTTTGAGTTGAAGGTGTGAGAAAGAATAGTATCAGTAACATTGTTAACACTGTGCTACATTACAGAGAAATACAAAACCGTACCAATGAACCTTCATTAATATAGGCCTATATTTTATCTACAAGTGCACGTCACACACTGAGCGAGCCGCCTGTTAATGATGCTGTGGGCTAATGGGCATGTAGCTAATTCCATGTTTCAGATGATACGTCATGTTTGTAGTCGACCAATGAAGATGAGTTTACATATCACCTTGGGTTCGTCCTTCACCTTCTCAAAATGATCCCACACTTTGGATTTCCTGCCCGACATGTTGTTAACTAGCCTGTGGAATAACCGCAGGTACCAGCCCTGAAAATCAGGGGCTGTACATCATCTTTAACCACCTGGAAAACACAAGGTCACACGAGGCTACTCTCGTGCCTTTTCTGTGCCAGCTTTCAAGAGTGCACTGGCAGGTTACATCTGCGGTTGCTATTTACCTGAAACCCTGAGTGCAGAGCTGATCTTCTTCCAGACGCCATTTATCAGTGTGTAGGCCTACCATCCATGGGACAGATGTAAAGCTCTGGGTAGCCCTGCACTAACATGATCAACTTTTCCATATTTATCAGACGGAATATTTACAGAAGAAGGAAAGATATCTGTCGGCTGTGATCTACTGGTAACCTGACTCCTATCTGACTGCTGAGTGTGGCCTCTTCCTGTGTCTGTCCTTTCAAATGAAATTCCCACATGGTCCAGTCATACAGGTTTTGATTTATTTGATTTTATTGACAAGGCGCAGCTTCGAATAGCGTTTCACATTTTTCTTCCTTTTTTTTCTCTGCAACTTGGCGACCAATGAAATCTCGCTGACTAATGACCTTTCTGGTCGACTAACATTTGTTCGACTACAAAGGGGGCAGCCCTAGCTGCTAGCATGGCTAAAAAGTAGCAGGACAAACCACAACACTGTATTCATGGTCAGTTCCACCTCTGCACTACTGTGAAGTGATGCAGTCCAGATGATGGGTTGCAAACTGTTTAGAAAACCCAAAGTGTTGCCTCCAACATGCAGGGTAACATCATTCGAGGCCTAATAACAAAGAAGAGATCACCCTCTGAGGCCGCGATCAAAGGCAGATGTTGGATGTGGACTGAGGCCGTTTTGAAATAAACCTGATAAGATTTCCATTTCCTAGGCTCGGAGCGTGACACCACACACACACGCACACACAACCAGGTGGGTGAGTGTTTTGCCACCCAGACGCCCAATCTCTCCTTCTCTGTTTCAGTCTAATAGGCCAGTTAGCAGCAGATCCTGGAGGAAGTCCATTAGTTTAACAGAAGGGGGGGACCAGTGCAGGGTTTGCAGCCGTCCTACACGTGTGTTTGTGTGTGTAATGCTAAACCAGACACAGACTTGTGGCTCCTTTGAGAATCAGCCTTACTCACTCTCGCTCTCAAACTCCTCGCATTCTCAGTGCAATCCAGCTGAGTGGGTGAAAAGCAAAGGACTGAGAGAAAAGGAGAGAGAGGCAGCTTGTATGAGGCAGTAGTCAATCACTCAGCACAGCCCGCCAGAGAGAGAGAGAGAGAGAGAGAGAGAGAGAGAGAGAGAGAGAGAGAGAGAGAGAGAGAGAGAGCGAGCGAGCGAGCAAGAGATTGGAGAAGCAGCCAGTCGCTCGTCCCTCACTCCAGGCTCTAAGTTTATAGGCAGCCAGGCAGATTTTCTTGGCTTCGACACAGCGCTCATGACAGGATTAGGAGCCGGGGACGCGGGACCAACCAGAGATCTGCAGGTCCTAGTGGACAAGCCTGGGCCAGATTCTCTCCCTGCACAGGTAGGACTGAACCCTTCATATTGTACTAAAGTGCCCCAAATCTGCCTACCTACAAAAGATTTCTCCTCTCAAAGCAGCAGCAAATCCCAAATCCTTCCTGATGCAATATTCAAGAGGACTTTTCTTCTTTTCTGTTTTTGTTTTTTTTGCCAAGTATTGTTTGGCACCACAGTTTGGTTTTTGGTGACAAAATCTGAAACCTTGGAAAGGCTTGGAAAAGCACAATATTACTTTAATCTTCATGTGGAATGCTTATTATGTTGCACAGTGTGTAATAGAAACCAGTGAGAGGATTATTTCTTCTTCTTTTCAAATCTTTTTTGAAGGTTTTACAAGAAGTGTGACATCCCCCCTTTTTCTTTTTCCTTTGTCCCTCATTAAGTTCTCAACATTACAATTCCACTATCAGCGCATGCCTATCATGACTAAGTGCTTCATTGTAAGTCATTTACATAGAAGTTGTGGCAAACGCAACATGGGAACACATTTTCAGTGTCAGACATTGATCGAATTATCTGCAGTTTGGATGTCTCCAGAACAAATGATGACACTGCAAACATGCGAAGATATGAATGGAAAAACTCCAAGCAATGAATTACTGTACTCATTACATTTAAGCTGCATCTCGCTCCAGCTCAGTGTTTGAGAATGTCCTGACGTAAGCTCTCTCTTTCTACTACAAACTCCAATATGGAGTTGCCGAAGTTGTGCCAAGTTTTCGGAGGGTTGTTGCACCCTGACGCTGATAAATTGCAGATAAATTCTGCAGCAAAGCAAACATTCAGCTGCTAAGTTTAGATGCTTCCTCGCTGCTTTTGTTATGTAACCGGCTGGTGGTCCCATGCACCATAACTTACAATGCACTCACACTAGTATGATTAGGTATGATTCAGTTCCCCTCAACATACAGAGCTGAGCCCCACTGGGTTCATTTACCCACTTGGAGCCTCTTTGTACTGTAAGGAGTGTGGATAGTCATGCCCACTTAATGACTCATGTTCATTGAATACACGGCCAAGTCTTTATCCTGTTAAAAGTTAAAAGACTTCAGTGTTGAGTTTTGAGATTTCCCAATCCTGCAAAATTTGCATGTATACATGCAAGTTGTGTCTTTCTATATAAGCATTTACAGTATATGCGTGTGAGCACAGCTACATGTACATCTGCGCATGGATTTACATGCCGCTGTCTAAGTTTCAGTAAAATTCCAGTCTCATGCAGCGCAGAGCAGCGTAGAGCAGAGCAACGTGTGGTTTCCCTCTGGAATCCTGCGCCGCAAAAACGGGTGGGGGGTGGTGGGTGGGAGAAAAAGCTTGACTTGCAAGTTTACTCTGATTACAAAGTGCGAGAGTTCCCTTTTACTTAACTTTCTGCTGTTTCAGCTTGCCGCAGTTAAGTTTAAGTGGAGGACTTTATAGTAAGAGGAGACAGGGTGTGTAGCGGGAGAGCTGTGCTTGAAGTGTGAGTGTGTGTTGGGTGTTTAGGTGCAGATGTGTCTGGCACCAACACAAAGCAAGGAACATAGCTGGTTAGAGAGGAGAGACACTGGTTTATTTGTGTGTGTGTGTGTGAGCTCTGTTAAGCATCTCATGACAGTTTTTAACTCCCTCATTCTGATGAAGCAGCTCGAGAGGCACTCAAGATCTTTGTTGGAGGAGAATAAAATCCGAAAACACTGCCGAAAATTACGTAACGTCAAAATAAATGTAATAAATCTGGCCCAGAATTTATAAACCTGACACATTTCGGCTCTACGGTAATCCTGCTTTTATGATAGAGCTGAGTGATTCGTAGATTCACAGTTTTAGAACGTGGTCAGACTCAGCCAAGAAACTTGGGGGGGAGACACACACACACACCCACACACACACACACACACTGATGCCTGCATAACGTCAGCCGAAAGCTGGCCGCTTGTTACAAACACACACACACACACACACACACACACACACACACACACACACAGGAGAATGGACTCAGAAATGGATGTGCATGGGACAATGACCTTTTTTAAGACTTCTAGTTGCTATTCTCGTGGTGTAGTCCCAAGAGAAAAGGGGAAAACTGATTTCTCATGGGTATAGGGAACACACAAAGGCCACACACACACACACACAGGAGAATGGACTCAGAAATGGATGTGCATGGGATAATGACCTTTTTTAAGACTTCTAGTTGCTATTCTCGTGGTGTAGTCCCCAGAGAAAAGGGGAAAACTGATTTCTCATGGGTATAGGGAACACACAAAGGCACAAATTTGGCTCATGTTTGTTTGCGTGAGTTCACACCCTTTGACCCTCTGTAAAAAAAAACCAGTGTCATTTTCTCTTTAACTTTTTCCCCTCTCGCCTCTCCTCCTTTTTCTGCGGCAATGTCTGGTTTCAATTAGGCTCTCAGGGATGTGTGAGGGTTCTTTTTTCGCTTGCTCTCCCTACATATACGGTATATGTCTGTCTGTGTCACCATCTCATCCTTTAGGACTCAGGGCTTGTGGTTAGTCTTTTTCCCTCCTCTTCTCTTTACATTCTCATGGTCTGGGGTGTCATTCTTTCCTTGTCTCTGTCTCTTTGTTGGATGCAGAGTCTGTTACACGGTAACAAGCCAGAGACCTTTGGGCACACATGTACTCCCACACATAAAGGGAGTTTAGCCCAAAGGAAACAAAGTAAGGTCGGCTTGCTGGGAGGTTGGGGAAAAAAAGACTCACCTTTAAGCTTGCTCCTTGTTGCCCTCCAACTCTCTGTCTCCGTTTCTTACTGTGATTAACTTCCCTGACTGACTGACTGACTGAATTTTTGACATTTTTCTGTAAGTAGCAGATGAGAAAAGCCTTGTGCTTGTTTTTGCAGCCTCTCCCTGCATGTTCTCGCTTTCTCTCTGTAACACAGTGGCCCCTTGTGTTTCTGGATGGTTTGCTGTAGAGGTCTGAACTCTTTCCATCCCCCGTGGCCCAGTCCAGTGTTATTGGAGCATGCAGAGCCTCTACTGGCAGACAGTGCAGGTGACTGTGCAGCCTCAAGGCTTTGCAGGTGAGAGGCTGTGACATTGTTTGCAAAGGTGCAACAAGATTTTTGTCTGTTTCAAGTTGAGCTTGATTCCTTGACCTGGTTGAGTGTGCAAACTGTCATCGACAAATATGTCAATGAGGAGCAACATTTTTGGCCAATTAGGGGCAATGGAAAAAGCTGTGAACACAACTTTGACATACACTCACCGGCTAATCAGCCAATCATGTGGTGGCAACTCAATACATTCAGGTATGTAGACATGGTCAAGACGACCTGCTGAAGTTCAAATGGAGCATCAGAATGGGGAAGAAAGGTGATTTAAGTGACTTTCAACGTGGCATGGTTGTTGGTGCCAGAAACTGCTGATCTACTGGGATTTTCACACACAACCATCTCTAGGGTTTACAGAGGATGGTACCAAAAAGAGGAAACATCCAGTGAGCAGCAGTTCTCTGGGTGAAAATGCCTTGTTGATGCCAGAGGTCAGAGGAGAATGGCCAGACTGGTTCAAGATGATAGAAAGGCAACAGTAACTCAAATAACCACTGGTTACAACCAAGGTCTGCAGAAGACCATCTCTGAACCAACAACACGTCCAACCTTGAAGCAGATGGGCTACAGCAGCAGAAGACCACACCAGGTGCCACTCCTGTCAGCTAACAGGAAACTGAGGCTACAGTTCACACAGGCTCACCAAAACTGGACAATAGAAGACTGGAAAATGTTACCTGGTCTGATGAGTCTGGATTTCTGCTGCAACATTCAGATGGCAGGGTCAGAATTTGGCGTCATGGATCCATCCTGCCTTGTATCAACAGTTCAGGCTGGTGGTAGTGTAATGGTGTGGGGGAGATTTTCTTGGCACACTTTGGGCCCCTTAGTACCAATGTTGCTATCATTCAATATGGACCAAAATCTGTGAGGAATGTTTCCAGCACCTTGTTGAATCTATGCCACCAAGAATTAGGACAGCTCCGAAGGCAAAAGGGGTTCAACCTGGTACTCGCAAGGTGTACCTACCAAAGTGGTCGGTGAGTGTATACCACCATAAAGTCTATATATCAAAGGGTCCTAACACACCAAGCCAATGGTCGGATGTTGGTCAGTGTTGGGCCATCAGTGAGTGCCCTAGTTTCTGCAGTGTTTCCTGCACCACTGGCATTGATTGGCCCTTGTCGCTTATTTTTGGTTGATTCAGCAGGTTGAACCAACTCTAGAGAAAAATATCTTGCTCTTTAGCTGCTAAATGCTCCGCTATGTTCACCAGGTAGTTGCTAACTTGTCTATGTGCTGTTTTGTGTTGGGCAGGCAGCTAACTGTCAGTTCTTAGAGCTTTGTTACTTAAAACAGCTTCCTCAGAAAGCATGCTTG
Organism: Epinephelus moara; assembly: GCF_006386435.1. NCBI lineage: Eukaryota > Metazoa > Chordata > Actinopteri > Perciformes > Serranidae > Epinephelus > Epinephelus moara. Next base: position 16,675,928 of record NC_065528.1, read on the forward strand.
ATGACAGCGATGAGAGTGACCCACACCAGTTAAGTTACAACCAAAATAATGAGCTGAAAGATGTTAAAATGCACCATAAAGCTGAGGGGAACAGCGCAGTTTGATAATTCTCTGTTGGTTCATTCCTTACAAGTGACCCCTTTCACATTGACATATTCATTTGATCTATTGTTGATATAAAAATATTGATTAGTGTAGCTTTAAGCCAGGGACACATGTGTTTTAGTGTAATTATGTAATGTCCCTGCAGTGTTGGGTGGAAAAAAATAGGGACGGTTACCAGCAGTTTAGGATTCATGTCTTGCCACCGGACCAGTCGGAGTCAAATGTTTATATGAAACATGTTTGATTTTTATGACTAGAATTTGGAAACATCTGGAAGGGATCCTGTATTTTGAAACACAAATATGATCTGAGATCTACTGTATTGCTAATATGTGCTGTTTCCTCTGTTGGTTAGGGTTTAAAAAAACAACCCTCTTGTGTGTTCTCGGCTTAACAGAAGCGCAGCAGTGTCACCTGAAACCAAACAATTCCCTCTCCCTTTGCCAGGGGGAATTTCCCTCCAGCTGACATCATGATATTTATGTCCCATGCAGCTTCAGCCTCTGACATTAATCTCATCTTTAGGACTTTCCCTCTGTCTCTCACTTACTCCCTCTGGCTTATTTCCAGTCTGAAACATTGTGGTTTTCAAATACGCGTGCTTCCTCCATCTGTATTTCTCTCACCGCCTCTTCCCGGTGTAGGTGGGTTGTGATGGTGTCAGAAGACAACCTGTCTGTGTGTCCTCCGGTCTGCTGAGGCCAAACAGCCCATTTCAGCCCACAGACGGTTCAGAAAACATACACAGACACTGCATGTGTCAACATTTGTCTCCTCTCTGTGTTAATGTCTCTCTTTGTGTAAGTCTGCATAAATATACTGTTATAATATACACTTTGTGTCTGCATGTGTGTGTGTGTGTGTCTGTGTAGACCTCCTCTGCTTCATTCACACTTTTGCACTTTGACCTTTGGTTCTTTAGCAGAGCGGTGTAACTTCCTCTCCCCTTGGCTAATGTCACTACTGAAGTCCCGCCAAACCACCTGGTTAAATTATACTTTCCACTTAATCATGCAACACGACCCTACATAATGTGTATGCAGTGTGTGTGGTGTGCTACTGCTCGTGTTGTAACTGCATCGCTGACATTTATTGCTTTAACTTTCAGTTTCATGAGGAGTGTGAGAATCCAAAGAATGAAAAAGGAGTTTTAAAGGGACAGTTCACCCCTAAATCAAAAAATACATATGTTTCGTCTTACCTGGAGTGCTGTTTATCAGTCTAGATTGTTTTGGTGAGTTGCAGAGTGTTGGAGATATCGTCTGTAGAGATGTCTGCCTTCTCTCCAATATAATGGAACTAGATGGCACTCGGCTTGTCATTTTTTATTTTCACCCTTCCCCAAGGGTTAGTTTTCCCCATCCATTTAGGGATTTCAAGGTTTATTGTTTTCATTTCGATGTTTCAAGATAGTTTTAATCTGTGTACATATTTTTCTGTCTTATTATGAATGCTTTGCCAAACAGTATTACAAAATTACATGATCTCTGATTTGCAACAACTTAAGTCTCCTAAAATCACTGTTTGTAAGTTGATTGTGTATATATTATTATAGTTCATTATCCACCTCTGGACTTCATCCTAAAATAAGGCTACAGCGGGACAATAAAACATAAAGTGCAAGATCGATTCCTCTTTGTTGATGCAAAACCTCCACACGAAAGTATTTTCTCTGCCTTGAACACGTAGAATCTTTCTAAGAATTTATATATTAGCAGCATGGTGTTGCAGTGGTTAGCATTGTCGCCTCACAGCAAGAGGGTTCCTGGTTCGAACTCCAGGGTGGAGGAGCGCTTCTGTTCAGAGTTTGCATGTTCTCCCTGTGTCAGCGTGGGTTTTCTCCAGGTACTCCGGCTTCCTCCCACAGTCCAAAGACATGGAGGTTAATTGGTGACTCTAAATTGTCCGTAGGTGTGAATGTGAGCGTGAATGATTGTCTGTCTCTATGTGTCAGTGCTCCGATAGTCTGGCGACCTGTGGGATAGGCTGGGATTGGGATAAGGGCAGCAAACTAGTTGTTGTCTTGACGAGCCTCTCGTCTATGAGTAGATGCACACTTCCTTCTGTGCCCCTCTGATACAGTCAACAGGTGTAGCTAGTTGGAAAGAAAATAGTTCCTACACGAAACTGCTCAGAACAAGGTCTGTGCATTATCTTGAGTAACCGGGTCATGATTTCTGGCAAGAGACATTCTTGTTGAGGTTTTTTGAACGTAACTTTTTTTGGCGCTTTGAGCACCACAAGCTGAGAGCCATCTATTTCCATTATACTGGAGAGAATGCAGACATCTCTACAGCTGATATCTCCAGCACTCAGCAACTCACATAAAACAATCTGGATTGATAAAAAACACTACAGGGAACAGGAAAAATATGTGTTTTTAATTTTGGGGTGAACTTTCTGGATAAGGGCGCACTAAAGCTGGTACAGGGAGACACATGACGTTCAGGAGATGAGTTATACGTCTACCCTCCCTGCACCCTGTTCCCCAAAACAAATTCCACACAGAGAAACACCGCAGACTTAAGCATTTACTCAGTGGTTTTTGTTTTGATTGAGAGCACACTTGTGCTGAGTACTTGCAGTCCCTTACTTTTCTAAAACACTGACTCGTAAATTGTTTTGGTTTGAAAAGCCATTAGAAAGATTTAAATTCCAGAATAATTATTATTCCATTTGCTCAACAGTTTCAGACACAATGATACAGTATGTGTCTGTCCAGAGCACGGTGGTAACTGAATCTCTATCACAACTTATGACATAATCATGCTCTGAGTGCAACAAGTATCTGAAGGGTTTTTTGGCAGCACTGTCTGATTGCGGTCTTCCTGCAAAATCCACCCAATGTGTTTGGAGTGTAGAAGTACTCTAAACGAAGCCAGGAATGTTAACAAAACATAAAATGTGTTATAATTAGCACCCAGTATAAAAATCAAACAACAAACTGTTAACAGACTGACCCCAAGGTCTTTAAACTGCTCTCTTGTTCGCATGCAGGACCTTTGCTAAACTGTGAACAGACTGATAAAACTGTCAGCCAAATACGGCGCTGCATAAAGTGCTGAAGGCGAGATGATTGATTAGATAATCTATTTGACATACAGAAGTAACTCACTTTTTCAGCGTGGGGGTCGGTTTCATTTGGACTTAAGACAATGGCAACAAACCATTTGTCAAACACAGAGGCTGAGAAATACATTAGCTAATAACTTTTAAAGATCTTATATCTATCATTTTCAGGAACATACTTGTATTTTGGGTTTCTATGAGAACATGTTTACATGCTTGTATGTCAATAAAACACTTTATTTTCCTGATGCTGTCAGCCTGAATATACCACTATTCACCCCCTGTCTGAAACGCTCTGTTTTTGCAAAATGTCTCTTTAAGCCCACCTTCCAAAGAAGCCCAGTCAGCTCTGATTGGTCAGCAGTTACAGGTCTTCCACATCTCACTCTCGGTGTCTCTGTACCATCATTGCAGCTGTGGAATGACTGTAACAGCACTTTCTACCTTTATATAGCGTAGTTGTGACATCACAATTTCATGAAAGTCCTTACGGCTCGTTTTTAAAGGCACAGTGTTTATGCTGCATGTGCGCATGCTTTACAATAAAAACGCAACCCGGTCTCAATCCGAAATTGTCGAAATCCGGCACTTGGGCAATGACTTTTGACACCAGACACCGACGAAAAAAGGTGTCCTATAACGCCCTCATTATACGCGACCGGTTGCCTTTATAGTTTAACGACAACTGGCCGCATCAGTTGGAAACACGGTGGGACAAGAACAAAGGTTACATCAGTGAAAGTCCGAGTGGGGTGGGCGGAAGGGGTGGTGGATGGGTCCAACAAACACCGACTTTCACCTGAGAGAGTGGCGTTCGGGTCCCGAAAGATTATAAAGCCAAACCCTGTTCCTTTCTCTAAACCTAACCACTTGCTTTTGTCGCCTAAACCTAACCATGTGCGTTTGTTGTTGAAGGAAAAAGAACGTCAGATCAGGGTGTTTATTTTGAAAGAGACTGTATGCATGTAACAGGCAACAACCAAAGCACCCAGGGTACCTTTCACGTCGTATCTGGACGTGGACAGTCCATGACCAGACGTCAATGTGTGACGAGGTTGGAGTGAGAATGTGTTCGTGAAGGACAATAGAACAAAAAGAACAATAGTAGCCATGCTAGCATCTCTTTGAGGCTGTACTTACAGCAGAGCTTTCAGCTAAATGCTAATGTCCACACTTGCACACACAGGGCCAACAAATCACCTACCATCTTTTTTTCAAAAAGGCCTCACATTCTTTTCACAGGTTTATTTTTCCATGGTCCAAAATAAGAGACATCTTGCAACCACATTTCATGTCCAGACCTAACTTTATTCTGCTTCAGTGCAGATGGCAATGGCAGCAATAAACAGTCTGCATAGTATTTATAAAGTATTTCTGATTTAGAGCAATATACCCGAAGTATCAAAAACCCTGAGGGCTTTCTTCTCCATGTTTGCAGACTCAAGGAGACAGTTTTCTTTGGGTTGCCATAGACTGACCAGAAGGAGCTGGAGTGGGAAGTAATACTAGACTGGAAGGGCTAATTTGAGCTGGTATGGGCATGAGGTGAACCACAGGGAGGGTTTGGCCTGAGTGGGCTTGTCATGGCCCCAGCTGGAATGTGTGTCTTGGATATTGCAAGCTGACCGTGGCTTTAGTTTTCCACATCACAGCTGTTCAGCAGGAAAAGTCCGGCCCTTCTTAGAAAAGGTCTGAGCGTTAATAGCACTGGTCCAACTGGTTTGGAGATGGTTCATTGACTATAAAGGGAAGTAGAGTGATTTTTTTTTTTTTTTGCAATAAAAGTGAACAGTTTCATTAGTTTGTTCAGAGTCCTCGTGAAACAGAAGTCAGAGCGTCCTCAGCTCCTGTACTGTGACACAATTCCCAGTGAAATATTTGAGCAGTGTACAGTTACAAGAGGGGTTTAAATTTAATTCATTGCCTTTGATTGGACCGCTAAAAGCCGGGGAGTTGCTGACATTAGCTTGATACGGCGGATACAGTAGAGTCCGCTGCTGAGTGGACTGTTGGCTTCACACACAGCTCCCTCACTGTGAGATCAGAAGCAGGACAAGGGAGAGATAAATAAATTGAACCTATTCCACATCCCCCACATTGCTTTGGAAATGAAATCAAAGGTGTTGCCCACTGATATCCAAACACACATCTCTATCTGCATATTGCTCTGTCAGCTATCTACTATTACCCCAAAAGGGTGAGGTGTGGTGTTGCTAGCTAGTCGCCTAAAGTCTTTGATTGGATGAACTTTTGTAAACGCCCCTGAGTGCTGGGTAAGTCATTGAACATTTGAAACCAGTATCCGAAATTAACTTCTTGACTCACCAGCCAAGTGGACTGGCAGATGAAAAAATCCACTGGCCAAACACATTTTTTACCGTCCAGAATAATACATTTTTATTTTTCTTGTCACATATACAACTGTTTCAGTCCACTTGAATTAGGTAATAATGTATTATGATAAATACAAACTTAAAGAGGGCCTATGGCATTTTGGTGGAGGCAATTAAGAGTTTGCCATCTTGGTTCAGACTATGAAGCCTTAGTGTTTATCATATGTTTATTTTGGTACAAACATTTACTCGCCAATGTGGCTGGTAGCCCTCGGAGATTTATTTGTCAAACTGAAACTCTACCTGCATTTAGCGGTTGGTGGATGTTAATTTCAGACCCCGTGTGAAACCATTTTACGTGGTTTTACAGAAGGAGAAAAGACCAAAAGAAAAGGTCACCTTGACCTTAAAACCTTACTCGTACTCATACTCGTCCTCCGCTTATCCGGGTCCGGGTCGCGGGGGCAGCAGCCTCAGCAAAGAAGCCCAGACAGTCCTCTCCCCAGCCACTTCCGTCAGCTCTTCCGAGGGAACCCCGAGGCGTTCCCTGGCCAGCCGGGCAATGTAGTCCCTCCAGCCTGTCCTGGGGCGGCCCTGAGGTCTCCTCCCGGTTGGACATGCCCGAAACACCTCCCAAGGGANCACTTCCGTCAGCTCTTCCGAGGGAACCCCGAGGCGTTCCCTGGCCAGCCGGGCAATGTAGTCCCTCCAGCGTGTCCTGGGGCGGCCCTGAGGTCTCCTCCCGGTTGGACATGCCCGAAACCTGGGGCGGCCCTGAGGTCTCCTCCCGGTTGGACATGCCCGAAACACCTCCCAAGGGAGGTGCCCGGAAGGCATCCTTACCAGATGCCCGAACCACCTCAACTGGCTCCTCTCGATGTGGAGGACCAGCGGCTCTGCTCCGTGTCCCCCCTGGATGTCCGAGCTCCTCACCCTATCTCTAAGGCTGAGCCCAGTCACCCTGCGGAGGAAACTCATTTCGGCCTCTTGTACTCGCGATCTCGTTCTTTCGGTCACTACCCAGAGCTCGTGACCATAGGTGAGGGTTGGAACGTAGATCGACCAGTAAATCGAGAGCTTCGCTTTCTGGCTAAGCTCCCTTTTCACCACAACGGACCGGTTCAGCGCCTGCATCACTGCTGACGCCGCCCCAATCCGCCTGTCAATCTCCTGCTCCATCCTACCCTCACTCGTGAACAAGATCCCGAGATACTTAAACTCTTCCACCTGAGGCAGGACCTCCCCCCCGACCTTTAATTTGAAACAGGGAGTAGCCGGCATATTCCAAGTCACAGTCGGACTTTCGTTCGCCTTGAGATTTGCTTACAGCGCTTGCCTGATTGTTGCGGTCCAGCCCAAAAATTCATTTAGCCTAAATACTTGTTAGAACGAATAAAACAATTCACACAAGTGAATTAAATGTAAAGTCAATGTAAAGACACGATAAGACATGAATTCCTGCCAGGTTGTGCGATGGACGCAATTAAGTGTCGCAAATGAAGCGAGTATTGCGATTTTTCAAAAATTTTAACTTCAGTGACCAATTCGCATTGAGATCCTCCGAGGACATATGATGCTGAGGACGTACCGGCGTAAGTTCATTTATCAATTCATCGATTTCATGCGTGTATGACATGAGTAATTCACATGTACGAAGCGTGTCAACTCAAAATATTCTAGCGTTTAAACTTGCGTAAGTGATGTGACACAAAAATTCGCACCGCATTTGGTGTTAACACACAGTCACACAGCAGAAGGGAGCTGCTTCCTCTGGAGCTAAACCCACTGATCAAACTCTTTTTCTCTCAACACACCTCTACTCTCTTCAGCTTTGGTTGGGGATGAACGTCCCCACATGATTGGTGGAGGCTGTGCAGCCATTGGCCATCCGTCCAAAACTGCCATTTTGCCTGCAGCTGGCTAGTTATTTATCTAGCTTGCTAATTCCACCATGCTATTATGGCACATTGGTTGCAGACAATGAGGAATAGTGGACTGTCAGTGTCCATGGCTCTGTCTGCCTGTCAGCGCCTGTTCATTTTGAAAGAGCAACAGCTAATGGGGAAACACCAACACTTACATCATCACTCTGACCAATGGTGTAACTTCATCACTCACTCACTCAGTCAGTTGCTCATTCATGGACAGACTTTTGTATTTATAGGGCTGGCCTTGCTTCTGCTGTCCAGACAATTTGTTTGACTTATATTTGGCATATATATATATAAAAAAAAATCTCTTTCAAGATTTAAGTGACACCTGTGGACCTCACTCTGTGTTATCTCACTGTATTTCTGGGCTGAACCTATAATTCATGCAGCATTAGTGCCGCCATGCTTTACCCACGGAGCTGCACACGCAGGACCACTGGTACAGTTGCATCACAGTCCTTTACATAAACCACATGTACCAGACCAAATGAGTTAACCTGAAAGCACTTATACACAGACTTGTGTCTGGGTCCACTCAAGACCCCTCTCCACCTCAGTCTAGTCTCGTCTGGTGTTTGGACTGGCACAAGCCTTGACTTGTGTTGACATATGTCTCTCATCAGCCGCACAATCATGCAACACAGACACAAGAAAGGGCTTGTAGTTGATGTGTAGTACTCATACATACATATATAAATCTATGGAGGTATGCTTGTGTGTAAATATAGGGAAAGAAGAAAGAGAGACACGTTCATACGCAGACTCACAGATGGTGGCTGAAAAGAGCCAATTCACTCAGTTCCTGCTGGACTCGGAGTAACAGCTCACCAAAAGTGTGCGATTGCATGCGACGGCTGCAGTGATGGAGATCAAACTTTCGTGTTTGCTTCGTTTGAGACGATTGATAGTTGGACAGTTGAAGAGCACTCAATGGACTGGAAAGTGCCTCCCCGGTACATTCTCAGCTGTTTCTGTCTGTAGCTAGCTTACATGCCCAGTCTGTTATTCACAATGGAACGACACCATCTGCATTGACGGGCTTGTTCCACTGTGTGAGAGACTGGAAGACTGTAAGGGTGCTGCGGTTTGGTACAGTTGGATTGAGTCAGCGCGTACACAAGTGTGTGTGCGTGTGCGCGTGTGTGCGTGGTGTCTTGGCAGACCTGAGGGTCTTGCCTTTTTGCCTCTGATCACACAAGGGACCCATGACTCACTTTGTTTTTTTCATAAAACACGCGCACACATATATTCACACAGTCAGCAGGCAGGGAGTCTAAAACAAGTGGCTATGTAGCAACAAAAAAGACAATCAGCATTATTATTAAGCCATAAATATTAATATCTCCGGTCTTGGAGTTTTCAATTTTGTGGCTGATGATAGTTTCACAGTTTGGCAGAACATTTGGTAAGACGGCAGGGCTGCAAGAAAAAGAGAAAAAAACACAAAGGCAGGGAGTCAAAGAGTAGTCAGACAGTGGTTTTAAAGAAATAGTTTAAAGAAATAGTTTGACATTTTGGGAAAAGCACTTATTCGCTTTCTGGCAGAGGGTTAGATGAGATGATTGATTGCACTCTTATTTGTTGAATAGAAGCTACTACCAGCAACTGCTTAACTTCGCTTAGCATAAATACTGGAACTGGGAAACAGTTGGCCCGGCTTTGTTGAGCAGTAGCATAATCTAACGCCTACCAGAAACTCTAATTAACACATTACATCTCTGTCGTTTAATCCAGTGAGAAACCACTTTATTAGGTACAGCTTGCTGCTACTGGGTTGGACCCCCTTTTAATTCTTGGAGTCATAGACTCAACAAGGTGCTGGAAACATTCCTCAGAGATTTTGGTCCATATTGACATGATAGCATCACACAGTTGCTGCAGATTTGTCGGCTGCACATCCATGATGNCAAGAATATATCCCCCACACCATTATGTAATAGATGTAGCTAGGACACGTATGGGGACCGACACTGGGACTGGTTTTCAGCGTTTATTTTGGTCTGCAGAAGACACAAAGCACATAATTTGCCCTCTGTTCCACTGTCTGCACCTCAGGCTCATTTGTCTTTTAACAATATGTATAAATGCAATAAAATTACATTTAAATATGTAATTAATATAGCATACAAATTGCTTATTAAATTATTTGCAAAGTCATACCAAACACTGCTGAAAAACATAAATTTCAACATGAATTATATTAACAAACCACCACAAAACATTTAACACAGTATATTCATGAAACAAACAGTGACACCTGGTGGACAGAGTAAAAAGGCACACATGGAGGGGGAACTAAACAGAAACAACGGAAAATACAACATAAATCAAACAAAAACATACCTGCAGAAGACACAAAGCACATAATTTGCCCTCTGTTCCACTGTCTGCACCTCAGCTCCTAAACAACAGGTTTTTAACAATGAATAAGGTGGAAATTCTCCTGCTCTACATGAAGACACGACTTTTGGCGGTACGCTGTATTGCAAATCGCGCCCAAAAAGTTACATAAAAACACTGTCCAAACTCCTAATAACACTGTTCAAATCAGCTCAAAACGGCTGGATAACATCATATTAAAAACAGTTAACACCGCGCACCGAGGGTAACGGCTTATGTAGCTCGTTTTATAATGTAAATAACAAAATAATGTTGGAGCATTTTCACACACAACTTACCCTCAGCAATGCGAAACAGCACTGTGGGGGGCAGAGAAGGGGAGCTACGGAAACCCAGGAGGTACAGGAGCCATGAAGGGCAAAAAAAAAAGCAGTTTCCACAGGAAAATTAAAATAACCACAAATAAAAACAACTAATTGAGATAAAATTCACAAATACCCAATAAAATATTCAAATAAAATAATTACAAATTCTCAAATATAGATTGGAAATATGTATTGAGAATTAAGTGCTTTTTTAACTCAATTAAAAACACAATTACAATTACAATTACACCACCACCAGCAGCCTGAACCGTTGATACAAGGCACGATGGATCCATGCTTTCATGTTGCATACACCAAATTCTGACCCTGCTATCTGAATGTCGCAGCAGAAAGACTTATCAGACTGTACGTTTGGACCTTAACCCCCCCCTCCCCAGTGAAAACATGAAAGTAGCAGATAATTGTATTTCCCAAGACCCCAAACTGATCTGTAAATATAAATTCATACAAATGGGGGACATAGCTCAGCTTGGGAACCAGACGAATCTGCGAGCCAATGTTTTATTTGCCCTGGCAGATGCATCTGGTCCCCCTCCTATTCAGGCAGATTTCCAGTCGACCAGGCTCTTATTGAGCCAATCACAATTGTTTATGTGGTTAATGGGGGGTGTTTGAGAGGAAAACAACCAAGATGGCTGCGGCTGATGTGGAACTTTCAGAGACATATTGATGCTATACCATCACAGCTCATCTCTGCATGCTGTTGTCTGTTTGCATTGGTCTGTCTCTCAGTCACGTTTTATTGCTCAAATTGGTTGTAGGTCGACCCAGTTGCACCCAAAGGCATTTTGGTCTATGGCCGTTAATAACAACCCTTAGGTTCCAGACTCTGGTCTTGGGAATACCAGGCTAGAAACAGCTAACCTGACTCTGTCCAAAGGTAACAGAATCCACCGACCAGCACCTCTAAATCTCACTAATTATCACAATATATCTGCTTTATTTAATCCGCACAAAAGTAGAAGCTGGATACTGGAAGCTATTTTTTGGGCAAGTGCAGTAAGTTCTTGGAGTCTGCGCTGGTTTCCTGGCAAACTCAAGGTTGACAATGAGGGCCCTTGCACACTAAGCGGATGGACAGCCGTTGGTCAATGTCGGGCTGTGTGTCCTGCACCATTGGCAGTAGTTGGTCCTTGCTGGCTTTTTTTCACGGCTGATTTCTCTCTGGAAGTGGAAGTGATGAAACAAACAAATGGCTAAAGTCAAGAGGGCGTGAAATCGAAACAAACTTGTTACTGTATATTAGGAAATACTTTCGTAGCATTGAGCTCTTTAACACAAACTGGTCATAATTGTTTGTGTCATTGTTTGTTAGCATATCATTTGTTCTTTCAACATCAGGTTCTGTTGTTCATGTGCTAACTCGCTAACTAGCATCTTGAATCCCTCCTGTTGGTCTTCTGTTTTTTTGACTGACAAATACAGACTACCACTGGTTATTTCCTCTCATGTTGGCGCAGAATTTACATGCTAGTTGGTTGTTGCTGTCATCTTTGTGGTGTGTTCAGTGCAACTTTTTGGTCGAGACACATGCGCCGATAGGCAACGCAACCTTTGCCCTTTGATGTCGGTTTGGTGTGTCTAGGCCTTGAGACTGCATAATGTCAGACTATTCCTTTAACTAAGCTGTTTTTTTCTATGCCTACAGTTGGTAGATCAGATGACACTCATATGATTGTTTTTGGAACACACTGTGTGGGCCTGTTTCAATTCAGATAAAAGCACATATGGGTCTGACACGTTTTATATATCAATGCAACAGATGTATTTTGCAAGGGATAAACATCCTGTAAGTGGATGGAAGTCGTCAATATGAAGGCACCAAAATGAGAACAGAGAGAGAGATGGACTCTGAGGTGGGGCATGAGGCACAAAAAGTAGGGAATAAAGGAATGTTTTGTTTTTTTTTAAAAAAAGAGGAGATGAAGAGAAACATCCGGTTTGGAGCTGAAGGTTGAAAACATTCATGGGATATCCCTGAAAGAAAACAGCTCTTTAATTTGACCACATTTTAACCCATAACATGTTAACACATAACAAATGTCTCTTTCTTTCCCTTCAAACCCTTTTTCCTGTTTCCTCTTACCCTACCTCTCCACTAATTCTTTCAACATGTGCTACCATTTTGGTTGTCAGCATGTCTCAACATGCCATTGAGACAAATCCCTGTGCAATTTATTGTATGTGTGAATAGAATCATTTTGATTCTTTTGGACTTTTTCGCACCAATTGACCAATCGGACTATTTGGTGCCCTTTACCTTTCTATTACACTTTCATGTCTACATGTTGTGTGAAAACATGTAGACATATTTTAACATTTTGTTACATGTGCACTGTTGCTTTAACCAGTGGTGGGCCTAGACTTGGGGGGGCCCGGAAAAGAAGCCCATCCAGGCCCTGATTGAGGGTTTACAGCTGTCACCTTAAAATGTGCCTTTGTGAGTGGCCATCAGGGGCCCCCTTTTCTCCAATTTTTTCTTTTTTGGGGGGGGGGCACCAACATTTGTTTTGCTTCTCTAGACAGTGCACCTCTGGCTTTGACCCTTGTACTACTAACTGATAGTGGCTGATAAATTTGTTGTGCCACTTTGCCTCTGTATCAACGCTTGCAGGCTAGTTCATTGCTTGCCTCTGAGCAAGCTTTGTGTAAATAAGCAGCTATCTCAAAGAATTTATGTGACTTTGTGCCAAACAGCCTCTGTCTCTTCTTTGTATCCATAATTCAGTCAGGACCACTTCCATCAAAGAAAACTTTATTTCCATTTGCGGTATTATATTTGGCGGCAAGGCTCTGTTCTGGGGCCTCTCTGCCTTTCCTTCGCCTATGCAGAAAGCCTAATGCGGAGAGAGCACACCTCTCTGCCCTTCCACATGCCTTCATAGAGGCCTAAGGCAAAGAGAGCAAAAACCTCTCTACCCTTCCATGCACCTACATGGAAAGCCTATGGCAAAGAGAGCAAACCTCCCTGCCTCTCCATGCTCCTACATAGAAAGCCTATGGCAAAGAGAGCAAACCTCCCTGCCCTTCCATGCGCCTACATGGAAAGCCTACGGCAGGGAGAGCATCAGCAAAGACCCCCTGGGAACAGAACAGAGCAGCATAAATGGCAAACAGAAATTACACTGAGAAGTCAGACACAACAGGAGGAGCTGGGGTGGAGACAGGTTGCAAAGTGGCTTGCAGCGGAAGCAGCAACAGTAGGCAGGTCAAAGCAGTTTAAATAGGGCACTGAGAGTTGCCAAGTGGTTGCATAGAAAGGAATCACGTGATCTATCAGCTGACTCCCTTCCATCAATCAGCTGCTCCATCAGTTGACTGGGCTGAGCTTGACATCGTGTCCTGCCTGAACTAACACTATGCTCAATATTTGTAAGCAAGGGACATTTAAAAAAAGAGATTCCATAAACGACAACTACATGCATTCATCAATATGTGTGTAGTCACAACAGAGCTTTCAGACAAATTCTAGCTGTCATTCACCCTAATTAAACATTTTCAACTTCTGACACCTGCCTTTGCTTTTGTGTTGCCGGTCAGTCCAGCATTGCCTGCTATCCCATAGTACTTTGGGTGGCGATTGATTCACATCACATAAAGAGAAAGAACAAAGGTTAACTTAACTTTTCTTTGTATCATGCTACACTCAGTTTAGTGTTCACTGTCAAATTTGGGTGTCAGGACTAATACAGCTGCCATCAGCAACAGTTTGAATCCACGGTCAATGGACTTTGTGCACCTCTAAGTACATTTATATTACTGTCTAATCAACATTCAAGTCATCAAATGCAAATAATGAACCTCTAAAGACATAATTTGTTTTACATCCTTGCAATGGTCTCATTGAAATAATGTTTCATTTGCTGATAGCAAGTGCCTGTCAACTGTCCTACAAATCACTAACAATGATTTAAGTGTCAGCTAAATGGCTAAAGCATTTGTGTGAACTGGCCATTGAAGACCTTTAAAAAGTCACCTCTCACTCTCCCTCTGTTTGTCTCTTTATACACACAGCTGTGACCGGCCTCCCGTGTCCCGTCACACCAGTCATCCGACAACAGTCTTCCAAGGTTGACCTGATTACAGAGAGGCCTCCCTTCCTCTCCTCTCCTCTCCCATCATGCGTCTCCTCACCACCCTCCTCCTCTTACTGCTCCTCCGGTCAGCTGAGCCCCGGAGAGGCCCTCGGTCGGGGGCTTTGGAGAGGGGCGCTGGGGGCCGTGTACGGGGCAGAGGCAGGGCCGGAGTGATGAGACGTCAAACTCAGGAGTGTAAGGAATACATGGAGGCGGGAGAGAAGTACCTGGACTGCCAGGACAGGCAGCTGACCACCGTGATGCAGGACTGGCCCAAAGATATTCACCACCTGCTGCTGGCAAGAAATAAGATCCAGGTACGCCTAGACTATTTATGGTTCAAATATAAAAAGGCAAGACACAGACCACCTGCTACAGTTCAGTTATTAAACACAACCAACAGCAATTAACAAATCCTGAGAATGTGGAGTACAGTTTGTGAGTATTCTGTGCTCAAGCCTCTTACTCTGACTCTAAACTCAGCCAGCTTGTTGATACCATGAGCATCTGTGCACCATTTATTTGGAGCTGAGATCAAAGAGTGATTTTCCTGCTACGTATGTGTGTGTGTAGGTTTATGCATGAGTGAGCACACAGGATGTGTGTGTCACAGGTGTTGAGAGGAACAAAACAAAACACTTTGCCAGCAAGGTAATAAATAAAGACGAATGGCTTACAAAAACACTGATTGAATCGGTGAAAAATGACTATAATTAAGCTTTATTTTCAAGTTCAAAGAGTAGGGTTGTTGAATGAGTGAGTAGTGAGGGAAAGAATGAATAAAGTGGATTTACTTTATTTTTAGCTGCACCTGTAGCCCTGCTGGATTTTGCTTAGAAATATAGCACATTTAAAAAAGTGATGAACGCATAGAGATCATCCAAGTGTTTCAGTGAACTCCATCTTTTAATGTTTTGGTTCTCACTGCTGTCATGAGCCATTTTTCCAGACATTTTCCAACATGTTTTCATCCCAGGTGGTCCAATACCGATGCTTTCTGGACGCAAACGCTGAAGGCACCCTTTGTCGTGTCTATGACAAAGATCCTTTAGTGTCTATATCTGATGCTCAACTGTGTAACGTGAGGGTTTGATGTGTGGTGGTTGGGTCACTCCTAAGCAGCACTTTACTTTTCTCCACACTTCAGCAGCCTCACAACATTTCCTGGTTACACTTCCTTGTTATGGGTCACATGTCTCTTAACTAACCAATGAGAGGCTAGACGGACTTAGACTGAGATAAATGTGTGTGAGAATTACTGAGGCAGATCCAGCAAATGATTTAACTGTTTATAACAGTGCTGCTGTGAATATTTTAACATGAAAATACGTAAATAATCATTGTTTTGACATCATCTTTTGGGCTTAAAGTAAGTGATGTAAGTTACGTAATGGTACGTACAAAACAACACTGACTTTTCATTTCACACGGGAAACAAACAGCGGTCTCCTGGGTGAAAGTCTGTCTTTCTTTGACCCATCCAAGCCTATGCTGACTCTTTTACTCTATACTTTCGATGGGTTTACATTGGAGTCAGCTGAAAGCCTGGTGCCTCACAGAGATGCCAAAGGGTGCCTTCAGCGTCCATATCACATGCTGAGTGGTTTAACAAAGTGTTGGTATTAGATGACCTGGGAATGAGAACAGACGGGCAAATATTGTCTGATATAGACTGTCCATGAGTCTGACAAAGCTCAGTCGGCATTTGCTTGAGAGGAACATCATTTCAAAAGGGATACTTTTCTGATTATCAGCCAGCTTTGTATCATCACAATGTGGGTCGTACGTGTAAATAAACTGTAGTAAACTTCCCTGCATCTTACCAGCGCCCAGATCTCCCTGCTCATCTCCCAGTGAAACTCATTAAGCGGATTTTCGCTTGCCCTCGGCTGTTGCTCAAACTACACATTATCCCTCCACTGCAGACACAAAGAGTATAGAGGCAGATTGAGAGAGAGGGAGAGACCCACCCCTCTGTCTCTCTCTTAAACGCAGACCAAACTCTGATTAGCACTTCCTAGTTTTACCATTCGATCAAATACAAGCTAAGATTCTGTTACTGTTTTGCCTATTTCTCACCTAAAATGACCTTAGAGACATATTTTAGTGCACTGTTTGGCTGTTATATGAGAATTTGTGAACAGGAAGTGGGCACCATACTGTATTGTAAAAGTAAGACTCAAGAAACTAAAATCAAACAGTAAAGGTAAAGGTGCGGACATACTTTCCGCATTGAATATCCGCGGACAGCTGAGGTCATGCAGACGCCCCACCGTCATACTCCAGCAGTAAACGGGAGGACTGGAAGGTGAGCTCACCATCCTCCTACTGCCAATGTTGGATGAAACTGAAAGTGAGAAGCTGCTGCTGGGTTTGGAGTAAATGTCTGTCAGATAACTAACTTGAAACTAATCTCATCGCGGTACAGCTGATGAAGACCATCTTTCCAGCAGTGAAGTACTTCTTTAAGTAAACAGCTTTATATATGCAAAAACTAACAGTTCACATCTCCCCCTTAGGTTCTGAGGGACAACATGTTCTCCCAGTTCACCCAGCTAAAGAGCCTGGACCTCCAGCAGAACGACATCTCCATGGTGGAGAACGGAGCATTCAGCGGCCTCTCCCAGCTCACCACCCTGCTCCTCCAGCACAACAGATTGAAAACAGCCACCGAGGAGGTCCTGCTCCCTATGCCCCGCCTCACCTACCTCCGTCTCTATGACAACCCCTGGAGCTGCCACTGCCAATTGGACAGCCTGATCAGGACCCTGCAGGTGCCTAGCAACCGCAACCTGGGCAACTACGGCAAGTGCGCAGAGCCCCAGTCGCTGAGGGGCCAGAAGCTAAGGAAGCTGAATGTGGACTTGTTGTGTGCGGGTGACAACCAGGTGGACAGGAGGCCGGGGGGGGACCGAGGTGGGGGGCCACCTCCACCCATCAAGAAGCCAGAGGCCACGTCCATGTGCCACACCTACATGTTCCCAAAACCTCTGCTGGACTGCAGCAGTAAAGGTGAGACTGTCAAGTTCTCTATCTCTTACAGAAGTCAAGGTGATGTGATGATCAGCGCCATCCATCTTTGTTTGGGGAAAGGGGGTGTGCATTCTTTGGTCTGTACACTGGAAGTTCTTGAGTGAGCTGCGCTTTCTCGTCCTTTCCGGTTAATATCACAAATGGACTGCACTTGTACAGCGCCTTTCTAGTCTTCTGACCACTCAAAACATTTTTCACTATGCCACACTCACCTAATCACAGACAAACAGCATTCTCCTTGGTGAAAGTCCAGAGTTTGTTTGACCCACCCACCTCGACTCCCACTCACCCTTTGTAGACCTTCGCTCTTTACTAAATGGCAGTTGCTCAGAGCATCAAAAAAATGCAGCGACATGATGCGTCTCATACTGCCA
Source organism: Epinephelus moara (assembly GCF_006386435.1). Taxonomy (NCBI): domain Eukaryota; kingdom Metazoa; phylum Chordata; class Actinopteri; order Perciformes; family Serranidae; genus Epinephelus; species Epinephelus moara. The sequence goes on from NC_065528.1 coordinate 16,693,575, forward strand.
CTTAAGAATGCCTCGGTGTGTGGGTATCTGGCCCTAAGGGCTACTGATCTAATGTCATTATTTGACGAGATGGAAGTGAGAGCAGGTTGGGTAACGCTATCTTTGTGCTAGCCTAAAAATATTAGTAAAGTACTTTAAACTGGACAAACGTGGGCCGATAATGACCATCAAAATGGAAGACCAAACACAGGCTTGGATTATAACTATTATACCATTATTATATGACGTATTAGTTGGAGATCTGTCTATTCTTCTCACCTGTTCACCACACCACATTAAGTGTAATTTGACTTGGAGGATCAGCGTCTGTTTTGGTTGACACTCCTGTCTGTGTTTACGTGAACTCTTTTATTGGCTGCCAGTCACTTTTTACTTCCTGATTCTTCAACTGGTATGATATAAAACTAGAGACTTGGATTTTTGGTTGTGCTAGGTGTACAACCAGTCAATAGCTCTTCAGCACATTGGCATGTTGATGTCAAAAACAGGACAATCTTAATATACCACTTTTCTGAGTATTTCTCTGCTTCAAACTGTAGCTGAAGTGATCTTTCCTCCACGCCATAGTCGCAAACCAACAAAAGATGGCAAGCAGAGTTCAAGAATAGTTAGAATCTGAATTACAGCTTAAGTAATCATTACGTTGGTTGAACATAAGAGAAAACACATGTACTGCATCCACAGAAAAGAGTCAAACTGCATACGAGAGGTGAAATTAACTCACACAGTGAATCACTCTATTCTCTATTCTCAGCATTAGAAACTGTTCATTTGCAGCCAAACTCAAGTGAAATCAACCAGTGTCACTGAAGCTTTTCTACTCAATCAATAGTTATCATGTGTGACGAAAAATAATTTTCCTGGCGAATGTATCAATAACAAATAGACTGCCCTGACAGAGGAGTACCTCAAATAAAAGCTGCAGTTGTGCAGACTTGTGCTTGCTCTTCCAGTTAAATTGGACACGAGAATTAGTTTGCTGTCTAATGTTTTGGTTACAACAAGGCTGAGCAAGCAGACTTGTGTTTGTTTTATAAAGTTTGAGCCACATGGGACTCCTGAACTTCACTGGAAGGGAAGGCGCTGGGTCTGGACTGGTTGTGGTCTGTTCTTTCAAACTACAATGCTGGCATCTTTATGCATGGGGCGTAATTTTGCAGTTTAATCTTATTTGTTTGACCTCAGGTCGCTGGCTGCGGTTGAGTTGCATTGTTTGGCTTTCTGATGAGTTGCATTGTGGTGCGTTTGTGGTCCTGTGTGGTCGGTATTTTTTCTCTTTTTTTTTCAAATACAGCACCATCTCTTTTGTATTGTGTTGTAATTTGAGTCATGTGTTCATCAGTTCTCTGCAGATTTGTGCTCTCCAAGATATTGTAGAAAGCGGTAATTGCCACCAGCATCTCAACCTGTTTGTGTTCTCAGTTTTAACGCTGAGTCAGCATGGGCAGAAAGCTGCAGGGAAGATGGAAACAGGCAGGCATCTGTCAGAGAGGGGGCGAAGGGAAGGGGGGGGGGCTTCTCTCAGCTCTTCCAGTTTTCACATCTGGTTCTCTTTGTGTGTAAAAATGCCACTATAAGGCTGCTATCATAGAGATTGTAACTTCTCCAGTGCTCCATAAAAACATTGTGTCAGTCTTGCTGTTCAAAGACAGACTGGAGGCAGGAAGGACAATTTCTGAATTTGTGCAGACCGATCACTTTTTGTCACTTTTATGTGGGCTCTTTTTTCTTGGTTGTTCTCTCATCTTCTCCCTTTTGCCTGCTTCTCTCTGTCTTCTTCTTCATCCTCGTCTTCTGATGCCTTAGAGCGTCCACTGTCAACATACTGGACTAAAAGATTGTCTGTGTTCATGTTTCAGACCAAGTGAGCTCCAGATTTTAATGAGCGATTGAATCCATCTATAAATGGAGAGCTTATGCCTTTCACAGAAAGAAATCTTTCAGAGACAAGCCAAAACCGCACAATGCAGCGCCTGTGTTGTGTAAATGCTCGAGGAAGCTTTTTGCATATTTTTCCAAATTTTTTTTTTTCGGCAGTTAAACTTTTGAATTGATTCTTTATCTGAAACACTATAAGGTTTCTCTGTTTTTCTCGCAGGGTTAATCTCCCATCCATCTCCCTCACATCTTTTCTTCTTTTCTTTTTTTATACCCGGTAATAACTCTCGACATCCTGCCTCCTAAACCATGCCCCACCACGAGAGCAATATGTGATGTGTGAATGTTGCTTTATGAACTACAGCTGTCATGCATGACATTCAATATGTGGTCTCTGTGTTTTTGATTTGTAAGGACGCACATATAGTTGTCTAAGTCTTTTCATTCTACTGCTTTCCCTCCAGTGCCGGTGTTTTCATTAGCTGCATTGGTTGTATTAGCTGTCCGTCAGTGTGAAATCTAATCACAGGTTGATTATATCATAACACATTATGTTTTCTTCTCCCGCTTTTGTCAACAATCCTCCAGCATCTGCAAGTGTTCAGACTTAAGTATGCTGTGGTATATAACTTTGATCCGAACACACATTAAATTGCATTCTTTTGGTTAGCTTTAAATTTCAAATACTTCTGAAGGAATAAGCAAAATTACTGCTCTGCCCATGTTCCATATGTGCCTTTCCATCCCACAGGAAAATTGTTTGGGGGCCACAAAATGAAAAAGGGTTCCCATTTAATCAAGTACAACCAGTGCTCCTATTCTGGAATAATACTTAAAGTACCCCCCCACAAAATGTGTTTTACTATGTTTATGTCCCCTAAAATGTCTGACCTTGACTATAGACCCTTTTACTGCCATTAAACAGTATGATGTTTATTGGTAACAGTAAATACTTTTTCCCTAACCTGACGTGTGAGCATTTTTGATGATCGCCTCCGTCCAGTACTCTCGTCTTATCATATTTAGCCATGGTTGTCTTTGTTGTTATTGACGGGTAGTGGTGGCTGGTATGTGATAAAATTTAAGTTTTGAGCCATGACTCCTTCTATTCTGGCTCCCAATAACACAACAAGACGACACTTTAGGACTCCTATGTAGCCTACAGCCCTGTGGTGGAGAGTGTGTTTTGCCTCCTCAATGTCTGTGCACTTACCTAAAATCTGAGAATCAAAACGTATGTTAGACGTTAGATACGTTGCTAATATGAAAGCCAGTCTCTGTCTAATACAGCGGGGATAGAGTATGCAGCCTTTGAACGTAACCAAGACCCCGATGTTTCCTTCCACTCTCTATCAAAAACCCCATCACTGCACATATAATTGTATGTTTCACAAACAATGCTGTGTCAGCCACTGCCAGTTAGCCTACAAGCTAACAAGCTAATGATGTGACCTAGAAATATTCAACATTAGAAACCTAATGAAAATAGCAGAACACGTTATAATTTCATTTTTTGTTCCTTTAATATTTTGTTTATTATTCTGCCTCAGATCATACAGACAGAGAGTGTGATAATCTGTGAGCGACAATTGTCATGAGAGGGCGCCTTTTGTCTATTCTTCTCTTCCTGTCTTGGGGGACATGTTTGTTGTGTTGCCACGTGAAAACTGACTGCTCCAGACAAACTATTACAAAAAAAATCTACGGAGTAGCGGGGAGAATAAAGTTGCCAAACAGAAGACTGAGTCCTGTTGTCTTAAAAGTGCAACACAAACAAACATCATAAATAAAATATGCTAATTATGCTAACAGTTCCGATACGTCTGCTAGTCACCAATTTTGCTAATGTTAGCCTAATAATGCTAATGCTAGCCATCTTGAAACACACTGCTCTTTCACAGGCTAGCGGGATTAGCATTGGAGAAAGGGCTAAGCTAAAATTAAACTTAGCGCAGGCAATTTTCTCAATTAGGGAGAAAGAGCAGATCGGCTTCCAGCCCCTTTTTCAGTTTTGTTTTTTAATAGGCTTGTTATGTGGGATAAAAGTGCCCACTGGAGTTTTCTTGTATACAAACAAAAGTTATTTTTACATTTAATGCATTTAACCAAAAGAATTCTGTGTATTCCAAAAGTCTAACAAACTTGCCGACTGCATTTCCGTCCTGGTAAAACAAAACTTCTTTGTGTGTTACCACCACCCACTGTCAATTACTGGGATAGCACGATACCATCAGTAGGAGTGTGTATTGCGTTGCCTGAGTTCATGCGGGACCTATATTCGTGCTCAACACAAACAAACACATTGCTGAAAACATTGTTCCATAATGCTACTAGCGGCCAAAATTTTTGTTAAGTTTGTGCGAATTCTATTAAATACAGCTTACAACCTATGCACTTAGTGTGCACAAAAATAATTGAATTGGACACAGGGTTCCTCTACGAGATGCAGCCACAAAATTAGCTCATAATGTTGGCCTGTGTTTCCCAGCCTTGCACGGAAGCAGTTTTAAATTTAATTGCAAGACTGGCAGCTTTAAAAGTAAATTAGAGCAGTTAGATTATAACCCACATGTGGAATTATAATCATCAGAAAGACATGGTCAAAAATACAGAGAAATGAAACTTAGGTGAAAACAAACTGTTAAGCGGGTGAACATGAGTGTGTAGAGGTCTAACAAACGTGGGTTTCTTTCTCATGGGAGCAGAAAACAAGCAGGGAGTGAAAGTAAAAAATCCCATAGCAGAATGGAAACATGCTCTGATCTGTCTGTCTACAAATCCTGTATTTTCCCTTTGTGTATCTCTTTCTCCCTGTTTTTCTCCATGTTCCCCTCACTCTGGTTTGCAGGCTGTTTCTCTGAGGTGAACCACAGCAGATTTCAGGCTCCACATCCTTCTCACTGGAGATCAATGCTGCACAGAGTGGTTAGAGTTAATGTGGGAGCTCTTAAGACCATGCCTCTCAAAGATGGGACGTGGACTTGAGAGTTAGTCTGTGGTAATATAATAATGTGCCTGCATATTACTTCTGTTAAAGTCCCTTTTCTACAGTGGACACACTGTTAAACTCCTTCTAGGTGTCCTGCAATCAATCGCCAAAATAGAAATGTTGGCATTTATGTTTCTACAAACCACAGTTAAGTTACATTTGTATGTTACTATAGTTTCAACAACACTGTGATTAACATGTGATCAGGTTTAGGCACAAAAACACTTGGGTATGGCTAGGAAAAGATCATGTTTTGACTTAAAATACCTGGCGTTGGTGGCACAATCCTGGCTGGAAATGCAACAGTGTCTTTGTGGCGGGGCATCGGTAGCTTAGTGGTAGAACAGGCGCCCCATGTACAAGGCTGTTGCCGCAGCGGCCCGGGTTCGTGTGGCCCTTTGCTGCATGTCACTCCCTCTCTCTCTCCCCCCTTCACACTTGTCTGTCCTATACATCAAAGGCTAAAAAGCCCCAAAAAATATCTTAAAAAAACAAAACAAAACAGTGTCTTTGTGGCAGCGATGTTCAGTGGAAAACTTGCAACGGGTTGCTAAAAACCATCCACGTTCTATGGCTAAAAACCCCCCTGGAAAAACAGCGATGGGTTGCTAAAAGACAACCGGTTTTGTCGTTTGTTGGTATTGAACAGTGGTCTGCAGCTTGGTAGGGCATCTCACCTGGATGCCACCATCCACCATCCCCTCCACGACCCAATGATATAGTCGGCTGTACAGACATCGATATGATACATATGAAATGTAAAGATATAACATATTCATGGTTTGCAGAAACGTACAATGGTGACATTTTATCTGGTGACAGGGCTGGGATATACTATAGTTGTAGTGAAGCTATTTTTTAAACTAATAGCCTACCTTTAATATTTAGAAATAAAGTCTTAACAAGTATTTTCACAGTTTTCCATATTTAGAAATACAACAACTTATTGTAAAGTAATATAAATTTTGCTTACAGGTAAAGTAGACCTATGTGGTATTTTTACCGCATACCATTTTTTATTCACTCATTTTATTTGTAAGAGATCATGTACAATATTAAACAAAAATGTCACCGATGTATTGTAGCCTACAAGAGTTAGTGTGAAGCTAATTTTCATACACATCAACTCTGGCTAGCTAACCAGCTGTTTGCAATTCTAGTGAGAAGCAGTGATGATACTAAAATAGACTACACAAATTAGCTAGCCAGAGAAAGTTAGCGTTAAAGCTAATTTACAACACAAGTGTATATTTAGCATTAAATAAGTAGTATTAGCATTAAAAATGTAGAGTTAGCATAAATAAGTGACTCATTTAGGCCTATGTCGTATTTTTAGTACACACCGTTTTTATTTGTAAGAGATCATATACAATATTAAACAAAAATGTTACCGATGTATTGTAGCCTACCAGAGTTAGCTTAAAGCTGATTTTCATAGACACCAGCTCTGGCTAGCTAACATGCTGTTTACAATTCCAGAGAGAAACGGCAGCTAGCAGCAGTTATGATACTAAAATAGACTACACAAATTAGCTAGCCAGAGAAAGTTAGCTTTAAAGCTAATTTACTGTACAACACAAAGTAACTTAGAATTAAAAAAGTAATTTTTACATTAAAAAAAGCAATGCTAGCATAAAACAAAGTAATATTGGCATTAAACAGGTAATGTTAGCATAAAAAAAGTAATGTTAGCATTAAAAAGGTAAAGGTAAAGTTAGCAAAAAAAAGTAATATTAGCGTTAAAAAGGTAGCATTAGCATAACAAAAAGTAATGTTAGCATTTAAAAAGAAGCGTTAGCATTTAAAAAAGTAATTTCATCATTAAAAAGGTAACATTAGCATAAACATTAAAAAAGTAGTGTAAGCATAAAAAAAAGCAATTTTAGCATTAAAAAAAGTAAGATTAGCATTACACCGGTAATGTTATGACATTGGGAATAAAGCACCCTTTTTCTGGATAGTCTATCAAGACACTAATGTTAGATATATGTCAGATATGTTACATTAGTGCTAAAACCAGCTCTTTTTTGTCCCCATGAGCCTCAGTTATTTCAGTTTGTTTTTTTCCATACACATCTCTCAGAAACCCATCTACAGGGTGGTATTGATGGTTTGGCCAATGGCTCTAGACTCTGCCTTTAACACTGTGTTCATGAGGTCAAGAAATCATTGCTTTCAGAAGTAACATAAATCCTCCATATAAACTTCAGGCCATTTGAGCAGCCAGCAGTAAAGTGACTCATGTATATGGTGAGTTGGCCACGTCCCAGTCACACAAACACCCACGCGCATGATATTATGTCAGGCTCTCCCTGGACTTCTTGGTTAGTCAGCAGAAGAAGAAAAAAATCCATCTTCCATCTGAGTGAGAGGCAGAGGATGAGAGCATGAATGAGAAAGTATCAAACATCACTCTCTACTAACTGCAGGATTTAGCTGCCAGGCGCCGAGAGGCTTTCCTGCAGTAGTTTGAATGTCCCGTCCACACTGGGAACCACACAGCTGTTAGGAAACTGACCTGATGTTCGACTTCTGGGGTTCAGAGTTTCCCAAAGAAGTTTTTCACACTGAGGTGAAAAGGTCACTGAAACACTGTGAGAACAGACCATGGGATAAAAATTCCATTGAAACCAATTATTTCTGGCCATTACCTTCACTGCTTAATGCTTAAGATGTGATGGATATACCTTGGATGATAAAAGGCTGATTAAATTTTGATTATTTTCTTTTTGTTATACCCAAGACACTGTTGTCATGGTGACATGGGCAAAAACAGATCATAGCATATACTCAGTCTTGGGCATGACAGACTCTGGATGTATTAATCATGAGTTTCAGGCAAAAGGTTTTCTTTTTATAACGCTATTAACAAAGATGTCATGTACTGTACAGCCAACTGATTACTCACATTAAAGTCTGCTTAAAGGTCTTGTGGAGTTCTAGGCCACTGCATAGGTAAAAAAGGTATTGGTAGGCTATAAAGCAGTGGTTCTCAACTGGTGGGTTGCAATCCTAGAGTCCTGGGACTGCAAGTGACTAACAAACATGTCAAGTTTGTAAAAAAACACACCATTTTTAAGTACAGCAAATTTCTGACACAGAGCTTTTATTTTGAAGTGCTGTTTCCTGCTGTAGAGTGAGTGATTCACAGACAGACTGACAGAGACAGCAAACTAGCTTGGTGATATGGCCAAATGCAAGTATGACGCTAAATGTACTAAATTGTGTGGACCGTGAACTAATAACTAAGTAGACATCTGGACCCTGAGACTGGACCAGTTGAGAACCACTGGTGTAAAGCCTTTTATGGCTTTAGAGGGAGATGCTTAAAGTCTGATAAATTTCCTCAAGTGATGTTGGATGGCGCTGAAGACTATACCTTTGAAAATGATCACATCTGGGGTGCAGGGTTTAGTTTGTGAAGTGAGCTTACCGGTGTTCATAGCTTGCATTAATGTATGAAGAGAATTAGATACAGTGCTGGATCAACATTCCCATGAAAGTTGCTCAGTGGCGCATGAAGCCAAAACAGTTTGACTTCCCCGGCTATAAAATTACCCAGATCTTTCGCATTGCTGGGCCCATAGAGAAAGCACACTATAGGCATTGCCGACTGTGCAGCTAACTTCCAGTTAAGCCCTCCACTAACTTGAGTGGGGGGCGCTGGAAGTACGTTGGTGCAGTGGTTAGCACTGTCGGCCAGCTGGGGCTCCTCTAGTGTGGGTTTTCTTCGGGTTGTCCGGCTCCCACAGTCCAAAGACATGCACGTTAGGCTAACTGGGGACTCCAAATTGCCCATAGGTGTCAATGTGAGCTTGAAAGGTTGTCTGTCTCTATGTGTCTGCCGATTTGTCCAGGGTGTACCCCGCCTCTCGCCCAGTTTCAGCTGGGATAGGCTCCTACACCCCCGCAACCCTTAACAGGATAAGCAGTTGTGTATAATGAATGAATGAATTAATAACTTGAATGGGGATAAAATTATTTAATCCAGTGGCTCCTCTAGATTTATGAAATGTCTTTGGACCAAAGGGATCAAATCCTGTTAGCGAAAAGAGGCATTTTTTGGAGGTTGTAGAGCTCAGAAAAAATGTTTCCATTGATTTACAGACGTCTCTTTCACAATGTAAGTCAATGGGAAAAAATTTTCGAGCCCAGTGACATTTTGTGACGGGCCAGTTTGGCCACCAGTTTGAGGCTAGTGGCTCACGGCTACATTAGCTGCTACTGTTTGAACGCACCTCAATCACTGAGCAAATTGTCCGCAGTTATGTTGCATTGTGGGTAATGTAGGCAGCAGGTTTTGACATTTAACACTGGAGAAAAGTAGCTGAAGGACACAATGGTTTGGAAAGAAATATGAAAACCGATTCTGCTCTACTCTGTGTTACGGCATGTAGGCTGACTTAAATCCTCAAGATTATCACTGGAAGGGAGGATATGACTGCTAGCACTTATCTGGCTGCTGTAATAGTGATATCGTATAAACAGAGTTGTCAGCATGTTTAGAAAAGGCTTCAGCTATCTCTCCATATATTTGGTCTGAATACTGAGAGAGAGTTAAGTATAGGCCCATCACATAGAGCCCAAATATAACAGCATGCAAAATCCAAAGTGTGGAAGTCAGTATAGGGGACGCTGACAGGTTATTGCACCTGTCGTGTGAAATATTAATGTTGGAAAAGATCCCAACTCGGTTCAGATCTTTGCTTCAGCCTGGATACAAAGTAGTGTTCTTGCCTCTTTTCATAAGGCGTATATCCTCATGTTAGACAAATAACTGTACTGTGTATATTTCCTCTGCTGCCATTAGCCGGTCATTTAATGCCTGAGGTGAAAGTGACCTCACATGAAAAAAATGTTAAACGTTATAAAAGGTAACGTATTAAATATGAACCTTTTCGCTGCTACCACGCAGCACAAGGCCCAAACTGTTTAAACACGTCGAGAAATCATTTCCCCAGTCAAGCCTGGAGCGAGCGTCCAAACCACAGACGATCACTGCACTACGCGCAGCTGACCCCAGAGTAATCATGTCAGCGCTGTAAAAAAATAACTGCTTCCCTTTCTCCTGTCTAAACAGTATGAAGCATATTGCACCGCTTGCTCAGTCAGAATCAATGCACAGAGGAAATATATCCTGCAAATGTAGCTTTTTTTAAAACACCCTTTGCAAAGTTTTATAGAATATATGGTGAAGAAAAGATGGAAAAACTACTATGTGTACATATAATTCATTAATAGTGCTGACCAATGCCCTCTGGAGGAGGATATGCCCAGATTAATGTTCTGCACCTCTGCTAAATTGTGGAAAAAGTTTAGCTCTATCTATTTTAAACTATGTAAATACTCCTGAACATTTACTGCAGTACCTAATCCCTGTGTTATACTAATGCACGGCCTGCATAACTAACAACCTCCGTAGGATGTTTTGGCAAATGACCCACTAAATTGCTGCATAAAGTAATTCAAAGCTGGCACTTTGACATAGCGCAGGTGCTATAGTTGGCTCGCCATAGAATAAATGATGTCATCACTCAACTGGTCCAAACTTTATTTATAGCGGAGGTGCTATCAGACGAAACACACGGAGAGTTTCTCAGGTAGCAAAGCACAAAGCACTTCTTTTTTTTGACATTAAAAGTCCAAGAGGGACAGATGTTCACATGTGCAAATATGACATAATGACTTGAGCAGGTTCAGTAAAAAACCCAGTCCAAACCCAGTTATGAATGAATGACTTTCACTTCTCCTGACATGTTCTTTCTCTTTCTCCTTCTCTCTGTGTGTTTATTCTATTCATTCAGCAGCCCGCTCAGAGGAGGCACAGATGGTAAAGTAGGGAAAGAGCCTGACACTTTATCTGAAATATTTACTCAATTAAAAATCTCCAGATAACCTCAAGGCTCCTGATAAAATGTCAGACTTCCTGAGAACACATTAAGCTCCAGGAAGCGATGCTTAAAGAGCGACATTACAAATCGAGATAATCTCTCCATCTTTGGTTTAGCTTTGAGAAATAGGTCCTTCTGGTCACAGCCTTTTGCCACCGCTGAATAGGGAGCGTAGGAGATTATCCTCGTTCACTGTGAAACACACAAGACCACAGATGTATCTCTCTTGGACGGAGAAGACCTGTTTTTTGGCTCAGAAGGTTGATTTCTCACCAGGGAGCCTGGGAATTTGAGTCTGATGTAAGAGTGCCAGCAGTTTTCCAACTTTTTCTAATCTTGGACAAACTTGCAGACACATGTACACCTTAGGCAAGGAGGGATTCCCTTTAGACTACAAGTTCTCACAGCACAGGACTGATCGCTTCTCCAAAGTCTGGGCCTGCCTTTGCAAATGCCTGCTGCATGCTCGTCAGCCGCCACTGCATCACATCACTGAACAATAATAATTACATTTGCCTACATCTGTGTGCATGCTGTATACGTGTGTCCTGTGTGTACGTGTGATTGTATTTTCTCTGTGTCAGCGATGATTGATGGCACAGTGCCTCCATGACAACAACATCTGCAGCAGTAAAGCGTGCGCATAAAGACTGCAACATCTGCTCTATAAAAGTGTCCATAAGCAGTCTTCCGAGCAAATCATACAGTCCGTGTAAATAAATACGTGCAGGAAACCCATCCAAATGCATGTACGCATGAATGCTCAGCCACACACATATCGTACACAACCTCTTTTTCCTACAAAATAAGGCAGTGATTTTACACCAAAATAAACATAGATTGATTATATCTTCTCGGCATCCGCTGCTGAAACATACTCATGCATCTGCTCATCTGCAATCTCTCTGCAAACTGCTTTGAAAACAGTCACCCACACTCATTTTGATGACACAGGTTGCAGAGGCCGCCTGCTCAGTTTTAAACAGAGCTACAGCCTGATCGGCGTGGCAGATGTGACCTCTAATTCAGGCGATTTTCGTGTTTTCACAGACAGGTTTCACAGGTGAAACAAGTCTAATGGTTGTGGGAACCTCAAAAGCAATTCAAAATCCATTAAGATGCCTATTTTCGTAACTTCAAAAGACTTCTCCTGACTGCCAAAAGTAGAACTTGTGCAACACGGGTTTGAACATGAATCTGGATCTGCTTATTGTCTGAGGAGAAGCTCCAAAGAATCTAGATTCAAGCTTCAGCTCTAGCTTGGGACAAATTGTGTTGACAGTGACAGACTTGTATTCTAACAGGCCCAACACTGCAGGGATGATAAAGCATTTACGAAATGTGCTCCAGCGTGGGACTTTTGATTTAAAACTCCAGAGAGGATCTGTTATCGAAATGGGAATATGTGGGAATCCCTGTTTCGTACATTAGAGTCTTCAAAGACTTACTCTCTTACTGGTGGGAGATGTGTGTGTGAGGCTGGAAACACTGGAAGAGAGTGGAAACATCCCCCCCCCACCTCCCCTGGCACAGAAGTGAAATATTGTTATACATGCTGTCACACTCGACTCCATCTTGAAAAGGTTAAATGTTGCACACAACCCACACAACATCTTGAAAATGTATAAGGATGCAGACAGATTGGATTTCCAGCTCTCCTGCTGATTCTGGAGCTTTGCACTCTGTGTTATGATTGTTGCGCACATCTGTGTCCATCCTGCGAACCATCAGCAGGAATGAATGCTTATTTGTTGCATTAAAGTTTATGTAAATACTTGCTGTGAATTATTCTCACTATTTAAAATCTTGCAAAAACCCCCCACTCCAGCTCCTTTCACGTTTGTAACTCATGTTTCTTTGTCTGTCCTTCTTTGCAGATTTGAATAACATCCCGTCAGACCTGCCGTCTGACATAGTCAAGATGGATCTGTCCAGTAACACCATCAAACATCTCAGGCCCAAACAGTTCCTGCTGTCCAAAGACCTCAAGCTGCTCAACCTTAGTGGCAACAACCTGCAACATATAGATACAGGTAACTCAGGCCACAGAGAGTCTTGTCTCTGATTGTCTGACAGGTGTTCATTAAAGTCATATAACAGGGTTTACAGACTAGTTCTTGAACCACTCACATCTTTTTAACTTATGCCTGGTGATGGGGGGGTTGCAGATAGACTTTTCTTTTTTCAGGGGAAGAATCCCGACTTATTTTGGATGTCTGAATTTGATATGTTGAGTTGGTTCTTCAAGGAAGAGATCTACGTCTTAGCTAGATTTATTGAAAAAGCAATATTAAGACAGAAAACATTGTATCCTACATAAGAGTACAATACTTTGACTTTTTTTGTTGTCGATGACGATGGATACATAAGATTCTTGTTTTTGCCATCTTTGAATTGTTTGTACATATACTGTGTAGTGTCTTGTAAGTCCATGTGGGCTGGGCACTTTAACGTGCATGACACTTAAATAAGCAAATCAATCAATCAATCAATCAATCAATCAATCAATCAGTCATTGTCACTAGCCAAAGGGGTTGGGAACCACTGGGTTAAACTGCAAATTAACTCAGAAAAATGTGCATTGAAAATACTAGCATAAACAAAAATGGCCCATTTAAAGGGATATTGGAAATATCAGCTGTACAAATGTCGGCCTTCTCTCAAATGTAATGGAATTAGATTGCACTCTGCTTATGCTCAAAGCGCCAAACAGGAGAAAAAAAACAACTTTTGAAAAACTCAACACATTGCTGTAGCCTGTTCTCATCCCGAACTCATCAAATACTGTCGCTTCGTCAATGATCTCAGCTTCAGACACCACCACAAAAAGGAACCTCTCGTGAAGGGATGATACGCTGCCATGTGCCATCAGTTTATGGTATAGTCTCTTACACAGACGATGATGACGTCAGCAGGCTGGCTGACTCTGTCGTCTGGGGACATTCCCATAGGAAAGTTGTAATAGAACTAGCGCTGGCTCCCAGCGGCAGTGATGTGATTGGATCCAAATCCGTATACTTCCGTACTTCCTCGACCAACAGCTGATTAGCTTTGCCTTACACCCGTCTACACCAGAATTGCTATTCCGGTGCCGTACCTATGGCAACGCTGTCATGTGGTCTGGATATCCCGGCCCATTTCTATTACAAAACGAAAGACGAATGTCCCCAAACTCCCATTCCGAAGTAAGGGAGGCTGGTCACGGGAGACTATTTATGGTACACCACCTGGCAGTGTATCATATCGCTACAAAGGGTTAATTAGTTTGTAACGCCGCCAGTGACAATGTAATATAAGGAGCTGGAAAGTCCCTATAGGGTGGACGGGACAGAAGGTGGATGAGTCCAACAAACAGCAACAAGGACAGGAAGTGAGGCCGTGGTTCACTTTCTGTGTGAATGTTGAGCCAAACCATGATGTCTTTTTCTAAACTTAATCACATGCTTTTGTTCCCTGAACCGAACCACCATGTTTTTGTTGCACAAGGGAACAACTGTCAATTCGAGGTGTTTTACCAAAGTTATGAGTTCATTTTGAAAAAGACTATACGCATCTAACGCGTAGAAACTGTACATTTCCTGTGAAAACAGAAGTATATTTTGAGAAGACACAATGCATTTCATGCATCTGACCAGGATGCCTCCTGGGCAGGAGGTGTCCTGGGCACGTCCCACTGGTAGGAGGCCCCGGGGCAGACTCAGAACACACTGGAGGGATTACATATCTACTCTGGGAGGAGCTGGAAAGTGTTGCTGGGGAGAGGGATGTCTGGGTGCTTTGCTTGGCCTGCTGCCCCCGCAACACGGCCCCAGATAAGCGGATGAAAATGGATGGATGGATGGACAATGCATGTAACAAATGTAAATTTACACAGCATCCTGGAACGTCAACAACAGATGCAGGAGGACACCTTGCGCATCATATGTGGACGTGAAAGTACCACCGACCGAGCGGAAAGATTTGATGATGTTGGGATGAGAACGTGTTGCTCGGACACCTCTCGCATTTCGTTTGAAGAATTTCAACTTTTTCCATCATAGAGAAGATTTAAGGCTAAAACACACCAGCGGCGTCATATGACGGCGGCGTCATTGACGCGAGTCAAGTGCCGCCCCCAACACACACAAAAAGCGCCGCGCTGCGGGGCGTCAACCGGATTTCACACTCCAGTCCGCTAGGCTGGGATATACAAAATAGCGCTTTTTCAAGGGCGGCGACACTGGAAAAATAGGACAATAGGGTAAAGTGCCGCAGTGCGGCACGTCGACGCACGTCGAGCTGTCGCTGGTGTGGGTTTGTAAATAGAAAATAATGGGGGCGGCTGTTTTGACGCGTGTCGTACGCCGCCGGTGTGTTTTGGCCTTAAGAGTCC
Organism: Epinephelus moara; assembly: GCF_006386435.1. Taxonomy (NCBI): domain Eukaryota; kingdom Metazoa; phylum Chordata; class Actinopteri; order Perciformes; family Serranidae; genus Epinephelus; species Epinephelus moara. The sequence continues at coordinate 16,708,705 of NC_065528.1, forward strand.
CACAGGCTTGAACAGGTTGAGGAACCCATTTATTCCTCAACTTAAATCAGAGTACAGCCTCTAAGTAGCCTCAGTGCACCAGTCGAACTTTGAATGTAAGTGGGGAATGATTCATTTGTTGCACTTCATCCATTATTCGTAACGCCTGATGTGATTTGTAGTATGGTTCTGTTGTTTTCCTAAATGTTGTTTTGAATTCTTGTATTTATTTAAAACAGTTGATATCCATGCACTCAAGTCAAGTGTATGTTATATTAAGAATATTTAACCGCTTTACCTTGCCGTCAGTCAGCCTTTTCTGATGTAGAACTGAAGCTGTTATCTGGAAGCCACCAGACTCCATTGACAAAAACAGTAATTTTGCTTTGCAGATCAGGGGAGTTGCTGGTCTACCACTGCCTCCATCGGTTAGTGTGTAACGTCAGGTAAAGCAGTGAAAATATTCCAAATATAACATACACTTAAAATGATAGATTTGTTTTTAGTTCGCTAAAATATCGTCCATAGCAGTACATTGCTTAGCCTGTTTTTATTTATGATAATGGCTAAAAATGATAACACGTTTGCTGATGTCACATATCGCTGTGATTAAAATCACTTGCCTACCCAGAGGCGGTTGTTGTTGATAGCACAACGTTGCAGTGATTCGGCCTATAACGTGAAATCAAATCAAAACCATCTAGATTGATAAATAGTCCGACAAGTTAGAGGGAAAAAATGTCTTTCTGAATGTGGGGTGAACCGTCCCAATAACAACGCAAATAACCAAATGTACGGCTCTCAATACTAAACAGGGATCAAGGGAAAGTTCAGCAGAATTCGTCAGGGAAACACAAAACAATTTATTGTTCAAAAGATTGATTTTACTGAAGCAGACTATCTGCTCTGAATAGTAACTCTGCCTCAGCACTATAGCGCCATTAAAAAGTGCAGACTCATTACTCACTCCACGTTAATGATGTCTGGGCTCGTGTCTTCCTGCCCAGGAGGGAAATCCTTTACAAAACCTTGTAGATTTCTTCATTACCCTGCAACACATGTAAACAATCTAGTGCAGCCCGCCCCAGTGTGTCCAAGACCACTTGGAAACTGCACAAGAAATACTGCGTAACTCTGAGCGCTTGTGATAGCCATTGAGTGACATATGGTCTCAATCATAGTTGCTCCTTCTAATCACGTACACACTGAGAGAAAAATAAAACCCAAAAACATTTGCAAGAGGTTGTTTGTCTTGCCTTTTCATTCATGTTTCTTTCCCCTGCTGGTCACCCTCCAATTGAAAAGCATAAACAAAAGGCTCTGGCACACTGGGGTTATTACTAATAAATGCACAATTATTTGTAATCGTCTTTCAATGTTGGGTTTGGCAGATGTTTGCGCCAGATTGCTGTGGTTTTTCCTTGCAGGACAAACCCCAAAAATAGAAAAAAAAACAATCATTTAGACAGTCACAGAAAAGTACAGTATATGTGAAGGTCAATTTAACACACTTTCCCTATGACTAATAACTTAACATTTTAGGAATTGTCACAATTCATTTCCACCCATCTTCAAACTCCTAAAAAATAGTCTTAATACTCTCCAAGTTCCTGTTGAAGATCCTTCCTGCCTGCATCTCTTTTGTGTTTCTGTAATTGAAAAAACAATGCAGCAGCAGACAAATATGTAATAGTGGGACTTATGCAACAGTGATATCTGGAGCTATGGCGACCAGAGACTTTGAAATTGTGTTTATTTGTTATGGAGACTCGTTGCCAGCATCAGCCCAGAGCGGTGCAAGCCTGGGGTGCAAATCCCTAATTTATCACCTCTGCTGAATTTGGACGAGAGTTGCTTTTTCATGCCTTTTTGCCTGCTTCGTTCGTAGCTCAAAAAAAAACGTTAATGCGTGTGCGTTGAAGCTGGAAAAATCGATGACAGGGTTTAAAGCATTACCCTCGGTGGGTGTTATGGCGTATGGATCTGTGAGCCTGGTGGTGGTGCTGATTAAAATACTTGGAGATTAGAATGTTATGTAGAACATACATTTTTTTCTGTGACAAAAAGTTGACTTGTCTCAAAGGATAGTGAGATAAGGACGGTTTGAAACAAAGAACAGATGGAAAGAGTCATCAGGGTGGAACTGACATGTCACACTAAGCAGCTATGGGAAGTATGGTCATTAAAGGAATGGTTTCTCTCATGGCCAGTGGACTTACTCCCTGGGTCTGTGTTTCTTGGTTGAGGTCGCTCAGCAATTCTGACACTGGAGTCTCCACAATGTGTGGCTACTATCTTATCATACATGAACAAAATAAAATCCAAACGATACTAAACGTCACACTTGAGTAGAGAGGCAAAACAAAACAGGAGCTCAGCAATAGGCATCCATTTTTAGCAAGGCAGCCGCCCAGCTACTCAACAGCATGAGGCACTGTCCGATGATGTCACGTGTCTCGTATCTAGGCAACAAAATAAGGTCATAAACGTATAAAGGTACATTCCTAGACTGTATATAAAGATTGACGTCATGACAGCTCCTGAAAACTGAGGCAAAAACATCTTGATTGTTGCTTGGTGACTGGCTGCAGTATAGGTCATAAACCCCGCCCTCTCCATGTTAGTGGATAGGACATGGGCGAAAGTAAAAGATCATTTTAGGTAGTTCTTAATGTGTGCTCCAGGATCCATTTTTCTGATAAGTTTGGGGTTTATTAGCTATCTGATGCTATAAAAAGGGGGTTGGCCATCATGACTGACAGCTGTGTGTGCCAATCACTATGCTTGTGATCAATGGTGCTGCCCACGATTGGTTGGGGGTGTAGGGATGGGACCTTGATACCACGGAGAACGCTACTGTGCAGACTCTGGCTCCAAATCATCTGTGTGTTCCAATACTCATACTCCCATTGTGGGTGAAATATTATGACAAAGTAGTATGTCCCGATTGTGTGCATACTGCATGCAACAGTACGTATGTGATTTGGAACAAACCCGATGTCACCAGTGCAAGATGGCAGCGGCCGTATTCGGGATATTTTGGCTTGATTTTCGTGGAGAGGTGAAAGAAGTGAGAGGAAGTGAAGATGCTTTGTCCATCTTTCATATATAGTCATTGGGTACATTTTACAATTTTAACTGTCACAACTCATGACCAACAATGGTAGTTTATTACTAAATACACACAGAGGTATTTTTTCCTGAGGCCAGCGTATGTTTTTAATTCTTTGCAATAGGAGCAGAGCGCCACATGTTAACGCTATGCTCCAAATGGCAGCAGCATGACAAGGCGTTGAGGCGTTCGTCACTGTTACTTTTTACCCAGAAGTTTAATCACAGTGGAGGAGGGGCCGGACAAACACCACAAAGACCAACCATCACATCTTACATGTACAAGTGCTGAACAACAACAAGGGAGAAATATGTTAATATAACTTATACATTGTAATATATTAAATCTCATGAACCCACATAGACTGGTGGGTCAGTCACCTCCCCACATGCTTCGGCCATCTCTTTATCCAGAGCAAGGGCCAGAGATAATACTGCCTCTTGTTCCAACATTTTTTACTTCTGGAGGTACTGTGTGTTATAGAAATCAAACCAAGATGTCTCAGCTGAAAAATGCTGCACCTCCAAAGCGCTGTAGAACTCCCAGCTGGCATTTCTTAATATTTAGCTGGAAAAAAGGCGTCCCAGGTGGGAACAAATACCTAAAATTGGCAGGAATATGAACAGGTATTTTCTCATGCCAATTTTAGGACACACAGTCCAAAGACTGAATAATACGCTTCCTGTGAAAACTCTGATGACACGCACAAACTGAATATACTTCACAGAAAATACTGCTTTATTTCAGTGCCTGGGAAAATACCATGGAAGTAGACCACACCTGGCTTCCTGTAGCCTTAGTGGCTCAAAAAAAGCAAATGATCAATAGCCCATTTGGGAGAGTCATGAGTCGAGAGATAACAGGGGCCTCCCTCATCCCTCTGTTCCTCTCCTTCCTCTCCGAAAGCTCCCTCTATCTATGTCATCTTTATGGTTGAATGATGAGATTGCAGTAAATTATCTTTATGATGATTGAAAATGGATTTCAGGAGGATTATAGTCCCCAGGGTCCTTTTTTTTTAACCTTTGTGTCTCTGTCTCAGTGATGTCTTTATCCTCGATATATTTTTCTACCTTTTATATGTTCTACACACTCTCCTTTCTCTCTTCTTCTTTCTCCTCCTCTCATTCTCCCCCTCTTCTCTTCCGCTCTGTTAAGATCAAAGCTAGGCCCAAGGCTGGTGGACAGCGTGAAACAGTCTTGACTGTCCCATTACACAGACTGATAACAGTGTCTGGAACCTTTTAAGGACATCAACAGTCACCTTTTTAACTCTTTAGCTCTTCCCAGCTCAAAGTCAGTCCACCTGTTAAATCCGCTGTTAACACATTAAGCCAATGAAACTGCCATGCGCCCTGGAATCTAAAGTACAGCAAGTGTGTCATTAAACATGATTTAGACAACAAATGTTTTGGTTAATTTTCAGTGCAAACACATGCCATGACCATGTGGGTACCCTGCTGCTGATGTCATGTTCTCCCTTAATTTTTTACTATTTTTATGTATATGGAAAATACACTTTTTATGACTTTGCCTTTTTTTTTTTTTTTTAAATTTCTTAAAAGTTTACATTTTGGACATACCCATTTTCCCCAACTTTTCATTGGACAGCAACTACTGGAGTTACATGTTCCATTAAAATGTAACTTAAACTTAAAGTGCATTATCCCAAAAATGGACACCAGACAAGACGCTTAAAGCTGCACTAATCAATATTGTTTTCATTAACAATTCATCAAATGGCTTTGTGTAATGAAACACAGAAAATCCTCCAACTTTTCAACGTATTCTCATACAACGGTTCATATGAAATCTCACAAATTAGCGCCCAAAGAATGGCTTTGTTACGTTATGTACATGAGGTAAAGTTATGTCCTCAATGTAAAGTTACTTGGATTTTGTTTAGGGAAGTAAAGTTACGTAGGTTAGGTTGAGAAAAAGAAACATGGTGAAGGTGTGTCTTAGAATAACTCAAAGCTCACTTGGTTTCACAGGACACATACACTATCTCCTGGGGGAAAGTCGTGTGCTTGTTTGACCAATCCAACACCCCAAACTATTATGTGATTGCAGCCTTCCCAATTACATGGATTGTACACGAATTCTGGTGCATTATTTTTCATAGGTACATGTACGAACAGTGTATGAGAACAGCTTGAACTCTGCTTTACGGCATGCAGCTTTACTGTTTCAATTCACTCTTGCAGCTCTCATCAGCGCAGTTCCCTGATGCAGTGGACAGCCATTTCAGCAGCAAAGTTAGCAACTAGCTTGTAAAGAAAGTGAAGCATTTAGCAGCTTAAGAGTCATATTTCCCTGAGGAGTGTGTGGAGACCAAAAAAGAGCTTAAAATATTGTGGTTGCAACACTATTATAAGTGAATCATGTTTTGTGACTGCAGTATGTGGAAATTAACAAACAGGAAGCATCCAGGGAGACAGGGTGACCCTTTTAGCATTCAGCCAGCAGTAAAAGATGCCAACTTATCTTGTTCTACCTTTCTCTTCCTCCCAGCTGCATTCGCAGGCCTGCTGTACCTCCGTGAGCTCGACCTGTCCAACAACAGTCTCCACTACTTCCAGTATGGTGTACTAGAGGACCTCTACTTCCTACGGAAGCTCTCGCTGGAGAACAACCCCTGGATCTGCGACTACAACATTCACTACCTGATCTACTGGCTCAAGCACCACCCCGGCGTCTACTACACTGGCCTGATCTGCTCCGAGCCACAGGAGTTCATGGGCTGGCGCGTTGAGGATTACGTCAAGACCTACAACGGGGAATGTCCCAAGGATAAACAAACTGGAGGAATGGATACGGGACAGGGAGGACAAGGGGGGACAGAAAATGAGGCACAAGAGGTGATGGGGGAGACGGTTGTTGGGCAGGGTGGGCGTCTACCACAGCACCTGAAAGAGAAAAAGAAGCCCAACAAGTTTGAGATCATCAGGCTGAGTTAGAAAGGTGGTGGATCGGTGGACAGGTGTGGTTTAGTGTGGAGGTCAAAGGAGTGTTGGATTAAAATGGAGGTCTGTGGACAGGCTGAAGAATGGATTCATAACAGTAGACTCAGTGATCTGATGTTTAAATAAAAGCTGATGTGTAAAAGTACAATTTGGGGAAAAAAGATCTATTGCCCTTTTAGTAATCAAACAAAAAGCTAATTTTAGGACATTAACATTTTCTTAATGTAATATTGCTAAGTTTACCTTTAAACTAAAGTTTAGGATTTGCCATGTGAGCTTTTGTTTTATCTTTTCTACAGAGCATTCCCAGTCCAGTCCGTATCAGATCTAATAACCCCAACAACAAAAAACGTCTCTTTGAATTTGCCACACAATGAACTGCAGGTGCTCTCTTATTTCTTTTACAGTCATTTTGATTGAGTTCAGGATATACTTTTTTTTCCTTTCAAAAAAGTAGTTTGTGGTCTTTTTTGTATGAGTTAATGTATGACATTGTCTATCTGTTTTCTGGAAATAAAATTGGGTTTATTTTTTCTGAGAATTCGTTTGGACAGACATGACGGGGAGCAAAAAATGTAGGTCGACATACTGAATCAAATATGACAGGAAGCAGATGTACTGGATCATACAGTGATGTTTTGATGAGGTCATGTAAGTTTCCAGATACACTGGGGATCAACCAAGTGCATCATGACCTGGGCTGGGTATCGTTTAAAAAAATTACGATACCAGGACCAATACCAGTACCCTTAAAATGATACTGATACCAATAGAGTACTTCATTTGATACCTATTATATGAATGGTTGGTTAGCCATAATTTCAAACATTTAATGGCACCTCAGCACACTGAACCCCAGCTCCATCAAATACACTAAACTTAAACTTAACTTCACCACACTACAGACTTGCTGCTGCAGGAGTGTGAGCTCTGCACTGGGGACAGTTGTTGAGAGTCCCACCAGCCACAAACACACAGTGACAGGACTAACTTTTTGCAGTGAACGGCTAAGGAGCCGCACACATGCTGCATTTTTTGCGCCCTCAATTTCATTGTTTTTAATGCAGACGCACGGCAGGCACGCTCAAATGCCAGAGCACACATGCGTTCCCAAGTGCCCTTTTTTCAGGCCGCGACCGCTGCGCTCTGAGATAAACCGAGTTCACCTTTTGGAACACAGCAATGTGCGCTGCATGTCATGTGATGAGGAACAACCAATCGCAACTGACAGATATCTTTCCCTTCTTCTGTAAATATCAGTCTGTGGTAAATATGGAAAAGTTTATCATTTTAGTGCAGGGCCGCCAAAGCTTTTCATCTGTCCCACGGTCGATAGGCCCATACACTTATAAACAGCACCTGGAAGAAGATCAACTCAGCACTCAGGATTTCAGGTAAATAGGCTTTGATACAGCACTTGTTAAAGTTGCTTAGCAACCTCAGCACCCTGGCGCTGCACTCTTGAATGCAAAAAAGGTACAAAAGTTACACTCAGTGCCCGACCTCGCGTTTTCCAGGTGGTTAAAGACGCGGCATGTGTACAGCCCCTAATGCTACCTAACGGTTATTAATGGTTTAACAATCGAGTCAAACTGTTTTGGTGTTGGTGTGACTTTGTTGGGACCGTTAAATAGGTCAGTGTCATAGTTAGCCACTGCTGTACTGTTAGCTAATGCTAACAGGGCTGACGTTGAACTGACCTGGCTGGGAGAGGATCAGATCCCGGTGCAAAAAGTATCAAATGCAGAAATTGTTTGACATTTTGTCAAACACATTTTGATACTGCTTGGTACTGGGTTATTTCAGAGGAAGGCCTACCAATGCCTAGCCCTAAGCATGACTAATAATTATCGCTAAACGTGCTAAATTCTAAAAATGGCCTGATAACAGAGCTTAAATGTGACAATGATGCATTTTGACACCAAATCAAGTAACTTAGCCTTCTCCAGAAAATGCCCACATGTTACTTTTCAGCAGACACATGGTAATACACACACCCACAAAACTGATGTCTATTAGTGTGATTTAATTTTGTTGGAAGCCCATGGCAGGAAGCAGTCTTCACTGATTGTCAGCTAATGCCACCAAGTGTGCTGAACACACAACAGCCAACCTCCTTCTTTTTGAAACTTGAAATCTTATCATGCAGATTCTCATTCCATGCTATGGTCATATTTTGGGCCTTAATGTCACTTAAAAACAGGATAATTAATCAATCAGTGTCAGTGAAGGTATAAAACACAGACCAGATTACATTTTAGCAGAACTTTTTGTCACTAAAATAAGTAGGTCACTGAGGATGATTAAAATGATTTTATAGTGATAGATTGATCATGTATTGTTTGTCATATGGAGCAGATTTTTTTTATTTTGGATTATAGGACAAGTCCACACCTGGATTGTTTCCACAGCTGTTCCACTTGTAACTTAATCAGTGAACATTAAGGCAGATTAACTGCATCAGTGTAAGAAATTAACAATCAGTGCAAGTCCTGCTACATGACTTCCAGATTGGTGTTTGAATAAGGTCTGCCAACTTGGCATTAGACAGCTTATACCCTGGATGTGAGCCTCGTCAGTTCAGTTACTTCAGCTTGACTGTTGCGTTGGCAGGAAGTGATTTTGGCAGAAGTCGTCCTTAAAGGTGATTTTTCCTGTTTACTGGGTTGCATGTAAACGTAGTTAATTGTTTCTTAGCACAGTCACATATGTTTTAAATCACCTTGGTATTTATTGTCTGAGGCAAAGAGCAGCCAACCTGCAGCTTTAGGCGATGTGTAACAGCACAGTGCCCTCTAGTGTTCACATTGAAGTGGTCCACAGGATGACAAAACACACACTCACATGGACAACTTTGATAGTGTAGTCCTGCAAGTATTTATTTATAATTCACAGTCTTTTGGCTTGCAGCAGGTTCTCCAGGATGATTTCATCCAGAGTGCAGCAGCAGAGGATCACAGCTCGTCATAGTGGCACCACAATATGGAGGTCACTGCGTGAAATACTCAGAGTCTGATGTACTACAATAACATCTAATGTCATTCGCAGAATTTCATAAGTTTAACCAGCAGGGGGAAGCATGAAGACAAAATACAACACAAAGAATGTTGTGTTCAGGATAATGGGCTGAACCCATACTTGCCAACCCTCCCGATTTAATCGGGAGACTCACGTTTTTCCTTGCCCTCTCCCCTTTACCTCCAAGGGTCAAGATTTTCCCATATTTCTCCCGATTTATGAGACATTTTCACACCTTTTTGTCCTTTTTCATGTTTCTGCCACTGTACAGTGTGTATAAGCTTGAGGACCAGTGATGTAGTGGAGGGTATACGCAGGTTTCTTACCATTTACAGTACACCTTTCCATCAGCCAAAAAGCCATTGAAATATAGAGCAGAGTATACCCACTTCCTCCTTGGTAACCGACCCATCTACCAAGAGGTACACCCACCTAATCAACTACCACTACATCACTGCCTAGGACTCTAAAAGTCTACTCTGTCCACTCAGACAACAATACACCTACACCAAATGTTGTTTCCTGGCATACGCATGACACAGGAGTACGCCTCGTCGTCCTCAGTGAGTGAGAGATGGAGAGAGAAATGGAGAGTGTTAATACTCAAGCAATTTCAGACATCCAGGACAGAAGAATTCCCATTTACTGCAATGCTTTTTCTATCAAGCACATGATCATACAGTTCAACAGTTCCGTTTGGACCAGAGATTCACAGCAGAGGGGCGATTATTCTGTATTCTTTCCTGAGAATTGAAAGTACAATTAAAAGTATTTAACATAAAAATGCTGTTGCAGTGTACTTATTTTTGTTCTTTGAGTCAGCAGATTTTTTTTTTTTGTTGGAGGATCCCCAATCCCCTACTTCGGTTTTGTCTCAAGGTTGGCAGGTATGCTGAGGCCAGCAGGGTTTCAGGATATTTAGAATGCTTAGATTTCATGGCTATTAACCCCCACATTGATGCTTTAGTGATTACATTCAAAATTTGATTACTTTTGGTAGTGCAAACTTAAAAACATGGAATAGTAACAGTCAAACAGCATTTCGTGCTGATAATATTACATGACTTGGAGGAGAAGAAACAGTCCATGTTCTCTCAGGCCAGGTAAGTCACAGACAAGTGGCCTTCACTGAATTCATTTCTCAATACTATAAATATCCCAAACTTCCTCCATACAAAGATTCTTGGTTCTTGAGGCCTTGTGCATCTCTGGATCTTCTTCCATTCCTCTTCTCCAACATTCCCAATAAAAAGTGTCCTTCACTCTCTTCCCTGTCAGATCCACGTTCGAATCAGCAACATGTCTTCTTCTCTGGTGGTGTGTAGGCAGATACCGCACCGTTAACTGGCCGAGAGTTGGACCGAAGGAGAATTCGAGGTGTGTTGCTGCTGTCAGAGTCCTCCGGCTGGACATTGAGGCCGTTACGGGACAGCAGCTCTTTGGCCATCATGAGGAAGGCTTCTTCTACATTCTGACTCTCCTAGACGCAGAGAAGGAGATTGACAACTTTATGTAACAATTTTTAACAAGCTCCTCTGTGTTTTACATGCTTGAGTCCGCTTATTACCTTTGCAGATGTTTCTAGAGCAGCTAGTATGTCTTTCTCCTTTGCCAGATTGCAGGCTTCCTCAAACAGAACCTGACGTTCCTGCTCCAGGTCACATTTGTTACCTGCATGGAGACAGTCAGGGAGCTTAGAGATGCAGACACAAGACCACTTTAAAGCGACAGTTCACTCCCAAATCAAAAGTACATGTTTTTCCTCTTACTTAAAGTGCTATTTATCAGTTTAGATTGTTTTGGTGGGAGTCAGGAAGTATTGGCGTATCACTGCACAGTAGGAGGCATGAATCTACTTAACGAGAGGCTAGTGCTTGTGACAGCAAAAGATATACATATTAATGGCGTCCTCCCTGGCTTGGCTGTATTGTTGGCTAGCTCAGTGGGGCTACGAGAGCTAGCAATAGATGCACACTTCCTTCTGCGTGATGATACCAGCGCCTCCAGGATGTTGTGATCATACAAATTCTCACAAATTCAGCCAATCCCTGTGAAATACAGATGACCTTGCAATTGTATGGGAAATTCTGCTATCTGAAACAAGTAAAATCTCAGCCTCTCCTTGCCTTGCTTTCTCTCTGTTTATGATAATGCTACAGCTGTGGGAGAGTGAGCTCCACGCCCTGCACAGAGTCTCACACACAGTGACAGGGTTAACTGTAGGCATCACATGGGTAACGTTACCCATTAGTTTTTACCTGTTATACGGCAAAGTCGAGCCATTTCAGTGATGGTGTAAGATTGTTGAGACCGTTTATGGCTCAGAGTTGGATGTTAGCTGCTGCTCTGTTAGCTCATGCTAACCAGGCAGAGAGAGCAGGAGGAGAGCAGCTACAATCACCTACGCTCAGCTGTTGCAGACCCCCACTACCACCCATCATTACAAATAGATTCTAATATTCACTTGACCCCGCAATTTCATTGCAAAAAATGACTAAAACCAATGCAAATATTTCGAAAAGCTGCCGTGAAATCAGGCATTTCAGGCTGCACCAAACCCAAAAAGAAAAAGGCCACACAGTTCTTGAGGGACTGTGATACAGTTGGCAGGTGTAGTTCAGTACAAGAATATAGTTCTTACATGAAACTGCTCACAACACAGACTGTGGATTATCTTCGGTAAACAGGTCCTGATTTCTTTTGGTGCTTTCAGCACCACAAGCTGAGTGCCATCTAGTTCCATTATATTCTAGAGAAGGCAGACATCTCTACTCCAACACTCGTCAGCTCACACCAAAACAATCTAGATTGCTTAATAACAATAAATGTAAGAGCAAAAATATGAATTTTTGATTTTGGGTTGAACTGTCCCTTTAAATATCCAAAAGGAGTACATCCAACATGTCATGTCCACACTCACCTATAAGAACCAGCACTACATTGCTCGCTCCGTAGAGCTCCACCTCTTTGATCCAGTGAGTCACTGAGTCAAAGGTCGGGCGTCGTGTGATGTCATAGGCGATGATGGCACCGTGAGCGCTGCGATAGTAGCTCTGGGTGATCGTGCGAAACCTCTCCTGACCTGCTGTGTCCCACACCTGCATCTGTTACACACACGGGAACAAGGAATCAGCTTTAACAGCTATATGGATTAAATACACATGACTGGATGTATGGACAATAAAACACACACACTCACTCATGGGAAACAGTGTGTTGGATTCTTTATGTCTCTGCAGAATACTCCCTGAGCATCTGACAGACCATGTTAACATAGTAACAACTGTCATGGCGACCAATCTAAACTCACCTGCTCAACCTATTTTTAGCGCCAGTGTTGATGGTTTGAACTATGTCTGCTTGCTTTAAACCCAAATCACAGCATAGTGAGTATAGTCTGTGAAAATAAATAACCCTGACTGTTTATAACAGGACGTGCAGTATGTTGTTCTAAAGAAAAGATAGTTGATTGCTGAGTATCATTCCCAGGTCATCAAATACACCAACTTTAGGTCTGTGGATCAGTCTGACTACCAATGCAAAGTCGTCAGTATTTGACGACCTTAAAACATCCGTCTACTATCTATCTGTCTTTCTTTAGAATTGCATACTGAACCTTTAAATGTAGATTCTGGAGAGAGATTGTTGACACTTGAACTCTACACCTAAAGAACTACACCCCTCCCATTTTACCATCCCTCTCAATCCCACTTCTCTTTATACATCCAGGGGATTTCCCCACAGCATGATAGTGTTGTGTAGCATGGTCCGACACTTTGTTTGTCTCCCATTTACAGAGCCAGGGCTGTGTGTGAACACTGAATATTTTTTCAGAACACAAACACACACGTTGGAAAGCTAACGTACCGTGAGGAGATACTCGCTGACTTTGACAAAAAGGTATTAGATTGAGTCGCTGATAATTTACCAAGCAATTCATTTCATTGTGTTACTTTTACAACCTTATGTTGACTTATATTATGATTCATCGTACATAAAAACAAATTAAATGGGAAAATAAAATGCTTCTAGACTATTAATTACCAACATCCTGCCTGTAAACACTGTTGGTGATGCCTCTGGAATAGAAAGGGAGGAGTGGATCGTCACAGTTTAACCATTAATAGTTACAACTACAATAGGTTACTCTATAAAACTAACTTTTTTGAAACTGTAACTATATCGTAAGAGCAGTGCATAAGATGGATAATCCCTGAAAAAATCATGTTCCTCTGGCTCCTCCTGCTGCTCTTAATGGCATTTGCAAGAATCCATCTAGCCTGAACAAAATCAACCAATCACATGCCCCGATTGGAGCAAATCATCAGTTTCCCCCTTTTTTTATAATGAAACTTATTAACTTTGTAATCCTTCTTGCGTGAGAAGGGTATTGTCTCATTTAAGGATATGTACATTGCTAATGTTTTTGATATACCGAGGACAGATATTTGCTGGTTTGAGATTGGGCTCGTAAACATACAGGTTCATTTCCATCAATCCCTGAACAGCAGCCTCTAGATATTCTATTTCCAACAGCTCCATCTCTCAAAGGCACAATATCCATTATGTATTTGAAACTTTTATCTTTACAGACATCTCTTGATGCATTGAGAGAGGCGTGGCAGGTTGATCTGAACCTACAATTTACAGATGCCTAGGGGTCAGATACATTCCCGAGAATGCATACCTCATCAGTATGTGCCAGGCATGGCCTGATTCGATTCAAGTTTGCACACAGACTTCATCTATCTAAAGTCAAAATCTCAAAGACGTACCCCTCGGTTGACGATTCTTGTAACAGATACAAAAGTACAAGTACTCAGGTGACTGGTTCTCCGTTTTTGAAGCCCTTTCCAAAACACTTGGAAGAACAATTGATCCAAATCCTCTCACAGCCATTTTTGGTATTCAGTGTAAAGACCTTCATATTCCTAAGGTACAGTCAAATAGCATTGCTTATGTCTCCTGTCACTCTCTTAGCCAGAAGACTTACACCTATCAGCCAAAACACTGAAACCACTGACAGGTGAAGTGAATAACTGTGATTATTTTGTTCCAATGCATTGTTCTGCTGGGAAACCTTTGGTTCTGGCATTCATGTGGATACCACCTGACATGTCCCACCCACTCAAACACTGTTGCAGTCATGGCAACAGTACTCCCCAATGGCAGTGGCCCCCCAGCAGAAATAAACAGCATGCTACACTACAAAAAACTGTTTAGAAATGGCCTGTGGAGCGCGACAAAAAGCTCAAGGTGTCGACCTGGTTTCTAAATTTCCCAGCTGCCAATCCACTCAAGGAACAAAAGAAAAAGATTCAGGCGGAAGGCAGAGTCTTTGCAGATAAACACACCTCCACACACTTCTAGTGGGTCACAAGTGATGACTGAGACGTATTACATCTGTATGAGTCTATACAATGATTTTGCAGAGTGTATCTTTAACGAATTTGAGGTAAGACGGCATGCCATGACTGTTTATCTTGCAGTCATCTAACTGCCTTGTCAACAGAACAGTACAGTTGGTGTAGGTGTGTTTGTGTGTTGAGACACACACTGTTCCTCCCCCCTGGCTACGACAAATCTCCAGGTAAACCTTAGTGACACAAATACAAACAGAAACATACAAAATGGTAGGAAATTTGGATGTAGCAATGGCTTAATTTGATCATTCTAGGCACCCTTACCCACAGTATTAAGAGTGCTGCAGTGGCTGTGTCTACCCATTGATCAATACAGGTAATCACTTTGCACATGGATGATCATTTGAAGGGTTTTAGAGGAAGTACTCAGGGTACAGACTAACTTCAGCAATCACTGTCCACCTACATCACTCAGTTCCCTTTCTATCTTAATGACAGCACAGTGAAAGTCATTCCAGGTTTATTTTCATCTGCACAAAAGCGCGAGCGGAACAACCTGAAGGACAGGTCCTTCATGTGAGCAGCTGGTCCGACTGGTTTTGGACTGAGTCTAACTGACACTGTAGCCAAAGGACAGTCTCTCACTGTGGTGTCATTTATCCCTAAACCTCAAAAAGTCCATCACATCTGACAGGAGGTGCGTTTTCCTGATTTGTGGCGTACTTTTCGTTAAATATCTTTCACATAAAAGGCCTGTGCAGTACCCCGTGTTGTGCTGTGCCGCCTGTCGTTGTCAGAGCCAACTGGCTCTACGACACCCGCGATAAGGATCGAGGCATTTAGCTGGGGCACAATCAGGGTTTCTGCAGGGTTATTAAATTCAAGACTTTTTGAATACTGCATAGAACGCAATTTAACACCAGTTTCACAGTCGTACAGGGCTGATGGATAATTTCATGATGGATTATTATTTTCCCTACTTCCCAAAGTTATACAACAATAATTCCTAATATAGTGTAATGAGGTGGGATCTCGACCCAGATAAGCCACATAAAATGGATGGATGAACTAATTAAAATGATCATTTCATTAGGGGGGGTTTATACCTGACATTACTGCCTTTATCATTTAATACTTCTTAATACCTCATAAGGCCTTTTAGGAAACTGAATTCAGTGCTTTAAGGCTTTTCAGGACCTGAGAACAAGCCGATAGTTTGCTCTTCTCACACCTTAAAATTCTTCTTTATCCCTTTCCAGTGCCTAACCTTGACTTGAATCTACAGTCCCCTGCTGGTAGGCCAGGTTTCGACAGTAAAGGCTCCACTCATCCCAACATTCATGCATTTACAGCGTGTCCGTCAACACACTCAATCACACCAGTGCCAACCTTAACTTTCTTCCCCTCGATGTCCACCGTCCGCACAGTGAAGTCCACCCCGATGGTGTTCTGCTGCCTCTCTGAGAAAATCCCTGACTTGAAATTCTGAACCACGCAGGTCTTCCCCACGTTTGAGTCCCCGATCAGGATGATCTTGAACAGGAAATCAAAAGAGTCATCATGCTCAGGTCCTGGGGCCTGCATGGTGGAGGTACAGTGGAGTCTGTGGACAACTGTAGATCACTTGGACTGTTTGAGGCCTAAAGATGCTTGGGTATCTTTACGCTTGAGTAAAGGCCGTGTCATAGGAAAGACCACTGGTCCCAAAATGCATTTCAGTTGAGAGGTTTCATCTAAAAAAGAAACAGTTTTCCTTCCAGTCAAAGCTACAGCTGGTCAGGCTAGATTTCCTGCAGCAGCGTGACTGTAGTTAGTCCAAATGTAGCCTGTAAAACCAGTTTAAGGTACGGAAAGTTTGTTTGTGAAGATGTTAATGGTGCTGTGCAAAGGTAAGAAAGCACGTCACAGCCTGTTTACCTCACCCATGTTTACAAAATAGAATTCAAAATGGTCTAAAATTTGAACTGTACGTACACAGTGGAAAGAAAAAACAGACGCAGCAATCTGGAGCAATCAGCTGTGCCTGATTTCAGTAAGGGATTATTCTTTGTAATTCAGCTTCCCCTCTGTCAGTTCAGTCTCTCTGTCCTCTTTCAGAAGGACAAAACGGCCTCAGTCTCTGCTGCTCCTTTCAGCTCCTTCTCAGGTGTTGACCCAGTTTGTGGCCCACAGTAAGAAAAAAAAGCATGACCACACACCCCATCCTTTTTGTCCTCCTGCACAGGTCCTGGTCAGCAGCAAAGGATAAAGGAACTTCCTTCAAATAAAACAGAATTTAAAAAGATCCCTGTGTGTAATCCAGGTTCCTGTCCAATCCACCTGCTGTTCTTTCACACACGTGTCAGTTCTTTTCCTCCACTGCCTCTCTTTATCTCTGTGTCCTCCTGTCATCCGTTTTTCCTGTTCCTACTGACTAACAGCCTCCTGAGTCTCTCAGTTTTTCATAGCACCTGTGGAAACAATAGGAACCCGCCCTACCTGTTATAGGAGAGTAGCCCAGCCCCACTGAGGCTGTGGGATGCTGGGAAATGCAGTCATTTTGCCAGTAGAGCAGCATCAGCCACACTAAAGAGTGCAAATACATTTTGGGATGTACTGACACTTTAATGTCCCAACTAGAATTTAAAGTTCTGACAATCTGAACAATTCAAGTTAGGTTGCAAAGGTTTGGCCACCCCTGGTTAAAATTTTGTTTACTGTGAGTAGTGAAGTAAAGGGATGAACTGATCTCCAAGGTTTCTGATTTTACAGCACAAATTTCCTAATTGTCTGAAGTGCATAGACTGATCCTGTTACACTAACATTTTGAGTCCCACAACAATCCTGTTCTAATGAGTTATGTACATATTAAGCACGTCATTGTTCCTCAAATGACTTGTCCTTTCCTTAAAAAGAAAAATAACCATCTTGCCTCAGTCTCTCCCAGCCACCTGTTCTCCCCATCCATGATGGACGAGTCTTTTGATATTTGGAAAACAAATGGAATTGGAAATATGAAGGCCCTTTTTACAGATGAAATATTTCCTTCCTTTGAACAACGGTGAACTAAATCTAATTTACCGCAGTCTCATTTCTTTAAATTCCTCCAACTTCATAGTTACATTAAACCATTACTTGAATATTTGAGATCTATATAGGAGATGGAGTTGGGGGTGGCTTTGCAAGTGGAGCAGTGGGTAAAAGCCCTTGAGGGGGTCCACATGGCCCTAATCTGGGCCCGGCATGGCCTCGTTCAATTTAGGGTGCTGCATCGCCTCCATTTCTCAAAAGTCAAACTCTTGACAATGTTCCCAGGTGTCTAAACTCAGAGTAATGAAATTTGTTTCTTCATTAGCACGGAGGTACTGGAAGAACCCCTATCCTCTGAGCTGGACTCAGTGGTTGAGGGAAGTGATGCGACACCTCAAACTTGAGAAACTAAGATTCACAATGAATTGCTCCTCGGATAAATTAAATCTGGAATCCTTTTCTGGAATACATAAAAGCTAGACTCTAAACCCCCACTTTCTTGATAACTCCACATGAAGTACTATTGTATAGTATTGTTTTTACATCTTGTTGTAGCCGATCATAACAACATTTTTTTTGCAATGGTTTATAGCAGTGTATATGTTGTGGTCCTCCATGGGACCTATTTACATTCAGATATCTGGAGGTGAGAGTTCAAGGGACCCTTTGAAAATGGCTATGTCACTTTAGAGCGTTCTTTAGCACCCTTCACATCAAGCACTTACGACACGGTTGGTACCAATAACTGCCTTGAGTTGTCTGGTTTCGCTTACATAACATAGCACACCACAGCCTCTTAAAGACAGTATTGGCGTCCAATTATTTTTCACCGGGGGGCAGCTGTTTCAGGGGGGCCATGTCCCCCTTTTCAGGGCGCCACTAGGTACAAAACCAAATATATACACATAAGGACAAAGGATGATGTGCAGAATAACATGTTTAAATTGGACATGAAACGTCATTTGAAACAGTGTAATCCATTACTTAACAGTATAAATATAATTCTAGATATCCAAATAGAAGTAACTGATTTTTCTGAGGTTGCATTTCACCTCTCACTCATGAATGAATCCAGGCTGAACCTCACCCCTGTGCGCTAATCCACCTCGATTCCCATATTTCCGATTGCACTTGAAAGCGGCGCAGACCCCTCACCCAGCACATCACAGTGACGTCCTGTGCGCATAGATAGACGCTGTAGATGCCCTTACAGTTATTGCCAAAGGTCCACAGCTGTGATATTTTCTGCATGTAAAAGCTGGTTGTGGAGGCAGGGAGAGACGCAGCAGCATGCAGCGGAGCGCAGTGGTCGTGGTGGCGGATAAAACGAGCCTGAAGAGGCCGTTTATTTTTGCAAACGCTGTGCATATGGTAGGTACATCTCACCGCTTCTCTATGCAATGTAAGAGGCCTGTGTGATTCATCTGTATGGGCTGGTTCTCTGATTAAAGGATTGGATTTGCTTGCAGTTATTTTTGATCCAAATCATCCGTGTGCCTATAAATAACCCAAATAGCACCATGCTTTTGCTGTGTGTCTGTCCTCACATCTGCAGCAGTCCCCTCTATCAGATTTATGAATGTAGGCTACTATGTGGTAATGCCTGCGGTGCATTCTATGCACTATAATGTTTTAAGGTTGTGTTGAGGACAAAAAAATGACTGGTAGCTATGTCAGAAAAGAAGCCATCCTGATCATTTGCATTTACAAAGATAACCCTGCTCTGTTATCCCTCCATACACAGACCTCTCCCCCTAGAGACTATCTGTAATGTCCTCATAGTGTTGCTGGTTACAATGTGTTTGTGTGTTAGAGTTGTGTGCATTGTAGGTCTCCATTTGGCTATGATATCACCGTCCTGCAAAGGTATTATCAGTGCCGGCCCTAGACTTTTTGGGGCCAGGAGCAGGATGTGGTTCGCCCCCCTCCCTCACATTGTAAGGAATAAAATGAGACTAGACTACTACAGTAAATACAGTATTTTTTTTTAATCACCTTATCCTAGGAAACTTGTTTTTTTTTTAAACCCTAACCCGGCAAAAACGTCCTTCCTGGAAACGAAGGCTTCTAGGGCAGTCTTCTGTTCCTTTCTGAAGGAAAAAGATAAGTGTAGTTGGCTTAGTGTTTCTTCCAAAGCTAAATTGAATGGACGTGGTTCTTCGGCAGCTGCCATCTTGGCTGTTTACTTTTCGCCCGGGAGCTGGATGGAGCAGTGAGAAACCAAAGTGTTCCAGCTCGTTTCACAGCACATGTCTGACCACTGCTTCCATTGGATGTCCAAACGGTACAGGTACCACAAAATTAAGTGGGGAAAAAAGTGGATATATTGGTATTGGTATTGGTCATCAGCTAAATAAGTTGTAATATATCAGCATATTGGATATCGGCAAAAAATCCAATACCCTGCATCCCTAAATGGAAGCCATCTATGGCTACAGGCTAGCAAGCAATGGGAGAGATAATGACTTGCTTGGCCTA
The DNA here is from genome assembly GCF_006386435.1 of Epinephelus moara. NCBI lineage: Eukaryota > Metazoa > Chordata > Actinopteri > Perciformes > Serranidae > Epinephelus > Epinephelus moara. The sequence continues at coordinate 16,728,630 of NC_065528.1, forward strand.
CCTGAATCGTCCATTTCGCTCGTCTCTGATCTTAGTGTTTTCTCACTATTTGTTGGCAAAAATGGCATGAAATTTTCACGTTTCATTTTATGTACCTGATGTGGGGGTTTTCTACCCGCAAATTATTGTAAGCAAACATTGTGAAATGGTCTTTTGCTTAAGGGCCGGCTCTGGGTATTATCTTAGCTGTAGGCTAATCCTGGATAGCTGTGCTACTGTCTTCCATTAGCAGTTAAATTAACTTGACGTGATACTCCTCCAGTGGCTGACAAAATAACATGTATGGATTGGATACAAAGTAAAGCAAGGTTTATGCTTCTGCCCATCTGATGCAGAGACGCGACGTGCACCTCCCAAAAAAATTGTAACCACACGTGGAGGCAATGCCGACCCAACACAGACCGCAAGAGCTATGATTGGTCCTTCAAACTACATAATTTCCAGCATTTCGCAAGGTTTCACTTCCTGCTGCAGTACCACAACACCGCCTCGAGCCATTCAGTGGGCATACAGACCATCGGCGCAGTCGCCTCTCTCTTCGTCGTTGTCGTAACATTTGTAAAAAGAGCATTTGTTGTTCGGTGTCGATCATTTCGAGCTCCAGCAACAGTCTTTCTCTCTCGGTCGCCATCTTCACTGTGACTAGAGCAAAGTCAGAAGATAAACAATGAACGAGCAACGACCATAGACGTCACAGAGTCTAGGTAGGTATATAAAAGAACACCACGCCCCCAAGTGCTTTGGCAGGGAATTGCATAGCGATGTAGACCAACAGGACGCAGAACTATGATAGGCACACAGCAACTGCGGAGCAACTGCGTACATGTTGCTTCGAGTATACGCAGAAGCGTAAAGAAACTTTAAGAGACACTGGCATTGTAAAACTAAAATTTCTGTTTAGCCTTCGACACTTTTCATGTCTTCTTAACAAAAGTTTTGTGTTTCCTTTCTCCAAAGGCACTGTGCTTCTTCATGTTGACGATGACAGTCGCTTGGCACAGAGACCTCCTACAAACTGGCAAAGTAAGACCGACTTCTTAGCGGATGAAAATAATACCCTGAGCAGATAATATTTTTTATCGGAGGCGGACATAACCCTCTTTTTGTCGGGCTTTAAAAGGAGGAAAAGAGTTGCTGGGACATCCAAGGATCATTGGGGGGATTATTAATGCATGAGTTTACTTGGTCCTACATCAATAGTGCCTGAACGCACCACAGCAGCACTTTTTATATTGTCTTTTCTCTGCAAGACCTGAGCTAATGTTGGCAAGCATCTGCCAGCTGAAGTGTCCATTGTCTTTAGGCCCTGTGCCATACTGTAGCTCTGACCTTTGACCTCATTTGTAGCCATGCTATGTTAGAAATACACGAATTAAACATCTTCTGCAGATTCTTTGATTCTAAATCAGAGATACTCAACTTGCTTTGCCTGGGGCCCACTTTTACAAAATGACAGGAGGCCAGGGGCCACTTGCAGCAGCCCTGCACAGGTCACTGCCCCCAAGGGTGTTTCTAGGATTTGAGAACAATCAGGGCTTAGCCTGGACCTCTTTTTGGGTGTTTGTGGGGCATTTCTTTGATCAACAAGCTCCATTTTGTTGCTTTTTAAGTACTTTAAGTGGTAAAAAAATCTCAGTGATTCAATTTATCTTCATTGTGAATTAGAAAATGGTTGGGGGGCCGTCTAGCACCCTACCGGGGGCCAGATTTGGCCCGGCGTGGGCCGCAGTTTCAGTATCACTGTTTTAGATTATTTTGTTACATAAAACAACAGGGCATTTGCCAGTCAATGAACCCCTTTAAGGCCATTGTTATTTGTCTCCACAGCTGGTGTCCACTGTTTCTGTAGTGATAATGTACGTGGTGGAGATCAGCTGCCTGCTGCTCTCAGTGCTCGGCGTGGTTGGAGCCTGTAAAGGAAAGAGATGGTGTTTGATTCTGGTAAAAAAAACACACCTGCTTTCTTTTCATCTGTGTAGGACAGTATTTATACAAGTGTTTTCTGCAAATGATGTTTCTCTGATGGTTTATGTGTGTTCGCAGTATGCAACTGGGATGGCGGCAGCCAGTCAAACGATAATCGTTAGAACGGCACTAAGTTACCAAGATGTTTATGAGGTAAAGTACCTGAATGCCTTGCTTTTACAACTTTGTTATCTTAAAGTATCAAAAGCAGCTCTTTAACTACAGAATGAGTGTTCAATGTGATTTCTCCCTCCTCAGAAACGTGTGGCGCGTGAGGAGTCCAAGTTGCTCGCCATGATGCCGCTCAGTACAACCAGCAAAGCCAACAGGACCCTGCTGTATAGTATTCAACAGGAAGTAAGCAGCTGTATTTTTTAACTTGATGTTTGTCCTGACCAGGCTCAAATGGCCACAGCAAAATGGAGCTTGTGCTCGGTGAATAAAAAAAAAATGTTGTCAAGGTGCATCAAAGCAAAAACAAAGAACTAAAGCAACATAACCAAACAAAAGAGGGGCAGAGAGACGCAGCGAAGTGAAGGTTCAGCTGGAGACATGCAGGCGACCAGCTGCACACAGACTGAAATAACCTGGATCATCATCAGATGTTCCCAGTTGCACTAACGATCTCCTGCCTGCAAACACAGAGCACAGACGGGTAAATAAGAGCACAGGAGATGGCACCCCAGGGGTCATCACAACTGGGCCAAGTTTTAGATAACACATTCCTCTTCCTTAGTGCAGTGGAGCTTGAAAAATATAAATATATAAAAAGACTTTAAAGGGCACTTCTGTCTACTGGGCCAATAAATGGTGTGTGTCCCATTTGTCCATACATCTCAAATATGAGGTGTTTCTCAAAGTCAAGGAAGGATCCTTAAATTGCTGAATTTCAAGTCCCACCTAAGGATTGTTCCAATGTCAAGGATCCTTCACGAGACTCTGAAAATACTGCTTATATTTGTTCAGATTGTTCAACAACATCAGAGAGTGACAGAATCATCACAGTACTGGAACCCTCTCAGTCCTCAGAGGGTTAATGAGGCACACCTGGGCACTAGCTAGCCTGTTCCAATGTGTGCTCACTGAATGCAAGGAATGGCTTTTGCTGAACCTTTGTAGGACCTTGACTTTGAGAAACACCAATTATGTCATCAAAGTTTTGCATTTACACTTCCCATATTGCATTGGAGCATGTTAACACATTAGTGTTTCCATTGAGTCCATCAGTTAGCTGTTGCCTGGAACTTAAACCCCATTTTTTCAGCCAGTTTCTCCATTAAAGGTATGCCGAATTAGCTATCAGCAGTCCCTGTGTGCAGTGAACACATGTCTGTACAGAAAGAAATCACTGGACTGCTTTGATACTCGAGCAAACTTGAAAATGTGATTATTCTCAGGCAGGTTCTGCAGTGTCTTTGTTCTTTTTATGGGTGTATTTTCATAATGATCTGTGCACAAAAAAGGGTGCTCAAGGTGCATATTGATAATGGACATGGGAGATAATGATACCCTGAGAAAGTGTAAGTCAGATATGTAAAAATATGTGTATCTTGTCCTTGTGTCTGGATTTGACTGAGTTTATGACAAGGAGATTCGCCTCACAGCATGGCTTCACAAAACACACTCCTTTAATGGGAGCAAAACCACATAAGACTGTCCCTGCTGGCTTGCCATCCTTGACAGCATGTTTATTTGCTGTACTAGTTTGCTAATACAACCAGCTGAAACCTTTGTGGTTTATCAGGCAAGCCACTAACGTGCTGTTAGCCGACTTGTCCTTTGCTCACCACAGACTACTGCTAGCTTAGGCGTGCTTCTGGGGCATTTTCTCCCCCACACTTGCTTGCTTGTTAGATGGAAAGCTGCCAGAGTTCTGACAATGCAGGAGAATAAAAGGAAAAGAAATCTATGGAGTCAGCCCTAATGCACACATGTGGTGGATTTTGCTATCACACACACAGACACACATATCACACACAGCACTCAGGTGGCAATCAAGCATGAATGTGGCCTCACCAGCAGTATATATAGTCTGTAGGGCGGGGCTGGGCAGGTGGGTGTGTCTTATCTTAAAGAGGTTTCACCTGGGCAAATGATTTGGGGAAGAGTCATGGACAAAAGCCCAATTACTGGTTCATTCTTCCTCAGTTTGTGCTAAGCATTGACTTTTGCAATTTAAAATATTGCATAGACTTCACTTATCAAAAATAAGCTCTGTAAATGTATTCAAATATGTGTATCAAATATTCAACATATTGGCAAAATATTTTTCAGTCACTTTCAGAAGTCCTGGGTCGACCTGGGTAGATTCTGAACCTCTGACCGCACTCTTTGGTATTAAAGGTTCTGATCTCGTGTTCACCAGCTCCCAACATAACATGATATTATTTGTATCTCTAGCACTTAAATTGATATTATTAAATTGAAAGCAAACACGGGCCCCTGACCATTCTGCCCACGAGAAGGATGTGATGCACCACCTGCATTTGGAAAAGATTAAATTCTCATTAAGAGGGTGTGAAAACAAATTCTACCAGATCTGGCAACCCTTTACAGACCACTTTTAGAAAGATGCACTAATTTCTAAGTTTTTATTTTATTTTTTTTAATTACTTATTTGTTATTTAATTGAATATTTTCTATATTTCTTATAAATTCTGCTTTCACTTTTATAAATATATGATGCACCACCTGCATTTGGATTAAATTCTCATTGAGAGGGTGTGACCACCGCCCTTTTTTATCTTATTTTATTTCTTTATTTATTATTTTATTTATTATTATCTTTTATTATTTATTTATTTTATTGTTTTAAATGGAACGATACATTTTATCTGTAAATATTATATTCTGAAATATATAATAATCTGTCTTTTTCTTTACATGTATGACAACTCACCCTTTAGAGTATTTTTGATTTTTGACTCGTTGAATATTTCCTGTATTTTTTGTATCAGAAATTCTGCTTTCATTTTTATACTACTGCCACTCTTTGTTTAACTTTGAAACCCCCAATAAAAAGAGTTGGATAAAGAAGTGTCACGTACCCTGCCATGGGGGAATCATTCCCCGTACAAATCCAGCCAGTACATTGAAAAGTCATGATTTGTACCCTCAGATGTGAGGGATGAAATGTTTATGTGCTTTCTGTGTGATATATCTTGTGATGCATTTTGTCCTGGTTTATCTGTAACCTTTCAATTCTGTACATGTGTGTTTGTCACCTCCAGTTCGAGTGCTGTGGTCTCATTGAAGGCTACAAAGACTGGGGCTCTTCCATCCCCGCCTCCTGTAACTGTCACTATCCAGGGAAATGCGTGAGTATCTCCTTTTATATAAGCAGTGACGATGACTCATCCTGGCCCCGCAGCCTCATGTTGTCAGTCAAGTGAGACTCATGAGGGAAAACGTTTTGTTTTTTTTAAGTGACCTTGAAGTTGTGTATGTCTTTGACCAGAGGGCTGCAGCAGAGCTGAAGAGAATCCAATATACCTAAAAATATATCTTTACTGATGAAGAGACTGGAATGTAATCTGGCTTCAGCTGAGCGGCACAGTTTATTGTGCATATCAATAATACTGGTCGTGGCAAACAGGTTTTCAAGAACTCTTGAGTTCAACTTTAAACTACCTGTTCAGTGGATTAAAGCTGAACATTGAAGTAGCTCTACAAGATCTAATAAATGTCTATAGTGCAACAACATTTGGGAGGTTACACATTATCATAAGTGATCGGTGTGATGGCCAAAACTATGTGTATAGGATGTGTATAGGACCCTGGTCTCTATCTTACACACGGCTCAAAGCGACACACAGTGCAACACAACTGTCATTGGTAGTTTCAGACAGATGCAGCTGTCTTTTTTATGTTGCACTTGCACCCATAGGAGAGTAGCTTATTGCTATTTTGAGGCAGCAGAAAGTGATTGCGCCATTGACCAGAAAACCCTGGTCTAAAATCAATGGTGCAGTATCATCCTGCTATTTCAAGGGCGCACTGCTCAGATAGTTAAATGCCCCTTCACATTAAGAGAGATGTGCGCATAGGAGGAGCAGTGTAACTTCATTGATAATTCCAGAAGCTAAAAGTTTAGATCTGTTTCCTTTGTCAAATTTAAAACTACAGTTTTTAGTTTTGCTGCTGCAGTGACATTACTATTACTCAGCAGAAAACTGCTTACCTCTTCAATTTGCTGAATCCATCGTGTAAATAGCAGCACCAGGTGCAGCCTGGCTTTTAAAGGGAATGGGAGATAAAACTCTGATTGGTTGAATTCATGTTACACCCACAACACACCGAAAGCGACCAAGTACAACTCCTTTGCCCCTTGCACCTTACGTTGCACCCAGATTAGGTGCTGAACAAGCAATTCACCAACAAGGAGGTGTTAGTTGTCGGGAACTGGTGAATGGATTTAAGTAGGGGTGAAGGTGGAAGTCTTCTGTTAGGTTGATCTGGGAGGATGCACTGGAGATCAGGCCGAGGGAGACTCAGTGTCGGGAAGAGAGGATGAAGGAATGATGGTAGGGATGAGGTAGGGAGGATGGTGGATGAAAGGAAGGGAAAGGGAGGGTGGGTCGAGAAATCTGGGAGTTAACAAATTAACTTCGGAAGTGGAGATGGACGAGCCTTAGATGCACTCGCGCCATGCACTTTAGACTATGCCCTTAAGATCATTTAAAAATGGCCCCCAAGGTGAATATTGTTGAAGCGGCTGTACACTTTTCACCTGTATTGAGTGAAGCTTGTATTTGTCATATGATGTGATGGGATTTTGTGCTCCTCACTAGATTCGACTACGGGGCAGCGCCACACTCGGAGCTCCGAAGAACCAGTATGTTTATCAAGAGGTAAAAGATCTCCACATCTGTTTCTGTTCAGTGGTTCCTGACATTTGTTACTGGTGACCCCTCACACTGATTTACAATCAACCTGCACTTTTTCTTCACAGCCTTGCCTACCAATTTATGTCTCTGAACTGAAGCTTGCGTTCTCACTGGCGATGGCTGTACAGTTTGGAAGTGGAGTGTTTTGGGTATGTGTGGTTTTTTCCTCCACATTTATATGTTCGTTAAGACTTTACCCGGATATTAACTCATCATAAACTTTACCCTGACAGTTGAACATGAGAGAAATAATCATGTTCCTCTGGCTCCTCCTAGTGCTTCTAATGGCATTTTCAAGAATCCACCACACCTATAGGAGAATAACCAATCTCAGCCGAGGAGTCTCTAACGCAGCTGTCAACCACTGCTCGTGCACACACTGCGCAGCCCCGCTCACCTATGTGTTCTCTCACTCAGTCAAGCTCAGTATTTATACTTACCAACTTTCCCATTTTTCCCATTTTTCATTGCCCTCTCCAAATTTTTACACCTTATCACAGCCTGTTTCTGGCACTATACAGTGTGTATGAGCCCTAAGACTCTAAAAGTGTCCTGTCTCCTACCGTTGGCACTTCCCCTTTCTCAGTCCTTGTTGACCCTCCGGCCTCGCATGAGTTGCGTGCAGCTGCCGGTGGACGACTTGTCTCTGTGCTGACAGTGTCACGCCTGTATAAGTCTGATGGGACGCTCTACTGGTTGTTTGAGGAGTGTCTCGAGGGACGGGGGGACCTGACTTGCCCTCCTCCATAGTCTTGCAGAGGCTTTGAGCCTTCCGTTCTGCCTCACTTAGGCATCCAGGACCCAAAGGTGCGTGGTTAACGGAGGATAGCCGGCTGTGGGTCCCTGGTGCAGGCCGAGCGTACAGCCTGGTCTCCCTCCCTCCTCTTGGTACTCTGCTGGAGTACCAGGGTCGTGAAGCAAAGGCTTCCGTTCCTGTTTTTTTGGAATTCTTTCAGGTCCGTCTTTCTTTCCGCTCTTATGTTTACACTTGTTTTATCTCGGGCACGTTTAACTCTCTCTTTATCTTGCTTTTTGGCATCGGCTTTTCTCTGTCAGCTTGTCTTTGCCGTGTACGCTGTTGGCACTGTGTTGGAGGCACCTACTGGCTCTGACTGGTTATTGTCATTCAGACGAGGTAGATTATTTCAGATGTCATTAGCAGCACTAGGAGGAGCCAGAGGAACCTGATTTTTCACAGACTGTGGGTCTTTCCCAAACCAGACCCTCCTCACGTCCTCTCTGTCACCTCTTGTTTTTGTCATGCTGGTAAATCTGAATGAATTCCAGTCTTCTCTGTTGCTCATGGTTTCAGTAAAATGAACTAAATGACTGAAATGTAGAGAATCTGCCCGATGTCCATATTGACAAAAGTTTAAACATTTATATTTGCATGTGCGATCTAAGCAGCGAACTAACGTTAGCTCAAGTAGGTAGCCAACAACCTGGTTTTATACATCCAAAGAACTTCTGTAAAAAATAACCAGCTTGGTTTCCAGATCAGGCCTCTAATTGAGACAGGCCTTTATTTGTCAGAATGTGTAGCAGTTTTAATTCAGTAAGACTATTGAATTATCGCCTTGATGTAATCTGTGCTAGAGAATTTTCATGCTACAAATCAATACTTCCTGTCATGATGTAGACATAGTACAAAGGGGTTGTGGTGGTCGGATTTGATCCCAGGTCACCAGAAAGTCACGTGGCAGCCATCACTGAACACCACAACGAGTGCGTTCAGGATCGCATACTTTTTATATTTACTTTTACTAGGTACCGCAGATGCCCTACTAATGACATACTAATGTCTCATAGCATTGAACACCTGCTGAGCACCTGAACTTTGACCCTCTTGCTTTTATATCTGTTACCCAACATCCTGGTATTTTTGGCATACTATGTATTGGGACATACTAAATCTTTTTCTGACATACTATAGTATGATAGTGTGGGTATTTGAATGCACAGCATGCTTGTAACTCCTGTGCTCCCTCTCTTAGGTGGTTCTACTCGTCATGAGCATCAAGCTGATGGGCCAGATAAAAAGGAAACAGGAGTTCATGGCTCTTCTCCAATCCAACAGATACGTTCCCGGTGCCTTCTAGTCACCTCGTATGTTTTGATACACACTTCAAATTACTGTATTATCAAGCATACCTTGTTTGTATTTGCACATGTAAGCACATTATGTGGTATACCATAAGCTGGCCATTTTGTGCCATAGGAACATATGTTGACATTATAACTTTCTGTTAATGCATGTGAGTGATATGAGAAGTAATGTACATGCATAGATCAATTTCAGATTACTCCTTTTTTTGCCTTCCTGCTGTAAAAACATTGCGATTTAATGAAACTAACCGTCTTTATTAATCAGCTCATTTTCTTTGTCATATCTCTGGAATTATGTTCAAAGTGAATATTGTACCAACATTAACCAGCCATCTGTTTTCTCTGAGTAGCTGCAGCCGATCCCGGCATTTCATTTATTTATTTATTTATTTATTTTACAGTCAGTGTTGTCTTCTCTTAATAATATTCAATATTATTTATCTCCATTTCCTTCATACCTAGATACACCTCTGAGTCTTTGGAAAGACAGATATTAACCTAACTGCATCTACTGTAGCTAAAACTTTATCAATTAATCAACTAATGGGTTAACCACTTGTCGACTGGACCAACGTCTTTTAAACACAAATATTTAAATATTCGTACATGTCTTAAGCTCACTCATTGAATTTTCAGCATTAGAGCAACCAATAATCTTTGAACCAGTAATAATATTAATAATATTATGTAGCACCTTTCTTAAACAGTGTTTACAAAGTGCTTTGACTGAAATATAATCGTTTATTTATTACTGAGCAATGTATTTTCTTGGGTAAATAATCAGGTTGGACAAAGGAATGAGACACAGCTCTCAGCGGGACAACAGAATGTCTTGATGCCTTGTTATGCACAATGTATATTTGAAACGTAATCACTCCATCCGGTTGTTATTAAAGCACATTGAGTGGGTAAATGACGCCCACCGGGAGGAGAGCGGATTTCGTTCGGTTGCACATTCAGTAGACACGCAGTAAAATCCTCAATTACTTTGCCTCCAAATTTTCAATTTCAAGGTTTGGAGAGTTTTTGGCACGGCCGCTGCAGACAGGTTGTGAGAGGCTCTCGTAGGGAAACGTGTCACCAGTAATCTTGCAGAGACTGAAGTGTCCCAACTGATGCCACTCTCACCGAAGAAGCCTTTTACGCCACATCACTCCGAATATGACTTGCTGCATGAGCTGCCTGCGGTCGAGATGTCAAATGAGTTTCATCTGAAACAGCAGATCCAATGTCTACCTGTGCACTTTAACCATTAATGCCTAATATACAATATGTTCTTGCAAAGGATGGTATTTTTATTTCTGTCATACACTGTTTTTTTATTTATGGAATGGACTGTAAGATTTTGTAAATAGCAGTAATAAAATATGTGATTCTTGTTCCTTGGGTGTTTTTATTTTTTAAATGTTTCTTAGAGCTGGAAAAACCTACATTTACACAAGTGCTGTATGATTTTGTGGTACTTGAGTATTTATTTTAGTTTAAGTTGCAGAGTTACATTTGCTTCTCTGTTACGCCCCACCCTTGGGCGGCCCTATGGGAGGAACAAAACTCCACCACTGACCCAAAATAACCACATAAGACACCTTTAACACTTTTATTACAAATAAACTAAGCACAAAATATAAGGAAATTTATGTTGTAACAATGCTTCTCGGCAATAAATCTGATACCATACCTGTTTATTTCCCTTTTAAATAGTGCCACATTTGTAAGGAACATGCATTTGTGGGATGAGCAGCAGAGCTGAGTACGTGGGTTGCGCCCATGAAAAATTTGCCAAATCTTCTCTGCCAATGCCAATAAACAGGCGTTCCCCACAGTTTGTTGACAACTACTATTTATTCACTGAAATTAAGTGTACCTAGCTGACCAGCTACAAAGTTGCTGCCCTACTAACAACAACACACAGACATCCAACAAAAGTGAACTGCCACTACCACAACACAAAATGGACACCATATGGTCTTCAACCACACACACAAGTTACTGTGGAACCAGCAACACAAATGGCAAATCTATCAGGAAGCCATCCCCACCACTCTAAGATCCAGTGATCTGTGGGGTGACTACACAGCCTTAACAGTCTCCCACGCTGATCGGTATATTATGATATTGAGGTTTAACTCAAGTGAAGGACAAGGTTACTGCATATCTTAGGAAAAGGGACCAGATAAAACTTTATCTGAGATCCTCCTAGTGACTATCTTTGTCTGATGTAAGAGTGCTAAATGAGGAAGGCTTTGCTGATTTCCGGTTGCGTGAAATAATACAGCGGGCCGCGAGAGATGCAAATGCTAATGCATTATTCTGATAAGCTGATACATTTCTTTTTATTACTCAGTTTCCGTCACACTGAAGATGGCAGTGACAGGGTTGGGGATCAGTTTTTTTTTTTTGCCACATGCATGTGAGAGTATTTCCATTTTACACTACATTACAGCTCCACTACATTTTAGAGGGAAATACTGGACTTGTTTTACCTACCTTTGGACATGAAAGTATTGCTACTTCTTCCACCACTGCTCAGTTCGTAAGAGACAATTACATTAGGGAAGTGAGTTTGTCACCATCAGGTGGCAGGTTTCCATTTCAACCATTTGACTGATGAGAGAAGCAGGTCATTAGCTGTCAGCACAGAGCGAGCCGACCAACATGATTTCAGCATTACTTGTTTTATCTGAGGTTACACATCCTTTCCTCCTGAAAGACACAATGGATATTGTGTTACTCAACATCTGACGATGACATTTAGCCACATTCATGTTTATAAAAATGTCCTTTTCGTGGCGTATTTCCAATAACCTGTCAGACATAACAAACATTGCAGCTACATTTTATTTTTTGGCATGACATGTGGCATTTGTATGTGTCATAGGTATCATATGAACATTTTTAAAGTGAAGTAGTTCAGATTATATGAGATTCTCATCAGGAGGAAGAGGGATTCGTGGATGGCGTGACACCTAGGCATGACAGCTGTAACAAAAGCAGTTATTATTACCCACACATCAGAACATTTCCAGCTGTTGTGACAAAACTGGGCATTTTTAAATGACAATTCAGGATATTTCCAGGCATGTTTATTGCGATGAAACCAAGTATTTGAGGCCTAAATATAAAATATAAAACTTCAGCTTATTCAAAATGCTGTTGTGAGGGTCCTGACAAAAACTACATGTAGGAAGTGGGAGCAAAACATGGTGAAGCAGCGTTTTGTTATCATACAGCACAAACCTGGAATAACCTCCCAGATATTAGACAAGCCCCGACTCTGACTACTTTTAGGTCAAAGCTAAAAACATTCCTTTTTTACACTGCCTACTCCATCCTGTAATGACGGCAAACTCATTTTTTAAACTCAATTTTAAATCATTTTAAATAACAATCTTGTCTTGCCTGCACTTTTGCTATTTCTAATGGTGATTTTTTTTAAAAAGTGACATTTTTCTCTTTACTTGTCTGTATCCTTTATGTTTTATATTTTATTGCTTTATAAAGCACTTTGAATTGCCTTCGTGTATGACATGTGCCATCCAAATAAAGCTGCCTTGCCTAAATATGATCTTTTCTTATCTCTAACCAACCACAGTGTTGTCACGACATAAAATTGAAATGTATGGAAAAGTAAATTTCAACATATCCGCTACTAGTGAAAGGTACAAATGTAACATATCCACGGTTTGTAAAAATGTACAAAGTGAACATTTATTGAGGTGTTTAGTTACATTCCTGTACATTCTGCTTTTCTAATGAAGGGGATAAGGGAGTGTCAGGAAGCTGTGACATAGCTTCAAAAGAGGAGGAGACAAGTTGTTGGATTTGCTTCTTTGGCATCCAAAACATGTAAAATACAGTTTCTTAGTTGCATCTGTATTACTGTCTTCTCCTGCAATGAACTGAAGTATTTAATCCTGGAGATACTTTGTCAGTGCAATAGCAACATATGTACTGATGACATCCTATTTTATATAACTGTACTATAAAACTTTGCAGGTGCTCCAGTAGCTTCTTTAATCAAGATGTAATTTAAAAAAAATGTTGAAATGATGATGACATAAAATACATTTTGGTGTATTATGATACAGAAGATTACATAAAGCGACAGAACAGAGTACAGACACTTATTAAAGCTGTAATACATCCAAAACGTAAACATTTCTGCAGTCATATCTTCAGTGCTTTTGTTTTGAAACCACATTTTCTTTAACCATCTCATTTGAATTATTTGGTCTTTTTCCCATATCTTATCCCTCGTTTATGCTGCTTGCAAATGTACTAAATCATGTTTTATGTTAAGTTTAAATGTATTCACTGTTAAACACACGTCTTATTGAAGACATTGGCTGGAGATGCTCTGAAAAAACAGAGCTACGGTCTCAGATTTAATATGCAGCTTAATATGCTTATTTGCTTGTAACAAAGAAAATACTCTTTCACAGTTTGCGCTCTTTATGGCCATTTTCATATCCCACAGTTTTCCCATTGTAAAAACACATATCTTTGGGGGTTGGCAAAAATGAATAAAGGTTTTGTTGTTTAAAAAAACAAATCAAAACTACCCAAACAAATACATTCAAGAAAGAAATAAAAAAAATGTACACATTTTTCATGCAACTTTACTTGTTGGAGGCGACTTCTGATATATTCAAACATCATAAAAAACACTAAGTATAATTGTATCAGTCCTGATCAGGTGTACTCTGCAGCGTCTGCAAGAACCAGGTAGTTGCCTGCTTTTGCCTCGGGACTGTAGACCACCACGGGGATGTCCTCCTTTTGATTCAGCCGACACAAGATGAGAATACACAACACCACTGACAATATCTAAGGAACAGAGAAACAGAGACGAGTTTGTACTTCCTGTTCATGTTGTGCTGTTTCATCTGATGTCGATACATTGTTCTGAACAAAACTGCAATTTCAGAAGGAGACTGAAGGGGGCAGAAAAGACAAAGCAAATGCGGTGACAGTGAGCAGATTTACCCTTAATTTAGGATTCTTTTACTTCATCTGCACAGGTATTCGGGATTCATAGAGCCCCCAAAACCTTCACCAATAAGATAGAGCAACTTGGACACCACCTGAAAGGGCCAAGCCTATGGCGAGATCATGTCCCTTGACTTTAATTTTCCATAACTTCTTTAAGAATTTTTTTTGGCTTTTTGCCTTTATTGGACAGGATGGTTTTGAGTTTGATGGGGGTAGAAAGGGGGGATGACATGCAGCAAAGGGCTGTGGGCTAGAACTGAACCTGCCACCAGCTTTGTACATGGGAAGCCCGCTCTCACCCCGAAACTACTGGACGCCCCGTTAATAAGGGCTTTGAAGTCATGTGGTTCAACTAAAAGGACAAAAGCATGAAATGGAGGCATTGTATTAAGAATGACTGTCATGATGCAGCACAGTCGCCAGAATGAAATGTTGGCATTGTGCTTTTCTGCAAACAACAGATATTTGACATTTGTATGTTTCGTATATATGGCGTAGTTCACATTACATGTGTATGAGCTGAGTTTTTTATCAGGAAGAAGAGGGGATGGTAGATGGTGGGATACCTAGGCAAGATCGCTGCCAAACAGCACACAGCAGCAGACCACTGTTCAAGACCAACAAATAACAGTTCTGGACATGTCCAGCCGTGTTTGTAGCAACAGTAGCGGGTGTTGTTCAACGACAGATCGAGAAGTGTCTAGCTGTGTTTGTAGCCACAAGAGTGAGTACTTTTGTCCAGCCATGCTTATAGCAACAAAAGCAAATACTTTTTAATGACAGTTTTGAGCATGTCCAGCTGTGTTTGTAGCGATTAAATCAGCTGTTTTCTGAAGACAGTGCGGAACACCTCCAGCTGTATTTGTAGCAAGAAAAGCAAGTACCTCTTAAATGACAGTTAGGAACTTGTCCAGCAGCGTTTAAAGCAACAAAAGCGAGTACTTTTTAACAACAATTCTGGATGTGTCCAGCTGTGCTTGTAGTGACAGAAGCGGATGTTTTTTCACAACAATTAGGGACATGTCCACTTGTGTTTGAAGCAACAAAAGTAAGTACTTTTTAATGACAGTTCTGGACACACCCAGCTGCGTTTGCAGAGATTAAAGCAAGTACTTTTTAAGAACAATTAGGGACATGTCCAGCCGTGTTTGAAGCAACAAAACAAATACTTTTAACAACAGGTCTGGACATGTCCAGCTGTGTTTGTAGCAATAAAAATAGCTGTTTTCTAATGACACTTTGGGATATGTATGTCTGTTTGTAGTGACCAAGCCAACATTTATTCTGGCAGTTGCACTGCATGATGACCATTCAAGAACCATGAGACTCAGCTCATCCGTGTGGTGTGAGAGCTTGAAAAGCAGTGGTCGAGAACAAGCAAAGAGCATGTTGGTAAATATGGAGGCAGGTAGGCGGATACATAAAGACAGTACATACCCAGAATATTAAGATCCCCAGCATTACGCCCAATGCGATATTTATGGCTACCATCTCATGCTCGATCAGATATGGAAGGCATGGCTGAAACAGAAGAGCGAATCAATCAATGTGACTTCTCAAGGATACATTGCTTCGTTTTAAGGGGTCGGAAGGCAAAGACAGCTTGAAACCACAGTTTCAGACCATCGAGGATTTTGTTGAAATGTTACAATTCATAGGATTTCTTCAGAAAAACCAGTGTTGCAATTCATGGGACAGATAAGTAGGTAGGTAAGTAAACAGAAACCCAAAAATGCAGAAAACACACTTCTCTTTATATTAAACCGACTGGCGTAAAAACAGACTAACTAATAAACTTAAACTTGGTCTTCAGACCAATACAGATACAGTCTTTCCAAAGACTCTGAAGGCATAAGGACACAAAGCAGAGCGTGACACATAAATCTAGAAATGAACATTTTAATTAGAATGCTTTTATTACCTCTTTATAAATCATGACGGGCTGGTCATCGGTCATGTGCTCAGACAGACTGCTGTCTCTGGGAGCTGCCACCTAGAATACACACGGACATGAATTAGGGATCGCTAGAGTTATTACAGCTCATTCTGTGGGTTAGGGTGTGTGTGTGTGTGTGTGTGTGTACACTAGAAACCAAAGGTTTTTGAGACATTCCAATCCGACCCATAAATGCCAATCTCATGGTGGCCCAAGATAAAAGTCGGTTATCGGCAGGCCTTTTTTGACTTTCTTGCCCTGTTTAAATTTAATTGAGCCACAATGTCAATCCCTCCCTCCTCAAAAAGCTCCGTAAAAACTTTGGTCATAGCAGAAGAGCTCCTCCCTCACAGTCAAATCCAAGTACCATGCCATAAATGCCGAACGTGGTATGTCATTCACATCCACAATCTCATCAAGTGCAATGCCAAATATCATGTCTTCTTTCAAACCAGCTGTCTGCTTCACTCCAGCGTTTTCTGCCATTTCTTTGATGCGGCGTTCAACACCTCTGGCTGGTAAGCCATCAGACGAAATCTATGAGCTACAGAGGAGTGTCCTTTAACCGACTTGGTGTGCCAGGGGTGATGTGTTTGTTTCTCTGCATTGGCAAAGACTTAGGGGTGTTTGCTTGCTTCCCATACCTGGACAGAGCATGTTTGATGGGTTGTCCTTGAAGTTTTCTTTTTTCAAAATGGCTTTTAACACTTGACATTCGACAAACAATCTTTTAAGGACATACAGAACGGTCCATCTGACACACAAACCCCCTCTCTTTTGTCCACGAGAGCTGGACTGCCCAAACCTTTACTTTAGCTTTCTTAGCTAGCTGACTTGCCATCGTCTACCGAGCCCCCTCCGACAGCGTTATCATTTTTCCCAGGAGGTGATGCCAATTAAAGCCAGGCCTGTACGCTATGTGTGGCTGTGGTAACAATGGCTGTGAGAGGTTATTTGGAATGCAGATGAAATGGCACTTCAACAATTCTACAGAACTCTCTTGAATACTTATTGCTGTTGTGCCATTACTTAAGCTATCAGCTCGTGGTAGCCTAAGGTTGCTGACTCCTAATATTCAGTATGTCTCGAGTTTTGCCAATGACTACCATACATCAGTGGTGCACGAACTGGGTAGCTTTCAAACTCACACATGGAGCAGTGGACTCTTCAGTGCACAGGCAGGATTCTGGGATGTTGTCACCCCAATCCAGGTAGCCCTGATCCAGTCCACAACACTGCAACTGAGAGGGAAGATAGAAGGAAGGCAGATTATTGCAGTGCGCTAGAAATCCAGTCCTTTCTCTGTTCAACTGCAAGGCGTTTTGTGATATCCAGTGATGCCCTTCGAACCAATCAACAACAAATTGACGTTGCTCATTTTATCAGGTAAGCACGTGCTTCTGTTTTTGAACCCCAACATTCATATAATAAATGGAAATCTTATGCTTTCTGTTTCACAAAAACCAACAGTGTTTTCATTTATGTTCATGGTGGTGTGTGTATGTGTGCTGTCTGTCTAAAGCACTTGGAACTACCTCTGTACAACATTAAGATAAAGATTCGACAAAAATATGCTTGAACGCTGCACCAACTCACACAGCCAGACAGGTTACCTACTTCGATCTGTACATCCTTGAAGCCGTCTATAAGAGCCTCACTGGTATTATTCAGCGGCAGCATGTTTAGGTATTGCTTCTTAATTTCTTCTGCCTCCTGCACAAAAAAAACAGAGTAAAACAAAAATTAGACAATAAGCAATTTGAAAATGTAACTGTATTTTTGGAGTTATTTTTAAACAGTTAAGTTTCTAAGGCAGTTTTACAATTCTTCAAATCTAAATTAAGAAGGTGTCTGAAAGGTACTACAGCTCAACTTTTGAGTTTGCAAGCCCTCACCTCATTTATTTAGTGATTGCAACACTGTTCACTGCCCCTGAACATTGACTCTCCAATCATAGCTTAACAGCATAATTAGACGCCTTTTGAATGAGTAAGTCTGCATCTTATTACAGGTGATTAACACTCCTGCCGTGCCTGAGATATGTGTGTGTGTGGCAATGTGTTATTTTTGCCAACAAAATATGCGTCACCAGCAAGAAACCAGAGGTCTGTTTTTTTTTACTTCCTATCCAGTCACCAGAATAAATGCTGGCATTGTACTTTTCTGCAAACCACTGATATGATAAATTCGCACATTTCATATGGAGGAGATATGTTGGAACTTTACATTTCTTTACATTTAAATTTTCAATCTCATGTTTTGACAACACCATGGTTAACAAGTGGTTATATTTAGGCACAAAAAACACTTGGTTAGGGTTTTGACTTAAAATACCCAGTTCTGTCGCCAAAAACAGGGCCAAATGTCCTAATGTCTCGTTAAAAAATACCTTTAATCACCATTAAAAACGTATGGAATGTTGCAGTGTCACATTAAGAAATTCACGGTTTTGTTGACAAAAACATGGCTGGAAATGTCCCAATGTCTTGTTAAAGTTACAGTCTGGTCACCACAAACACAGCTGGATATGTCCCAACCTCTCGTTAAAAAATACAAAGTTTTGTTGACGAAGACATGGCTTGAAATGTCCCAACGTCTCTCAGAAAAAAAAAAAAAAAAGGTGTTGCCACAAACACGACTAGAAATGTCCCAGCATCTTGTTAGAAAATACCTGGTTTTGTTGACAAAAACATGGCTGGAAATGTCCCAATGTCTTGTTAAAAATGACCCGGTCTGGTCGCCACAAACAAGGCTGGAAATGTCCCAACATCTTATTAAAAAAAACATTCCCAGTTTTGTTGACAAAAACAGGGCTGGAAATGTCCCAGCATCTTGTTAGAAAATACCCAGTTTTGTTGACAAACACATGTCTGGAAATGTCCCAATGTCTTGTTAAAACATACCCAGTTTTGTTGACAAAAACAGGGCTGGAAATGTCCCAACGTCTGTTAGAAAATACCCAGCTTTGTTGACAAAAACAGGGCTGGAAATGTACCAGCATCTTGTTAAAAAATACCCAGTTTTGTTGACAAAAACAGGGCTGGAAATGTCCCAACGTCTCATTAAAAATGACCCGGTCTGGTCGCCACAGACAAGGCTGGAAATGTCCCAACGTCTGTTAAAAAATACCCAGTTTTGTTGACAAAAACAGGGCTGGAAATGTCCCAACGTCTCATTAAAAATTACCCGGTCTGATCGCCACAAACAAGGCTGGAAATGTCCCAACATCTTGTTAAAAAAAATACCCAGTTTTGCTGACAAATACAAAGCTGGAAATGTCCCAACGTCTGTTAAAAAATACCTGGTTTTGTTGACAAAAATAGGGCTGGAGATGTCCCATCTTGTTAAAAATTACCCAATATGGTCACCACAAACCGGCTGGAAATGTCCCAACGTCTCGTTAAAAATGACCCGGTCTGATCGCCACAAACAAGGCTGGAAATGTCCCAACATCTTGTTAAAAAATACCCAGTTTTGTTGACAAAAACACGGAAATGGAAATGTCACTGGTCTGGAACATTGGTGCACTGCTATCTGCTTGGCAGCTATCTTGCCATGGTGCCATTACATCCCCCAGACCCACTGTCTCCTGATGGGAATCCATCTCATGTAGTGTACATATAATGCACTACGCCACTTTTGAAATGTTGATATGATACTATTAAAGGTACAAATGTTGCATTTGTGTGTATATACGTTTGCAGAAATGTAAAATGCCTTATTCTGGCGACTGGGCTGCTACTTCTTGTTAGTCTTTGTTTCATAAATCTGTAACTTTATGACTATAAACCACAGATCTCCTATACGAGAATGGAAAGCTTCACAGGAGAAGCAACAGTAGCTAAGTGGTGTTGAGCAAACTGTCATCTGATCTTTGCTCCTGTCTGCTCGCACCCTAAATTACTAACCTAATATAAAAGCAATAACTACAGCCTCTTCCTGTTTATATAATGCATTAGTTTCACCAGGACTGCAGTTTTAATGCAGCCTGCAATCTCGTATAGTCCTAACTTTGTAATACCTTTGGTCGTGAAGCCAGTCCTTGAATTTCACCAGCAATCATGAACAGACTGCTCAGGATCATTCCAACTACAAACTGAGGCACACAAACAGAGACACAAGCAATCAGATTTATACTTGTTTACTACATGTATTACTATTTCTAATGACAATACAACTGTGATTTCTCTTTACTCACCACTATGAGTGCCCACTTCTTCTCTTTGCAGGCACCATACAGACCAATGATGGTCAAGACCAGAGTTACAATGCAAATAATATACAAGGCATGAAGACCTGCGAGCATCTTTTCTATCTGTGAAGAAAACAAACAGAGAACCAGGTCAGCAGGCTCAGTAAACACAGAACAAAGTTTAATGACCTGTGTCAGCATGCACACACTCTACTGAAATGTCTGAATCGTTGCCTTTAGTTCCTGAGGTCAGTCTTGGCAGTTTCTACACAGATTCCAGCTGTGTAAAATATCCTGAATGTCAAGGTGAGTTTGGGCAAACATCTACACAGAGTTATTACTGGATTCAGTACATGACGTTCAAACATTATTTCCTTGAAGGCAGTCAGAGTAGAGCACAATTACCACTTTCAGCGATGTATGTAATTTTGCAGAAAATTTTAAAGACGACATGGTAGTATTTCATTGATCTGTTAGCTGTTAGCTTTAAAAACACTATTGCAAAGTCTTTTGCCCACATGTCTCAAAGTTTTCAGCTGATTATTTCTGAAAGATGGCTTAAGAGCAATCATTTAACTTATTCTATCTGGGGAACTGGAATGGTATATCGTACAAACCTATCGTCAATGTGGACTCAAAGTTGGACATTAACCCTTTCTGTTTTAGAGCTGAGTTGTGTGTTCTTGAGGAAAATATTAACAAAGCTTTTAATTGGAAAAAAATCAGCTGTAGTGACTTTTTAAAGTGTAAACAGACAACTTTTCAACCTTGCCCCCTGGCGTTTTTTACATGGCATTACTGTTGACGCCATTGATGCCAAGACAGCTGGATCGCTGTCCAGTTTCTTCAGAGTCTAGCAGCTACCAACAACACAGGACATACTGCATTTTGTTTTCCGTTCCCATTACTTTGGTAATTCCATCACCTGCCATTTCCGCTACTGGGGATAGTTACTGCAAAGCACTTACATTGATACTCTTTGGTAACATGGGCTAGCAATAGATAGCTATCGGGGAAAACAAAGGCACTACCCTCTTCCTGTTTACATTGCGCAATCATTGACACACTTTCTTTGCGCCATAAATTGAGCCTTCATTTGGAGCCTTTCCCAGCTGATATTGGGCGAGAGGCGGGGTACACCCTGGGCAGGTCGCCAGGCACTCACATTCACACCTACGGACAATTTAGAGTCACCAATTAACCTGCATGTCTTTGGACTGTGGGAGGAAGCCGGCGCACCCAGATAAAACTCATGCTGACAAAGGGAGAACATGCAAACTCCACACAGAAGGGCTCCCCCACCCTGGATTCAAACCAGGAACGCTCTTGCTGTGAGGCGACAATACCAACCACTGTACCACCCTGACGCCCTCCACTTTAACATGAAGTCTTAAAAGTCACTGTTCAGTCACTAGTATGCCATTATGTGCAGCGCTGAAAAGCACCATTACAAATCACAAAAAAATGAAGCGTGCAAAACAATAGCTGTGCTGTCAGTTAAAGGACCATACTGGATTACGCATACTTTGCAAACACAGGCTGTACAGCTTTAGATTTGGATGTTTTTCACAGGCAGCCATTTGCTCCCATTCATTCCTGTGCAGCAGGCTCTTGAGACGTATCTGGAACAGCATGAAAATACACTCAAATTTTAAAATACAGTTAGATGAAGAGAAATACATGCGTTACCTCTTCATCCTCGTGAAGGTATCCGTGGCTAAATAGAGTAGCGGCCAACAGCAGGGCACTGACGATCTGTAACAGCAGCAACACACTTCATTATTCATTTCAGTCGGGACTATAAGTAGAGGTGTAAAGTGGTCACGACACTGTCAACTTGTGTGATAAATACATTGTAAAAGACCGCAATGTTGCACGCAGGGATTTTTGAGTCGTTTTTGAGTCAGTTGACAGAGATATCAGTCGAAAACGGCCCTTTAAAATGAGACTATCAATCTTTGTTTTTATTGGTGCCTTTTATGTTCAGTTTTCAATTTGTTCTATGAAATAATGCGGGAAAAGATTCCTTTTAATTTTTTTTCTTATTTCTGCCAGTAGTTTGTTGAATCTTAGCTGCACTTTAATATCTCTCTAGGTACCATGTCTGAAGGGTTACTTCTGGTTTCAAAGGTATCATACCGAAAGTGTTTGGTGACGCATTGTTGAAGGGCCCCCCACCTCATGGGCCCCAGAGCAACCGCACTGCCTACACTGTCTATATCTACACCCCTGGTGTGCATGCATTGCAACATCAATCATCATGTAGTTCAAAAAAATATCAGAGCAGCATCTCCAATGACGTCTCCAACAACTTATCCAACCAACTGTTGCACTCATGATCATAGCCTGTTGCTGCCACAGCATGTAAAGAAAGTCAAACTGTGTTATTAAGCTATAAATAGGCTGCTAAACAACAGAGAGGGGACAGACCAGCCTCGCAGAACAACTGTGACAGTATTAACATACCCAGGGGAACACACAGATTCAGGGAAAACCTCATGTTGCACAATCCAGATCCCATCTGTTGTTTGTAAGGAGATGATAGAAAAAAACTTAATTTTAGGTTTTTAAATCCAGGTACATGATCACATGTCATTTTATGAGCTAGTATTAAGCTGATGATTAATAATAACATTTTTGTTATCATGTCCAGGAGTTTGTTTTTTCTGTTTTTGGGTTATTTACAAAACCCTCCTGTCCACTTTCCTTTATCCTGAGGGTCCACTTTCTCCCCAAAATGTTTATTCCAACAAGTTTATATTTTCATGTAAAACAGTTATATTTCCTTGAACTATGCCTCTCATCTCCAATAGGCTTTAGCTGCATCTCTAATGCCAACAATTAAGGAGAAATAAGATCAAATTTCTTCTCTAAGTTGCGTGTAAAACAGCTGCGTCAAAACAATCGACCTGCAGATTTACGCATTAGATAAGACAGTTCGTTTATGTTTAATTACATGGATGAAATCAGCACTGAGCTGCACTTACAAACCCTTTTGTGTCCTGGGCAGAAGGAAAAGTAAAACACTTACCGCGATCAAACTTATCACGATAATGTAACTCCGTTTCAAACAGACGTTCACTTTCCCCATGATGCTGCGCTGTAACTCGTGGTCTCGATGTGTGATAAAGTTTAAAGTTATCTTATAATAATGGCAATCCGCATGCTACGGAGAGAGGTGACCCCGACTTTAATAACGGGAATTTTCGCTTCTTGTTGCGCACTGCACCTTGGTGTCTGTACATGGGCGGAGAGGGGGAGGAAACCGTCATGTTGTGCTGGAGAAAGGGCCCCTCCCCATCTGGAGGGTCTGGGTATGTGTGTGGGTGGAGTTGGAGAGGTAGGGGGAATAATTAAGATCATTTTGGGAAGTATTTGTACAAATTGTTCACACATTCTGATTCTAATTTGATCTGATTCCTGGAATCAGCTGCTCGGTGTGATTACACCTCAGGCATTTATGTGGAGTTTGTTTTAGAGACACATAGTTGTGGAAAAGGCTCTAAAGGGGAAGGTTAGTGACATGCAGTAACAGGACATAGATGTTAGCAAATGAAGACGGACCAGATTCTGAAATAGAGAGAGAAGGGGCTCAGTAGATTAAGCCTAGCCTCGCATCAGACAAAATTCAGAGTGAATAGAAACCAGGCTCTTCACTTTAGCCTGGTTTCTATTCACTCTGAATTTTGTCTGGATTCTGGTTCCTGTCTAGAGAGCGGATGCCGAATTCACCAAATTCACCAAAGTAAAAGTGTTCACCAAAGTAAAACTTTAAATTCTGGCGCACCATCGATTTGGGGTGATGAGGGGTGTAAGAAAATCGATTAACTTAATGGCTTGGGGCTTTTCTTGTAAATTATATTCTTTAAATTAAAGTTTCACCGCATTTTTATTAGCTTGGTGCTTTTACTTTGACGGAAAGGCGCATCCATCGAATTCCGGATCCTGTCTCACTCGCCCTGGTTCCGGTTCCTTACCAAAACGGCCACTAACGGCCCTAGACTAGATTAAGCCTATATCAACCTAACTAGGGGCTGGACCAAGACAAGCCTTAGCCAGCCCTAACTGTAAGCTTTATCAAAAAGGAAAGTCTTAAGTCTACTTTTAAAAATGGAGACAGTGTCTGCCCCCCAGACCAAAACAGGAAGATCGTTCCACAGCCTGGTCAAAAGTGGAAAGCTTTAAATAGGAGGTGTAAAGTTAGCAGAAAAGCAATCGTTCAAGTCACATTAAAGAGGAACTGTGTGTTATTCCTATGGTTGGTAAAACAGTCCAAAAATAGTGTGAGTGCTAAAACTTAAATTTGTGATGTCATCAAGTATGAAGTCTGGAGTTGCTCCATAGAAAATGAATTGGGAAAGATGTTCCAGATCAGTGGTTCTCAAATGGTGTGCAGCTGTGATGCCAGTCCAGGTGTACACATAATTATTGCAGTGCTCAACTGGGCCTATACAAAAAGTTGTTAATGAATTTTTAATTGACTCAGTATGTATCAGTATTTCATTTAGAAAACCTTCACGGATAACCTATTTGTCGCCATTCACGTGTGGGAATTGTAAGTGTGTGACACATCAGAAGTCCAGTGGCTCGCTTTATTGTATGGATCAAATTACAACAAAGCACGAGCGAAAACGACCTACCACCAAAAGAAAAAAGAGTCCTTAGACAGTTACACAAAAGCTACCTGTCTTATTTTTTTATTATTTTTATTGTCTTATGTCTCGATAAGAGTGATAATGCACGTTAAAGAAGCTATTGTGCACAGATATAAATACAGGTGTGCCTTGAGATTTTGGTTTGCCCTTTGGTGTGTCTTGGGCACAGAAAGTTTGAAAACCACTGTTCTAGATGACACTGAGAGCACCTGGGGTAATGCTCTGAGTTTATGGCTACATTTTCTGTTCCAGAGCTGAAAACACGACAACAGAATAAAGCTCGTTTGGGTTTATAACAGAAAAACATTCTGTGGCTCCACAAAATCAGGCTCCCATTCATTGTCCCCGGAGCATCTCCAGACTGTTACTTCGTAAGTCAGAGATCGGATCTGGAAATGACGTCACACCGGAGTTGATTGTATTTCAGTAAAACAAATCGGAAAACTTGGACGTTATTACCAAAACTAGCTCTGCTAGGTTAGCCACTGTTAGCAATACCAGTTGACAACAACACAATATGCTGTATTTTGCACATACAAACACAGTAGCAAAACGTGCACATGTAATAGAACAACTGTATTAATGAGACACAAATAAGACAGAAGTGCTCATGAACAGTGTGTAACGACAGCTTTTTGAATTTTGAGGTCAAGGTTGGTGAGGTTTCTCCAACTTTCAAGTCCTTTTTAGATAGGAGTTGTGCAAATTTGCAGGAAAGCCCAATCAGTCTTTTTTCAGCATTGGCAGTATAAAAGCAAAATCGGGGAGTGCGGCAAAATGCCGCCTACCTACTTTTGTTTATACAGAATGCGCCTTTTTTGGGGCAATGGGGGGCATGATCAAGTAACAAAACGTGTAGCTCAGCGTGTGACGTAAACAGTAACGTGGGAGGGAAGCCGCGGCTGATTCTCTCATAAGTCGGCCCGTGCTTCACCGTCCCCGTCATCTGCCGGTTAATGGCCTCTTCGTTTGCGAGGACAAGGAGGGTGCGCAATTCCTTGTCTCCCCAGTTGCTCATCTTTACAGTGTCTGTCAGGTTTGCGTTTCCCTCTTGCTACTAGCTGCTCGCTAATTCCTGCTATCAGCTGTTTCCTGTTTATCCACCGCCAGTAGCTCGCATGTGCGGCGTCATCAACAGCTCCTCCCACAAATCTTCAACAGCCCCTCCCATTGCGGCAGGCCACCTCGGTCTGTTTAAACTAAGAAGGTTCCGCCAATATGACTACCCTACGAGGCGGAAAATTGGGCACCTCAGATGAACTCGCCAGTCCGGCCCTGTGTGTCTAAACACTTGCAGCTTGCCGGCAAAACGGGTGAACATTCGCGGAAAATCTGGCAGTGTAAAAGGGGCTACAGAGTCGGAAATACAACGTCAAGGGGGTGTTGCAGTTGAAATTTCCAACTGGGAACTCAGAAATTCCGACTTACCAGTGCACATGGGACACACTTTTTATACTTGATGACATCACTTACTTCTCTGGTTTCTGGCTTTGAGAGAGAGTGTTCACAGATATTGATTGAAGTTTCCTCGGCTGTGGAAATAATACATTGGAAATCATAATGACGGTGGTGTTCCCATTTTTAGACAATGTTGTTAATGCATGTAACCATATGTAACACTCCACATCAGCTGAAGTGGACACATGTACCTGAATGCAACATTATCATAAACACACAATGATGATATGATCTAAGGCATCTTCCCAATTTATCTCGAACACACACGTTCTTTCACCAAATTAACAGGAAGTGATCAATATGGAGAAGCTTTTATGGTTTATTGTGCTGGCTTACTTCATTCTGAGCATCAGGGTGGGGCAGAGACAGAGTGAAACAGAAAGTCATCACAGGATGTTTACCAAACCCAATTATGTTTCCAGTGAGAAGTCAGAGAGAGAAAGAGACACATCATGAAGAAAACAGAGCTCTCAAATGGAGGTGACGGGAGATCAAAGCATGATGGACGTGAGAAAAATACATCAAAGCATCAAATTCTGGCCAAGGGGAAACGTCCCCCGCAAGACCTTTATTTTGAGGAAAAAATGAAAGACATTTACACCCGAAATTGATGCAGAGAAGGCAGAAATTGGTGCACAAAAATTCACCTGAATGCAGGAAATTAAGGTGGAGGACCCTCCAAACCCCCTGTTACATATGTGTCCCCTACAATGTTGAAACAAAACCTACGCCCCTGTGTATATGTGTGTGTGTGTGTGTGTGTGTGTGTGTGTTTCTGTGAGTGAACTTGCCTTCAGCTCAGTCCCTCATAAAGCAGTTTTTGTCTGCTGTTGTCTTGGACGAACAAAGGAGCTATAGAGGCTGCATCACATGACCTCCCATCAGAGACCCCCACACGCATACAAACACACTCACACCATCCATCTATCTATCTATCTATCCATCTATCTATCTGCATTTCACTTACCCACGCACACAGACTCAGACACACACAGACACATTACTGCAACATTATTGGCCTCTGGAGTCCTGCCAGAAAAATGTCAATTGTTAAAACAGATCCAGAGCGGAGCATTTCCTGACGGAGCACAGGAACATCTGGAGAGCATGATGAACACACACACACATGCACAAATGCAGGAAACCATATGCACACACATGTAAAGGTTTTTTTAGTGTCCCTGTTTCAGTCAACTTCACCACCGCGCATCCACAAAATCACTGGCACACACACACGTGTGTACGTTGGCACGCAGTCACACATCTGTAGGACATGAATGCACAGAGACATTCTGTGGCGCAGAGGATGTTGGTGGTGGGCGGACAAACGCCAAGGGCCAACAAGGTTTTATTTTACTTTGAGACGCTTGGACAAATTTTGTACTCTGGAGATTAATGTTGCACAGTTGGATTCTCGTGGAGCAACATTTTGAGAATATGTGGGAATATTTAAAGAAATATAAGAGTGAAGGATGGTACAGATGAATGTACAGTGTTGTGAGAGAATGTTGGCCTACACTGCGGATGATCCTTCATAAATCCTTCTGTAAAGACCTACCCCAAGTTCCCACGAACAAACTTTTCATGTCCCTGTTATGTCAAATGAGAACAGTTTGATGCTGGACACCACATGAGCATCAAGAGCAACACATAATCACTCGTGACAGTCAGTAATCTCCAGACAGTCGAGGACAAATAGTTATTAGTCCAGCTACCTCACCACAGTGTCCTCATTCAACATGTTCTCACTCCCAACCTTGTCAAATACAGCAGCTTGATCAGGAGCCCTGTGCTTCAAAATATGATGCTCTAGGTGCTCCCAGGAAGTGCAACGGGCTTTGAAGCCAATATTGGTAGTGGCCAAACAGCAAAATTACATGGTCATGTAATGCTATTGGGCCCAGAAAGACTTTTTCCCATAGACTTTGTCACAACCACTGCAAAAGGGTTTGTTTCACTACCAAGACTTGATCCATTCGGTCTGGCAACATTTGGAAAAGTCTAGAAGAGCCATAAAATTAATCATTATATCCCCAAATAATTTAACAGGAAGTTAGCTGCTCAGCCTGCTTCATGGGCCACAGAGTGAGAAAGCATTGCCGATCATCCGGTTAATTTTGCGGGTAATATGGGGCAGCAGCAGAGGATGAAGCAGAGGACTTCTTCAGGTTCATAGATGCCAAAGTGCGAGGCTCGTCCTATACATTTGGACCTGATGACAATAAGGAGCACAGGACGGCGGTCCACCACTTCCTGAGCAGGAGGTTCGGCAAACTGGTTGAGACTAAAAGCTTCACCGACCAGGGGACGACTGCAATTTCAGTTAGGCTGAGAGAGCAAGGGAGGCCGTGCCAAGTTCTGCCTGTTACATGCATCGTCTTCTTTCACAATACACTTCCCTTTTTACAGGAAGTTTATTGTTTACATACAGTCTCCTTCAAAATAAATGCACTACGTCAATACAAGAAAGTGAAATGCCACTTTTTTTTTTTTCTGGCCGCATATCATGCCGACGTTAAAGGACGGCTTTTTTCATCAGTGACACTGCCCAAGCGTCGGGTTTTGACGACCTAAGAGCGAAACCAGGTTGGTCTTTTCAAAACAAACTTCAGAGGATTATGGTTTGGTAAGAATAAGTATGTTTGTTACATAACTTAAGTAAGTTAACAATTATGTCTTGTGATTTATGTCACTTCATGTATGTGTCACATGAGGTTAATGATATAGTGTAGTTAAAAAAACAAAACAATGTTTCACACGAGTTACAAACACCGGACTCGTGGGTGAAAGTCCTGTGTTTATGTGACACATTTAGGCTGATTTACTCACTCTTTATGCTACGTTGTTGCCTCGGATGGGTTTACATTGTAGGGCCTTGCACGTTAGAATCAGACACCAACGGCCACTGACCAAGCTGCTGAATTTGACTCCCTGGGAATGAGAATGGGCTGCATTATTCAGAGCCTAAATTGTCACTCCACTGATTTTTACATGCAAAGTTTATGAAAACAGCTAAATGATGTCTTCTGTAGAAGAAATGCAGCACTAAATCCCTTGAGTGCCCCGTTAACAATACGTGCAACATAGAAAAATGAAAGCATTTGATTAAAAGAAAGACTTTACCCTGCGGAGCTTTAGAGGGGCTGGTAGGTGGAAAGTTTCATACTGCATATCTGGAGCAACATTTTTTTGTAACCAGCTCCCATTGTTTTTGAATACTTTGGTTCCTGTGGGAGGTATTAGCACTGCTGATGCTCCAGCTGTGCGTTTACTCAGACGTTCTTCAACAGACAAATGAATCCTTATTCAGGAGTACACTTATCGTACCACCAACAAAACAACAGTTTGTGAAGCAAGTTTCATCTGCTTTTAACTTTTCCCTTAAAATCCTCAGCAGATGTAAACTCCTCCTCCACTCCTGAGGAGACCCTCTCTTGATCTTGGTCCAAAGCAGCACAAGTATTAGAAACATATCACTATAAATATGATCATGGTGCAGTTTGGAGTCAATGGGTCCAAGGTTTGCAGGAAGTTATGTAACTAATCTGGAACTATGATCTTGAAATGAAGCCTAGTCAGGAAAGGGACCCTCACTCTGGAGAAATAAGCTCTCGCTCCGTTTCCTTCCAGTCACGACACTAGCTGTAGTTTTTTTGGACATGTTGCAGATGACCTACTGCCTTCTTAGGTAGTCCCGAGAGCTGAGCAGTGGCGTAGTCTGATCCGATGATGATTAGTGTGTGTGTTTTTCTTGGAGAAAGCTGCAGTACATTCCTCATGTGTTGCTCAAAACACCAGAAATCACCAAAGTCTCACTTACAGCAGGCAAATGTTACCGCGTCAGATATTTACGTATGAGATTCAGAGTTTAATCTGTGTCATAACATCAGAACAAAGATGAGGAAACAGGCTTTTTTTTTTCTTCATGAGTGAAGTTTCTCTTTTACTCCCTGCACCTGGCACTCCCCAAAAGAAAGACAGACTGGTTAAACAAAATGCCAGCCAGTGTGGAGGAGATGTTTTGTTTATTGATTCAGGAGTGTGGGGAGTGTATGTGTTTCCTGGCTTCATGTTCTGTAGTTTCATTGTTCTCACACGCAGCCAACACAAGATATATACCAATGTTTGATGAGATTTCGAAAGTACAACTTAAATGATTTCCACTAACTGTTAACGTGATTTCCAGGAAATGAGTGGTGGTGGAGGGGGGTGAGGGGTGCCAGTAACACAATGCCTGTGCTATTCATTCAGTCTATGAAAACAATAATAAAACAAGATACTACTGAAAGACTACAGTACATGGAGGAAAGCACGTAATGTTGTTGTTGTAACAGCCTCTCTACTAGGTCCATTTAGAAGCTGATCCAGAGCTTTCAGTTACCTCACATGGTCTTCATCAGCAGACTGAGATTCATTTGTCATAGAATTGTAAATGTGCAAAGTCTTTTTTTTTCTGAGCACTCCATACTGTAATCATTGTTTTCAAGATCAACAATCAACTGTGAACCTCAGCATTAAATCTTTTTATCCCAATTTTACACCCGATTCATCTGGTTCCTCTGTTGGTATAAATGCGCATACATAAATAAACATGTTTATGAGTTTTCCCCATGTGATATTGTTATATTTATTTCCTGTTCATAATAATGATAATAATAATATTAATAATAATAAATATTTTTATTTTATTTTTTGTTTAAAAATGTCTTTAAAATCCATAAAAAATACTGACTGAACCGACATAAAGCCTATGTATGTATGTATATAAGTATGTGTGTGTTATTTATTAATCAATTTTCTACATTTAAAGCAACTGTAAGAATTCATTTTTTTTAAATCGTCTTTAAACTGCATAAAATATTGACTAAAGCAACATAAAGTTTATGTATGTATGTGTTAAGATTATTATTGTTATTGTTGTCATTATTACTATTAATGTATATTTGTTATTTCACGGTTCATGTAATCATAAGAATTCATTGTTTATAAATGTATTTAAAAGATCTAAAAATATTGACAGAAGTGACATAAAGTCTATGTTTGTATGCTTGTGTGTATTATTATTATTAATATTATTATTAACATAGGCCTATTAATTTATGTTGTGTAACGAAGCAACAGTTTATAATATTTTGGTACATTATAAGTTTTAGTTGGTGTAATTCAATTTAAATATTT
The DNA here is from genome assembly GCF_006386435.1 of Epinephelus moara. Taxonomy (NCBI): domain Eukaryota; kingdom Metazoa; phylum Chordata; class Actinopteri; order Perciformes; family Serranidae; genus Epinephelus; species Epinephelus moara. The sequence goes on from NC_065528.1 coordinate 16,759,998, forward strand.
TTGACTGCTGCAAAGTTCGTTAGGTTCTTATAGGTATTATAATTTAATTTATAATAATAAATAATAATTTAATAATATAATGATTGCATTAGCGCTTACAGTAAATGTTTAACATTTAATTTACTCATTCACGCCCCTGTGTCTCAGGGTAACTTTAGTTCCTACCTGCAGTTGTGTTGTTTTGACATTTTTAAGTGTAACACAGCGTTTGTTAACGATGCGAGTGCTGCACGGCCCCTTTAAGAAAAGTCACATGGCGGTCACATGACCCGGAAGTCGACTGAATTGTCTCAGCGTTGTTGTGTTTACATCAACAGCTCCTGTTTTGCATACCGCGTGCAGGTTCGGTGAGTGAATAAACAGGTGAAATATGATTATTTCTCTCCAATAAATATATATTCTTGTTTCAGATGCAGGTATGTGCTTTATAGTTTCTGTTATAGCGCGTGCAGGTCTCTCTGAGCTCAGTCGAGGCAGCATTAATGTGTAAGATACGGATACTGTAATTAGACGGGCTATTTGACATGTATAACACGTGTTTAAGGAGAAATAAAGCCCCTGTCATCTTGCTAAGCTTCCTGACATTACATTTTAAGATGTGCCTTAAATCTGATTGCCTTTTAGAGCAGGCTTATAACCTCATTATTCTCTGCTGCCGTCTAATGAACGGTTTTATTTTACATTCTCTGTCAGATTAACTCATAAAGTATAATTCTAAGTACACATAAATGACTTGCCTCAAGTGTGTGAATTAAGCTGTACAAATAAACACGCATTTTTTTCGTCTTAATTATCAGCTTATACATATTGTTAACATTTCATTTCTGTCCCCTTCAGGTACAGGACAAAGTGAAAACCCTGCAGTGTTTGGATGAAGTGACCATGAAGCAGGACAGTGATGCTGTGAACGTCCCCGCCTGCTTCATATCAAACCACGAAGGTTTCCTTGGAAGCATCAAAAACTTCATCAAAGACTTTGTGGTGACTGAGATAGACATCAGCGGACAGCGTGTGAACACAGCAGCAGCCACACACACACCAGACTGTGCCTCCCCAGATAGGAACTATGAAAGCAGTGCAGACTGTAAGTGGGACAATCACTCCTCAGTCTCACAGGACACTGATGTTTCAGCTGACTGCGGGTTAGATGTCACCATACCTAGCCCGGGCAGTTTTGATTTAAGTGTGATTTTAGGCCAGTCGGTCAGCGACGAGCTCGAGCAGTTTGTGTTGACTCTCAAAGAAGAGCCGACTAAGCAGGAGCTATCTCTGGGATCCTTCGCCGACAAACACCACAGAGCCAACGTCCACCGGGCCGTCAGACACCGCTTCCCCTTCCTCATGACGGTCACGATTCAGCCCGAGATCAGGGTGAGGGAGGACCCAGACTACAGAGAGCTCTCCCGGCTGGTTACAGAGGATGAAGCAGAGGACTTCTTCAGGTTCATAGATGCCAAAGTGCGAGGCTCGTCCTATACATTTGGACCTGATGACAATAAGGAGCACAGGACGGCGGTCCACCACTTCCTGAGCAGGAGGTTCGGCAAACTGGTTGAGACTAAAAGCTTCACCGACCAGGGGACGACTGCAATTTCAGTTAGGCTGAGAGAGCAAGGGAGGCCAAAGAAGAGAACCGCAGAGGAACGTAAAGAAGAAGACGTTTACACTGGTAAAGTGCAGAATTAAAACTCTTAAATGACTGATTATTTTCTCAACTGATAACTTGAAATATCGGAAAATCGGTGACATCTTAAAATTGCCTGTTTATCCAACCAGTAGTTTAGAACCTAAAGTATTATCATGTAATACTAACCTAACACTAAACCAGCATAATATTCACATTTAAGAAGCTGAAGTTCTGGTAGGATTCTTAATAAAATGAAATCAACTAGTCCTTTCGGTGTTTTACCAGTTTTAATCACCTGGTCTGTTTGTTTTGTTCCTCTGCGGATAATTCATCTCACATGAAAAACCTCCTGAACAGTAAACACTAAAGGAATTCTAACCGGGAGACGTTTCAGCTGGTTGCAATCTGCAGTCCTCACCACTAGAGGCCACTAAATCCCCCTAAATCTCACACACTGCTCCTTTAAAACCAAACAGAAACACAGCTGTGTGTGTGCTTGTCTTCTCTGTCAGCTTTCACTCTGCGTAAGGAGAACCTGGAGACTCTGGAGGCCATCAGCTACATGGCCGCAGCTCTCGGGGTCCTTCCGTCAGATTTTACCTACGCTGGGATCAAGGATAAGAGAGCCATCACCTACCAGTCCATGGTGGTCAAGAAGGTCTCAACTCAACGGTGGTTCTGCATTTATTTCATGGATTTTGATTCCCCTTTTAAGCTTTAAAATGAATTCCAAGAATCAACCGTGTATTTATTTATTTATTTGACATTATTTATCACCAGGTTGAAGGAGAAAACGGCTGAGTTTGTGAAGAGAGGGATGCATCTGTCTCAGATCCGCTCCGTCAGCGAGCCTCTCCGACTCGGACGACTGCAGGGGAACCACTTTGACCTGGTGGTCCGTGACTTGAGACCACATGGGGCCAGTGACGCACACTCCTCTGGCGCAGACGCACACTCTCGGCTGGCAGCGCTGGTAAAGGAAGCAGTGGAGAATGTCAAGGTATTATTTCCAGCTTCAAACTCTTGTACTGAAATGTCAGACAGTCTGGATACACACAAGTATAGAAGCCCATTTCTGCCAGTGCAATGGTAAATGTTCGGATAGCTGAATATTAAAACATTTCCAGCCGACTACTTTCTCACAGTTTCAAGTCACGTCACAGATCTTGGTCGTTTTTAAACTGTACCTTTTAACCGGATTAAGGGTTTTAATCAACGAGCATGTTTGTTCATGAGAGGGAAAGACCTCTGCAGTTCATCTGGCTCCCGGTAAAAACCTTGCCAACAATGAACACTGAAGGAATTCTCACCTATAAACAAACTCAGCACCTCGAAACAAGCTGAACTAGCATTAGCAGCAGTTCAGCTAGCAGCTCCTCCTGTCTGACCGCCAAAGAGCGTCGGAGAAACACTGACTTTTAATGTAAAAGTGCTTTATTCCGTGTTTACCTGTTTGAAGGAGGAGGAGACCTCTGCGGTGAAAGTGGCTCCTGAGGCTTTTACTACAAAGCAGGATTTGGGGTTAGCAAGGGAGCGTCAGGATGAACTTTGTGTTTTCAGGACTACAAAGCTGCTTAATTTTTTATGGGGATAAATCATCGTAGTAAACAGGGTGTCTACAGGTCCTGAAAAAGTCTTAAGTTTTCTTAATGTAAGGCCTTAACAGTCTTAAATTGTCTTAAATTCAGATTTGATGGGTCTTAGATATTTTCGGTCACGTTGCCGTGAATATTTCTTCAGCCTGTGTTTTCATTGTAGGTTTGGTCTTAAATTTCATATGAGTTGTTATAAAAAAGGTCGTAAAAGGTCTTAGATTTAACTTGGTTATATCTGTAGACACCCAGAGTAACTTCAGAAGATCGTATCACAATCTGTCAACATCCCGCACACTGATGAATCTGGACATGGACAAAAGCCCTGAGTGACACATAAAGAGTGTACGTTTTTTAGGTCCGTAGAATCATTTTATTGCTCGAGGCTTTTTATTTCCACTCTGGCTTTAAAACAGAGCCTCTAACAAACAGAGGGATTCATATCGTGATATCTTACATCGTACATTTGCAAGTGGACGAAGAATCTCTTCTTTATTTTAATCTTAAAGGGGAGACTTTTTACACATGTTTTCATTAACAAAATAATTTCAATTTTCAGTTATAGTGATAAAAAATTTTTTATTTAACCAAAAGTAACCTTTCTGTTTTCATTCCTTTCAGGGTCATTCTGACTGATAATAATGTATCGTAAAGTGAAAATCTCACACCTTTGCAACCCTGATTGGATCTCTTGATTACAAATGAAAGAAATGTTGAATGGTGGATGCCTGTTGTTTCCATGTCACTCTTGTTGTTCAGTAGTAAACATGCTAGGGATTTTTCAAGCTAGCTCCGATACAGCCACCTGTTTGTTGCTCTCTGTAGGCCAGAGGTTTTGTCAACTACTACGGACCACAGAGGTTTGGGAGTGTGCAGAGCATTCAGTCTGACCGTGTGGGGCTGGCGTTACTCAAAGAGGACATGGTAAGTATCACAGACAATTAATATGTTCATGACCAGTTGTTTTAACCCTTCATAAGTGGCGTTATCGACTGCGTGAAGCCTGAAACACCTCCAGAGGAAAGAAGAGTGTCATCTGTGTAAAATAAATCACATGCATTTCCTATCAGACTGCACAGTACGGTGGTGCTAACGTATGTTGGGGTGTGTGTTGCTGTGTGTGTGTCAGGTGAGTGCTGTGCGTCTCTTTTTTACTCCGGAGGACAGCAATGACCCTCAGAGCCACGCCAAGAGACACTTCCTCCAAACAGGTGAGAGCCAAGACAACACTGACCACTTTCATTTTGACGAAATATGAGCAAAGATGATGTGAAAGTTGTTTCTCAAGAACTTTTTAATACAGAGTTTGCAGGGAGTGTGAGTTTCTGTGGGTTCCTTTTTGCTGTTGCTGCAATATTGCTGTAATACTTCAGTCACCACACAGTTCCTCATTCAGAGAATCTGCCGAGATGCATCATGTTTTATCGATTTGAAAACAACGACTGCAAACTTAAGAGTTGTGATATTGTGAATCCATCTTTAGCATCCTGGAATTTAACACGCCGGAAGTGTTTCGCTCTCTTTATCGCTCTCGTCTTTCCTGCCTCTCCCATAACCAGATAACGCCAAGGAGTCTTTGGCGCTGATGCCGCTGTCGAAGGCCAGAGAGCGACTGATGCTTCGGGCCCTGAACCGCTACGGCACAGGTCCGGATGGTTGTGCCCAAGCCTGGCTCAGCCTGCCCCACAGCATGAGGGTCTTCTACCCACACGCCTACTGCAGCAGGTCAGCCACAGGGAAATACCCCAGAACACTCTTTCAAAATGAGATTCCTGTTCAGTTCAAGCACAAGCATGTTTACAACTTTAGCTCCAGTGCAGCATCTGCGAGATAAGGACGTTGCTCACGTGCACTTTGACAGAGATTGCTATTTATTTACATTCCACAGCTAGATTGTCTCATCCTTTTTCAGGGTTTAAGCTTGCCTCAGTTTGTGCATGTGTATGTACTTTCATTATTACATCTAAGTCACAAAGTTAGCATCTGATTTTAAGTTTTAAACACTACCGTAGTTCTGAAGACATTTCCAGAATCTTCAAAGACTCTTCTAACTCTCTGGATAAATAAATATACTGTTTGATAGTGATGATTGTGCCGATCTGTTTGTCAGAGTGTGGAACGAAGCGGTGGCACACAGGCTGATGACTCTGGGCCACAGGGCCAGGCGAGGAGACCTTGTGTGGGCGCAGGAAGACGCTGGAGAAACCGGCTTGCCTCAGGTAAGAGCGTGATCTGTTTTTGGGAGAGTGCAGAACAGATAAGCAACAACAGATAACTACAGCAAGCAAAACTAAGCATTTATGCCTTAATAGCTTCTCCCCAACAGTCGTGACAGTGGTCTTAAAGGCTGAAATCTGGTGTGATCAAATGAACCAAACACTCATTTTTGAGTTCTCCATTATTATTCTGTGAGTTTGAGAAAATAAAACAAATTTTCTTTTGATGAATTATCGTTATCTTGAGAAACTGGCTTTTTTTCTCAAGAATCAACGTAAACTAGCCCATTATCATGTGAAATCAAACTTTGTTTTCTAGAGATAATATAATTCCGAGATAATGGCGTAAAAAAATACTGCAAGCATGGCCGTACTCCACTTCCATAGTGGTAAACCCAGAATCTAACACATAACAGTGACATGTTGTGAGAGCTTGGGGTTAACCTTATCTGCAGGCTGAACACAGAGAAATACACTCACTGGCCACTTTATTAGGTACACCTGTTCAACTGTTCATTAACACTAACAGCTAATCAGCCAATCATGTGGCAGCAACTCAATGCATTTAGGCATGTAGACATGGTGAAGACAACCTGCTGAAGTTCAAACTGAGCATCAGAATGATGAAGAAAGGTGATTTAAGTGACTTTGAACGTGGCATGGTTGTTGGTGCCAGAAACTGCTGATATACTGGGATTCTCACACCCAACCATCTCTAGGGTTTACAGAGGATGGTCTGAAAAAGAGAAAACATCCAGTGAGCGGCAGTTCTCTGGGTGGATAGGCCTTGTTGATGCCAGAGGTCAGAGGAGAATGGCCAGACTGGTTCAAGATAATAGAAAGGCAACAGGAACTCAAATAACCACTGGTTACAACCAAGGTCTGCAGAAGACCATCTCTGAACCAACAACATGTCCAACCTTGAAGCAGATGGGCTACAGTAGCAGAAGACCACACCGGGTGCCACTCCTGTCAGCTAACAACAGGAAACTGAGGCTACAGTTCAGACAGGCTCACCAAAACTGGACAATAGAAGATTGGAAAATGTTACCTGGTCTGATGAGTCTGGATTTCTGCTCCAACATTCAGATGGCAGGGTCAAAATTTGGCGTCATGGATCCATCCTGCCTTGTATCAACGGTTCAGGCTGGTGGTGGTGGTGTAATGGTGTGGGGNTCATGTCAATATGGACCAAAATCTGTGAGGAATGTTTCCAGCACCTTGTTGAATCTGTGGCACCAAGAATTAAGGCAGGTCTGAAGGTAAAAGGGGTCCAACCTGGTACTTGCAAGGTGTCCCTTATTAAGTGGCTGGTGAGCGTATATCCGATACAAAGGTAAACATCTAAGGTGTCTGCGTATAAATCAGCCGAGGGAATTAGTACTTACAACTTTAATGTTTTCCAAAGGTCCAGTTTGGTATTTCACACTCTTGAGCGAAGTTCAAACTCCGTACCAAGTCCAAAAATAAAAAGCCTTGGGGGGTAATTGTCCGAAGACTCATGAATCGTCTTGACCAATAGGGGAAAAAGCCCTTCTCCTCTCCCTGGGCCTGGGGACTTAATAGGTTTCATAATCATCTTGTCCCCCAATAGAATAGCTCAAGGACATTTCAGCAGTAAACAGGGTTATTTAAGGACACAGTCTATTTTAGGGATTGTACTTGTAACCTCCTGATTGCAGGACTCTCTAAACATTTTGCACACCATGCCAGTGCTCCTGACATTTCTTTTGATTTTCCAGATCCATGTGGTGACAGACCAAGAGGAGCAAGATGGAGTGTACACACTGGGACATGTATGTTGTTTACTGACATACTTTGACTTTAAAAGCTTCTCTCTCTGCTGTTCTCACAACTGTTGCTGCTGTGTTTTCATTCTCCCGTCAGGTGTTACTGCCGATGCCTGGGAACACTGTGAAGTATCCAGAAAACACCATGGGGACTTGGTTCCAGGAGAGACTCGCCAGAGACGGACTGGGCGACTGTCGCTTCAGAGTCAGCAGCCTCAAACTAAATCTGCCTGGCTGCTACCGCCCCCTGCTGGCCTCACCACGCAACCTCAGCTACCAGCTGCAGAGAGCAGCCTGCGGGGAGGGAGGAGGAGGAGGAGGAGAGGTGACAGGAAACAGCAGTAGAAACAGTGACCTTGAGCTGAACGGCACGACAGTAGAGGGGAAGCAGGACTCGCTTACTCTCACGTTAAACTTTGACCTGGACTCCTCCTGCTACGCCACCATCTGCCTCAGAGAGATCATGAAGTGTGACCCCTAGAGGTCAGGGGACATTGCTCTGTTGTATTTCTACATACTTTGCTGAAGAGAAGGATTTTTCTTGTTTTTAGTTTTTGTAACTCATCATTGTGATACGTTATTAGTTGCCTTTTGGTTTGTTGTTGAAGTAATGAGCGTAAGGTTGTGTTTATAAATAGAAAAATAAGCATAATGTGCAATTGATAAAACGAACAAATCTAAATGTAAAACCCTGTAAACCGTATTTGTGTTTTGTGCCACGAATAAAAATTTTAGAAACAAGTGTACTTTTTACTTATTTTACATCCAAGGTATGGGACAACTCTAACTTAAAGCTCTTGTATGAAACATTCAGAGCGTTAATACAGTAGCAAACAGCTATTTGCTATGTAAAGATAAAGAGGAGTAACGGCATCCTGAGCAGAGAACGAAGCCATGCCATCTCAGTGTGTGTTGAAATCTGAGCTTCTCTGTAGTTTGTTTCGGCAGCAAGTCCGGCCACGTGTGCATGTGAGTCCCTGGGTACGTCCCAAGTCTCTTATTTTATACTGCTAACTCCTAACTCCTTATTTGAACCGGAAGTCGTTCGAGCTCCGCCATCTTTAAGGCCGTCTCATGTCTCTTATTCCTGCCAGTAAGGAGTTAGCGTTAGGTGTTAGGAGGGATCTGTTAGGTGCGATGAGTAAGGTAACACGAGAGGTTCCTAACAGGAAGTCTTTTTCAGCTTGAGGCCATGACATATAAATACCCGCCCCTTACGTCTGTCTCATTTGAACGAGATGGCGGAGAAACGGCGCAAGTGTACCGTTACATGCATTCTTTGCAATGAAACGCTGTAATTCACATGCCTACGTGACTACAAAGAGTAACGTTAATGATATTTCGTGCAAGACTGTCATGTTGTAATTAAGTTTATTTCATTCACAACCCGTTGTGGTGTTCAGCGGACTGTCTGTGATGTGTGGCTGTTAAATGTGCAGCTGCTCGAGTGATATAACACCACGCACACACACATACACAAACACATTTGCCCATCATTAATTGTCCTGCATGTCATGTGAGTGGAATAATGTTTAATAGGCTGTAGGTAATATTAATATTAATTATTATTATTACTTTCATTAATGTTGTTGTAAGCTACTGTCATTACCGTCTGTCCTGCATCTCTCTCTGTCTCTCTCTTTCTGTCTGTCTCTCTGTCTCTGTCTCTCTCTCTGTCTGTCTCTCTCTCTGTATCTCTTTCTGTCTCATTGTGTCATACGGATTACTGTTAATTTATTATGTTGATCTGTTCTGTACGACATCTAGGCCTATTGCACGTCTGTCTGTCCTGGAAGAGGGATCCCTCCTCAGTTGCTCTTCCTGAGGTTTCTCAAAGGGGTTACGGCTTTGATCAGCAAATATAATGTGACTTGGGATGTATGCCAAACGCTGGCTCCGTTATGCAGCAAATCCAGCTGTGCCGCCCATAGGTGCCGCCGTCACCAGAATAGGACGTCGCTTTACGTGACGCTTCAGAGTAAGGCTGTCTCATGTCTCTTATCAGCAATCCTCGCTCCTCACTCCTAACTCCTAACTCCTGACTCCTTAAATGTTTTCCTAAGTGGGAGGGACTAAACAGTTAGTTAAGGTGGCTAGGTTAGGTGGTTAGCAGTAATTTTAAGGGACTTGGGACGTACCCCCTGTCTGAGTATCCCACTGGCTAGTTAATCTTCCTGATAACATCATCCTGACCAATGCCGTTAGATGCTAGCCACCGTTAGATGCTACACATTCTGATAGATTTTTCCTGCCTACCAAAATGAGCTACTTTACTTTTAACTACATTCATGGAGGTAGTAGACCATTCTGATAGATAGATTGCTACTGGTAGGTCATTCTGTGCAGGTAGCTCTATGTGTTAGAACACCGGCTTACACTCTGAATCACAGATATGCCCTAAGCATTGCATACAGCTCCTTTAATTTTTTTTTCCACTGAAAAATTTGTCAGTTAGTCAAGATTTAACTTTAATATCTTTCAAGTTAACAAAATGTAGATATATATTTTTGCTAAATAAGTAATTACAGTTACTATCCTACATTCCTCTGTAAGAGAGGGATCAGGTTTAGTGTTAAAAAATACAGTACACCCGATTTCCACAAAAAAAAAAACTTTAAAAAATCATTTAAAGATGAAGTGTGTAAGATTTAGGGGATTTAGTGGCATCTAGTGGTGAGGTTTGCAGATTGCAGCCAGATGAAACTTCTCCCAGTTAGGATTCCTTCAGTTTTCATTGTTCAGGAGGTTTTTACCAGGAGCCGAACTATCCACAGAGGTATCCTCCTCTCCAAAACAAACAGTGATTTGAACAGTAAAAACCCTGAATAAAGCTTTGTGTTACAAATCAGTGTTTTTCCAACACTGTTTGGCATGTTGCAGACAGGCTGCTCGTCGACCCCATGCTAATGTCTGCTCACCTTTTATCTCTGATAACTTAAGATCCAGACATTCAGGAGAGTTTTACCTGAAGCTGAATTATCCGCAGAGGTCTCTTCCTCTCCAAACCAAACAGGCTCGGTGATTTAAACTGGTAAAAACACTGAATAAAATAGTTTCAAGTTAAAAATCTGTGTTTTTCCAATGCTGTTTGGCTCATCGCGAAGGGTCTACTAACTACAGTAGCTGACGCAAAAACGCAAATGGCCCAATCTAGAGTCAGTGTTTGGTTTGTCTTCTTTTGGGCTACTGTAGAACAACATATCCTCATACAACAGTTCATATGATATCCTACGAATAAGTGTCTTTAATTTTAGAATTTTAGAAATCAGTCTTTAACTGATGTAGCTCATTGCAGATGGGCTTCTAACTACAGTGGCCGACGCGAAAATGCATATGGCCGTAAGTGGAGCCAGTGTTTCATTTCTGTCCTGGAATGCTGGAGAAACATGGCAGTGCAACATGGCAATCTTCATAAACGAGGACCTGCTCCCTATGTAGATATAACCGGCACATTCTAAGGTAACGAAAACACAACCGGTCTTATTTTCACGTTACACTTAAGAAAATACACTTATTATATTAAATTCCATTTCTGCCCCTAAATCCAACACACTGAACCTTTAATGCTGTATTTTTTGCTTTTGGTAGCTTTCTGAGAGTGTTTCGCTACCATTTATTTATTCATTTTACATTTTTATCACAACTACATTATTATCATTTTTTTTAGTTTACATTTTTTAGAATTGGTTTTACTTTTCTTACTGTGCATTGCATTGTGGGACAACAGTATCCTTTCATCAGCACTCTCAAAAATTCAGTGGATTTAACCTGTACACTGTTAGAATTTAAATGAATGTTTATTATAGAATTGGGACACTTTTCATCTTCACTCATTTTCGGATATTGAACTGTCTACTAATCACCTCTAGATGGAGACAACAGACAATGATAGTCCCATAGCAGAGGCACTGCTGCTCCTCTCAAGTGTGCTCATGTAAAAAGATAGTTTGAAAACTTATTTGTAGAAGTTTGAATGTTTAATTTCCAACGTGTCCACCTAATGACCCTCAGCTATGTTGGCGTCATATTGAGCTCCTTATCTGAGAGAATGCAGCACCTGCACCACATGACGGAGAGGCTAATGATGTTCATGAGTATATCACTCTCCTAATCTGGGACTAAGTCCATGGTGTTGGTTCATATGATCCACTCTCACGTTAAAAAAAAGGAGCTGTGCACCAGCAAGAAAGGCATTTGAGAAGCAATATAAAAAATAATGAAGCATAAAACTCTGGTTTAATTACAGTGCTGAGGGGCAGCATTCGATCTGTATTAAAATTGAGCCAGCTTCGCCTCCTGTGACTAATTTTATGCAGTTTTGATGAGAACATTTAAAGACAGCAGCATATAAAACAGCTCACATCGGATATACCTCTGGGCTGTTTTTAAATCCTGTTACTGTAAGCAATGTGAAAAGTGACTGTATGCATGTTTTAGTTGGAGGTGGGTTCTGACATGCAGCCTGTCATCAATCAAGTGCTTGCCTGTGAGCTAAACTGTCTGCCAAGGAGACACATTAGCAGTAATGAGTTTCTTCACTGTTTGAAGAGTTTTGTTACAAGATGACATACTATCCACCAGAAAGGGGATAATTGAAATCCTTGCAGTCACACTTAATCCAATACTGTGTATTAAGAGTTTCAAGCCTTGGGAGTCAAACTTAATCTTGACAGGTATCGTGCAAATCTTCATGTTTCTTACACGCATAAAAACAGTGATTGTTTTTTTCTTTTCTTTCATAGCTACATATTGACATTATGCAACTTAAAGGAACAGTGTGTGGGATTTAGTGGTAAGGATCATAGATTGCAACCAGCTGAAACTTCTCCCATGTGCCAAGCTTGACCTCCCGGTAAGGATTCCTTCAGTTTTCATTGTTCAGAAAGTTTTTTACCGGGAGCTGAATTATCCACAGAGGTCTCTTCCTCTCCAAACAAATGGACTAGGTGATTGAAACCGGTAAAAACACTGAATAAAGCAGTTTCAAGTAACAAAACAGTGTGTCTCTATGTTCAGCTTATCGCAGACAGGCTGCTAGTTCAGCACCTGCTAACATGTGCTCACCTTTTTTCTCTGATAACGTAAGATCCAAATGTTCAGGAGGTTTTTACTGGGAGCCGAATTATCCGCAGAGGTCTCTTCCTCTCCAAAACAACATGACTTGGAGATTTAAACTGGTAAAAACACTGAATAAAGCATTTTATGTTAAAAATCGATCTTTCTCCAATGCTGTTTGGCTCTACATGAAGGGTTTGGTTTGTCCTTTCTGCGCTACTGTAGAAACGTGGCAGTGCAACATGGTGGACTCCATGGACGAGGATCCGCTCTTAATGTAGATATAAGCGGCTCATTCTAAGGTAACAAAAACTAAACAATTCTTCTTTTTTGGTGATTACACTCTCATAAACATACTTAGTATATTATATTCCACAATATATCCCCCTTAATCCTTCACACTGGACCTTTAACAGGAGTCGTGTGCTGGGTGAATGTCCCCCCAGGTGGCATAAAAGCTGCATATTAAAGTGTGAAACTCCCTGACCTCTCTACAGTCTCGTAAAATCCTTTCATGTACCCTTGCCTGCAGATGTCTTGACTAAAACAGGATGTTTTAATAATGTATCAACCAGTAACTTTTATCACAGAAAATCAGAGGAGAAAAAGATGAGACTTGGACTTTGTCTACTCCTTTAATGCAGGGGGCTATTCAGACATGAGTGGTGTCAACCTTTTCATCTAACTCTGATTTTAACCCATAAATGCCACATCCACTTTGACTCTGATGGCAGAGGTGGGATCACTGTCAAGTTCTGTGGTGGTCAAACAATTCAAGGTATGTGAAGACTGGAAATCCTGTGTTGCGTCCTGTATCCCATACTGGGATATTTTTTAGTATTGCGCAGCTCTAACTTAAAGGTGCTGTATGCCACATTCAGAGCATTAACATAGCAGCAAACCACTGTTGGCTATGCAAAGATATAGTGGTGTAATGGCATTCTGAGCAGAGAATGAAGTCACGCTCCCTGTGTGTGTGTTGTAATCCAAGCTTCTCTGTGGTTTGTTGTGGTAAACCAGTGCGGCCAGGCATGCCAGGCGTCATTTCCACCGCTGATGTCAGTACGGCATTGTTGCAAAAGCTCCATGCTCACCCTCTAGCTCCCCCTTGGTCAACACCGTTAGCTCTTTTTGCACCGTTGTCATGCTTAGCAAAGTTAGCTGCTAGCCACCTTCATGTTGAGAACCCTGCCCAGACAGCTCAAAACCTGAATTTTGCACAGAGCCCCTTTAAGTAAATCTACTGATGAAGAATGAAGTCCCAAAATTGTATGCATCTGAAGTAAAATTGGCTTTAAGAGCTGTCTTTAGAAAGCTTCACAGGTAGAACTACATTGCCCCTCCAAAAAAGGACAACTTAACGCCAGCTAATGGCCCCTGGTAGGGTCTCCCAAGGTAAAATGGTCTCAGGGGAGGGGCCAGATTAAGAAGTTTAAGAAGACCACGATGAAACATTCGGAGACAGAGTACCTCGCTCGGTATGGGCACACAGGGAACTTCTCTTGAGCCAGACCTTGGGGTGGAGCTCGTCAGCGAGTGTCTGGTGAGCTTTGGACCATGCAGGGAATGGCATCGGGGCTGGGTGCATTGTGTGCTGGGGCAAGCTTTACCGCAATGCTTTGCTCGGCTTGCTGCCCTGGCGACCCGTCTTTGGATAAGCGGTTGAAATTAGATGGATGGATGGATGGAGAACTACATAGGAAACTGTAATATCAACAAAGTATCAATGACTCATTAAGAAAATACAACTTAAATACAGAAGATGTTAGGATGTTGCTGCCCCAAAATGAATGATCTATCTATGATCTATTACCAAACTTATACTTTACTGGCACACTTTTGATTCTGTACTCTACACAACATACAAAATACATTATAGCCCACTAAAGCCCAGTATAGCTGTAGTCGGTCTGATTCCACATTACAGACAGGACTATATCCTGCTCAGCTATGATTCCTCTACGCAGACATAAATGGGTGAGTGACTTCTCTGCATCCTCGGGCTGAATCCCGTTCCAGCCGGCTGTGGGTAAATGTTGACCCACTTCAGGGGCAAAGATGACAACTTTACTCCACGTCTAGTTGAAAAGCAGAGCAAAGGCTCGCAAATGAGACGGAAGCGAAAGGTTATGAAAGACATTTACCATGGACGTACAGTGATATGTTTCTCCTTGCAAACAGGGACTGAGGAGGAAGCCGAGGGTTGTGAAAGACACAGAGCAGTGTGGCTTTCTCTGGCCAAGTTTTTTTTTTTTTTTTTGCAGCCCTTTAAAGGCCCTAAAACATCTTTTCTCAATCAGCCCTTTACTATGAGCAATGGGGTCCTGCATGAATACAAAGTTTTCTGCCAAAGTAACAACAGTTTTTCTCATTTCAGTTAAAAGTTTCTGTATTATCTGTGTGCTTCTCGCTGGTTTAATGTGGGCGGGGCACATTTTTAAAAGGTGATCAAACCACACCCACAGCCTCTGTGACAGCAATGGATAAAAAGATGATTTGATTTATTTATTAATGTTATTCCAAACGTTATGTCCGTCTATAAATCAGTTGACACATTGCATCACAACCACCGGGAATGACTCGTTTCATTACCTTTTTTAAAAGTTGCTGTTGTTCCTGGCTTCATATGAGTAGAGGAAAAGTCCACTAGCCACTGAGCTAATTTATACAATGTAAAATGCCATAGGCTTGCGCTAAAAACATTAGCATGTTGTATTTGTGGGAAAAATGTGTCCAGATAAAGACAAGTGCTTTGTCTGGGTTTGATCCATTTGGTCCGCTAACATTTTTAAAGTCTAGAATTCAAGTTAACATAGTGCTAAACTGGAAGTTTGGCTTGCGGAAGTTAGCCGCTCAACCACACTCGGTTGCGCACAGTCCCCGTAAAGCTGACAACATGTGGCACCTCATGTAGCATGCTTCAAGCGCCACCACTAGCACACGCTAGACGCATCATACTCATTGTTTTAATGAATAAGCTGCATTTCCTCCAAACGTTAGCTTAAAATTATGTGTGGACAGCCCCTAATTAAACTTGATTTCTCACCTGAAGAGCCGATCTCCAGAGCTATGACTCGCCAGGCTATATCTTTTTGGCCAGGGTCTTTATAATGGCGGGATTCTGGATTGTTTAGTTTGGGATATTTCTCGACCCCAACAACGAGTCTCTCCTCATCCATTCTTCAGAGTTCTCTTTATACATCAATGGTGAGGAGAGGAGTCGAGCTGCCATAGGAGCAGAAAAAAAGAGCTGCTATGGGAGTCGTTGTGTACAAGCATAGAGTGGGTGGGGGGAAAAATGCATTTAATTCTGGGGTTGGTGAGACTGGAAGTAGGACAGTAGTGTGAAGTGCATTGAGGCGGTGCATCCAGGAGCGCCAGTGCGCAGCTAGCCACTGCTGGTGTGGGGTTGTACATCGAAAATAATAGGGGTGTATGCCGCCAATGTGTTTTGGCTTCAAGTCTCTTGTCCTCTATGGGCCACCCAATGTGGAAGATCCAGGTAATTTCATACTGTGTAAATAGAACTTTTTTGGCGTCATGTGCTACTGAGCATCCTTTTATAGAAATGAACAGGGACCTGCCTCCAGTGCTGTATCCAGGTCTTTTTAATGGAGTCATGTAGCTGCTCCATGTAGCTATACCTACTTCCAACAGCACAGTAGCTCATAGTGTATGCGCAAGCTGTGAAGGGAGGAGGGGCCAAATTTGAATGCTGTGTTAACAAACAGTAACTGAACATGACTGCATAACACATGTAGCTAGCTGCTAGCTACACACCTGTCATTCTGAGGAGGAAGACGATGGAAGCAAGAAGATGGATGGAGATGGATGGTCACTGTCATGACTTTGAGAACGATGATTTCTGCCTCATGTTCCGGTTTGATCAGCCCATTCAGAGCTTATGGTAATGTAACATTGCATACACACACAGACACAGTTCCTCGTTCACGATTAGACACATAAACATTCCAGCGACCTCTGACCTGCCTGAGCTGTCTGTCCTCCAGTCAGTTGATTGGCAAGCACGCCGAATGTTTTTACTAGAGCAGACACTGATACGGGACCGACTGCTCTTGTGGGGATTTTGAAAAACGTGCGAGCGTTTGTGAGCTTGTCTCTGCCTGTGAAAGAGAAAGCAAAAAGAGTGAGCGTGTGTTTTTTCTGGGCCCCTGTCAACCACGTCGCTGCAGGAGTATTGTCCAGACGTGACAGCCTGTGTACACAAGGTGGCTGAGCACAGTCAGTAGAGGTCGGATGGAACCATAAGAAATGCTGTTGTTACAATGTCGGAATGCATTTTGACTAATCTCAGCAAAAGAAAACAAATTCACCCACTGTTTGAAACTTATTTTTAAAGTATGTGCCTTTAGTCTTTGGGATTTTGAGTGTTTTCTTTAGAGCTTTTACACTTACATGGCAGGCGTTTATTTGGAGTGATATATTTAACCGAAGCACTTGAGTGACATTGTTGGAGCAGGCTGTTGGATTGGATTCTGGTGCCTTAATTGCAAGGATTGAAGCTAACAAGGGTGCAGTTGTTGGAAAGGAAAACTCAAAACCAGTCGTTAAAATAATGTGGAAATGTTTTTTTTACAGTAAGCTTTCCTAAAACCAGAAATTGTAACTCGAAAGTACAACATACCTTACGTTCTCAGAAAAATGCATGTCATAAGAATGCAAGTAAAGCTCGCAGGACACATTAGCCACGTGCAAGCCTTGACCTGTGACCTTTTCCTTATGGCGCAGTGCTCTTTAACATCACAACTACTGGACATCTGCGCTGCCCAGAGGCTGCTCTGTCACCCATTTAGTGCAATCCAGTCAGTGTCCCACATGCGAGAGGCCTGCATGTGGAAAATACACTGACCTGATAGCTGTAGCCGAGCTATTGACAAGCGGAAAGCAAAGAAAAAAAAAAAAAAAGATGTGACTGTGTCAAATGAGATTGATTCGTGGGAAAAGTAATGCTGCAGTGCTTCGGGAGCATCACTGAAATCCTGCGCATGTAGAGCAGTCAGATCCATGACGACAACATTGACTTCAACGTTGACGTGTGTGAAAGTTGGATGGGACTTTCCCAGAGAATAACAACGCATTCAGAAACAGAAACTGAAGCATTAAAGCAGCAGATGTAGGCAGCAGAAGGCAGCAGATGTATAGAGCAGTGCTGATGCCAGCGTTAGAAACCCGCAGTTGCACTTGAAAGCCCCCAGGTGTGTGTCTAACTGCACGAGTGTGAATCAGCTGCTGGTGAAAAACAGCATGCCTGCTCAGTCAGCAGTCCCTGGAAAGGTCAAAATCAAGGATTTGAGACCATAACATGACAAGTTCATGTCACATGCTCGAGCCCAATTAATGATTCAAGAATATTTCAGATTTATGTCTTTCATGATGGACTTACAGATTCATTCCTTACAGCAAATGTAGCACAATGAAGTTGCAGCCACGTTGGAAAATAAGTGCTGTAACTGGAGGCTTTTGAGTTTTAATCTCTGGCAGCAAATGAAGCACAGATCCAACACAGCTTTTTCATAACAAAATATATAAAAAGCCATAAAACATCTGGCTGCTAAAATATAAAAAGTGGCTGTTGACTCTTGGATCCAACCACTCACTGTGTCCAGCCGGTGGAAAAACTTAATTTCCTGCCCTGTTTGTGACCCAACGAGCAACCCAACTTTTAACACACTCAGGCACAGCACCAATCACGGCAAACTGCTTGCACATGAACCATTAATGGGTTACTCGCTACAACTGGGAATATTTCTCACACTGTAAAAGTTAAGAAAAAAAAAAACTGTTAAACCTCTGCCTGGGTACAGTGAGCACTCTGTGCCAGAGTGGAGGAATCTGCGGAGGAAAGCTCATTATTTTTAATGGCATCTCTCCACTAGTTGAGAGAGGGATTGAGAGAGAGAGAGATGGGCCGTAATGCTATCTTAGCTCGCTCCAGACTGCAACACTGAGACCTTGTTGAAATGTGAGCGAGCATGCACACCCATGGCTTTCATATAAAAACCAAAAACCATGGACTGAGAAAATATGGAATAAAATAAATACACTAAATAAACTGTATTGTTAAGACCTCTAAATTGTTTCAACAGTTTAAAAGGTCCACTACTATGCTTGTTTTCAGGTTCCTACCAGAACATGTTTACATGCTTTAATGTTTGAAAAACACTTTATTTTTCTCGTTCTGTCTGCCTGAATGTACCTGTCTTCACCCTCTGTCTGAAACGCTCCATTTTGGTTCTTGTCTCTTTAAGCCCCCCTCCCAAAAAAGCCCATTCTTCTCTGATTGGTCAGTGTTTTCAGGTCTTCCACGTCTGTGCTCTTGGCGTCCCTGCATTGTCATTGCAGCCGGGAGGTTGACTGTAACAGCACTTTTGGCATTCCATTTGCACTGGGAAGTCAGATTTCCGAGTCGGAAAGTCGGAGGAACCTCACCAACCCCAACCTCAAAATCCAATATGGCCGCTCCACACATCAACAGTGGTGAATGCTGCAGTGATATACTGATTTTTTGGCACTATGGCACTTCTGTTTATTTGTGTGTCATTAAAACAGTCGTACACACAGTACTTCTGTCTGTGGTTATTAAAGGCTGACATTTTTCCAGGAATCCAGTGGGTCACGTGATTCCTGAGGGTTTCCTGCGGGATGGAAGTCAGTTTCACTTGTCATTATGCAACTGGGACGGTCTACATGCTAAGCTAAGCTAAATGACCTCTGGTTCTAGCTTCAGGGTTTAGTATACAGTCATGAGAGTGGTACCGACAGGAAAGCAAACAAGTGGGTATCTTAAAATGTCTAATTATTCCTGTAAGACATACACATGTGTCTTGTATGTCAAACTGTGATTTTTTAGAGGCCTCTCTCTCTCTCTCTCTCTCTCTCACACACATACACACCCACACACACACAGGCCTTGAGAGGTACATCGCCGTCCTGTATCCTCTCATTGCCATCAACCTTTCACCTTTACATCAATCAGAGTCTCAGCGGTGTATCTGGTTTGGAGGCCGACTGTAGTCCTGTAATTACCTTGTTGACTAAATCCCAGCTGTGTGTGCACTACATTTGCAAAAATATGTCCGTGTGTGTGTGTGTGTATGTGTGTGTGTGTGTGTGTGTGTGTGTGTTCATAGACAGATAGGAATGAAAATGGGAGGCAGGCCACTTTGGAGCAGCTGCACCGGTGCGTCTGTTGGGTTCAGTGCCCGAGGAGGAGAGAGGGAGAGAGCTGTCTTGGTGGTGATTGATGGAGCAGCTTCCTGTCCTGGTAGAGGTTATTTAGGAGCTCTGAGGGACCATCGTTATTTCCTGATGCTCTTAAATATCCCGCCGCAATCCGCCCTGCCAACCCCCCTCCCCCCCCCCCTTCATCTTTTTCACTTTCTCAGTCCTTCACCCTCCTCTCTACGAAGCCCCCTGCCCCAGTTCCCCTCACTCCCCCTCTTGTTTTACAGAGGAATGACAGATACTGTTTACATATGGCCGGCTGATATCTACACACGCCAAATTATCTACACAGTATCTCACACCCAGCCGTGCTTAGACCATTAGATAATATGTTGAGGAAAGTAAAAGCACTATTTATCAGAGATGTAAGTGAACCGACACATTACACTTCTAAGCTTAGCTATTCCTTTGACAAACAATTTAAACTCAGACTTGAGTACTCTTGAAATAAGTTATAAGTTGTGTGGGAGACTGCCTCTCTCTTTATTAAAAATTCTGCCATCATTTACAAAAGCAAAGATAGTTGACTTTGTCAAGTTTGTGGCTTGTTTTCCCAAAATTACATCAGAACTCTATTGTCCTTTTTCCCCTTTTTGTTTTAAAGAATAGCAACAAGCTAAAATACCTTAAAATAAGTACCATGAGTTCCTTTAACTCAATAAACCACAAGGCATCACTGCCAAAGCATACCATAGGTTTTTAGATTGATTTCCTACCTTCCAGGCAACCATTGTTTTAAGTTAATTTCAGAAAACGCAGAAATTCGATACTAGCTTGGAGATGAGAAATCCATCACAAGTAATCCAGATGCGAGCAGGGGCCGCTGGCAGCTCTTCAACGTTAATACATTCAAGTATGCTTTGACATGAAGGGTTTGGGTGCCAAAAACAATTGGATTCATTTGCTATGTTAATGAAAAATGAATCATAGTGCTAACCTTAAAGGGGAACTCCACAGATTTTACACATCAAAGTCTGTTTACAGGAGGACTACTTTTTGTGATTTTGTACATCTGGGGCCTCAGTGCAGATAAATATCCTTAGTGCTTGTCCTAGCTTAACTTAAAAGGTCCAGTGTGTAAGATTTAGGAGGATATGTTGGCAACAATGGAGTACAATATTGTAAGTATGTTTTCTTTAGTGTATAATCACCTGAAACCAAGAATCGTTGTGTTTTCATTACCGTAGTAGGAGCCATTTATTTCTACAAAAAGGAGTGGGTCCTCGTCCACGGGGCCCGCCATGTTGCACAGCCATATTTCTACAGACACAGACAAACCAAACACTGGCTCTAGATAGGGCCATTCACGTTTTTGCATCAGCCACTGTTATCTGCAATGTCAGCAACTACGCCACTAATACTTACACGCTAAGATATGAAAAAATTCTATTTTCTTATGACAGAAGTAATCCCTAAAATCATGGCTGTGTCCTATTCTATCTCAGACCTCCTATCTTAACTTAAGAAATCCGAACTACAACTGTAAATTCAATCTTCAATCAGCATTCGTCCTGTCATGCCTGTATCTTTGATAAGAATGTGCCAGTAGGCCACTCGCTTTAAGTTGTTGTTGGCTAGCTAGATTGCTATCAGACAAAAAAGTCATCGTACAGTAGCCTATGTCATAAAAATGTTATAAAACTCATGGTAAACTTAATAGGTACATGTGATAAATTTGTAGTATGGACGCTATTAATAACCACAGCTGTGCAGTCGATATAAACCCATTAATTCACGGTCCAGGAAATTTAAAGTGTCATCATATGGTTTGAGTAGCCATTCAGTCAAGCCCACCCTCACTGAAAAAACAACTAAGCAGCTTATTACGACCCATACTTGCGTTTTTTTGTAAAGTGGCACCTTCTATTGGCTGTGGTAATTATTACAAGAGCAAAGGCAGAAGTGAGGTGACATCAAAGTCCGCGTAGTGTTGTACAAATATTGAAGAAGCCCCTATAAAGTGGGTGGGAGTGGTGTTGGTGTTGGTATTCACATCCTGAAGTCAACGCTGACTTCTTTTGATAACTACTTGGCCTAGTATGCTAGTATGTGTAGGATGATACGCTAGTGACGTATGAAACATGACATTATGTCAAGCTCAGCTCACATCCCAGCTACATCAACTGATCTCAAACAGCCAATCAACTGATGGAGCAGCTGATTGATTAAAGGGAGTCAGCTGACAGATCACATGATTCCTTTCCATGCAACCAATTGGTGAATCTCATTCAGGGCGCCCTACTTAAACTGCTCTGGCCTGCCTACTGTTGCTGCTTCCTCTGCAAGCCGCTTTGCAACCTGCCTCCACCCCAGCTCCTCCTTTTCATGCTGTGTCTGACTTATCAGTGTCATTTCTGTTTGTCATTGATGCTGCTCTGTTCTGTTCCTGGGGGGTTTTTGCTGCTGCTCTCCCTGCCTCAGGCTTTCCATGAAGGCACATGGAAGGGCAGGGAGGTTTGCTCTCTCTGTCTTAATGCTTTCTGCGTAGGCCTAAAAGGCAGAGAGGCCTCAGAACAGAGCCATACCACCAAATATTATTCTGCAAATGGCAAGTTTTCTTTGACTAAAGTGGGCCTGGTTTAACATATTAAAGCCAAATAATTATGTTTTGTTAAACCTAACCACATAGTTCTGTTGCCTTAACCTTACAAGGCAGTTTTGGAGCGGAGCTGCAACCATTCCTCGTCAAGTACGTGTGCGACCATTATAACGGTAATATGTAATTTTGGGGCTTGTCACATTGTTGTTATGGAAGTCATTAGAAAGCAACCTAATCTGTTGTTTGGGTATGAGAGTACATTGTTACAAGATGCCTCCAAAGTCCTAGTTTTTTATTTTATTTTTATTTCAAGTGCATTAATTTTGTTGTCAAATCTCAGATATTTTAGTTTCCCACAAGCACTTAGTACAATAAATACTGGTTTAAAGATGCAAGTATGCTTCCAACCAATCAGTGCTTGCAGCAGCATTAATATATGAGTTTCATGAAAGGAAACAATCCCTGGAAGGTGGAAATTAGTGAGAAAATTATGGTATATTTTTTGAGAATGATTTTCAGAAATTCAAAGAAATTAGGCTAAAGACCACCAGCCCTAAAGAGTTATAAAATGGAGCCTGTGCTCCTGTTACAATGTATGAATGTGATGTGACATATAGTGAAACAGAATACAAAGACGCTCCACCAGACTTAAACCACAACGTAAAAAACGCCATTCAAGCCTCCATACTTTTCTTCATTGGCAGCCTCCATATGATTGTGAAATTCACAAATAGCCTCTGTCTTAACGCTAAACGTGAGCTCACTCCAGAGAAACTGATCGTCACTCGGCTGGTCTTTAAACCCAAATGACACTAACTGCTGGTGAATAGGGCAGAGACAGAGAAAGAGGAGACAAAAACAAAGGGGTTGTGAAGCAAAGAACAGAAAGTACCAAGTATGCAACAGTTCAATGTCTAATTAAATTTAGCATGGGGGGAAATTTGCCAAGAATGGAGCCATTGTTTCGGGGCAACTGGAAAAACCTGACATGCATCTGTGCGTGTGGTTCTTTTTAAAACCGTTGTTCTGCAGAGGAAATGGATTCGGTGCAGTTAGGAGGAGAAACGAGACAAAGAGAAAAATCATTCATCATAAACGAACATGAAAACACTGAATTCTGTTGAGTAGAAACAACTGGGCACAACAGATGGGATGATATGCGGTTGGTTGGGGGAATAAAGCACTTTAGGCCAC
Organism: Epinephelus moara; assembly: GCF_006386435.1. Taxonomy (NCBI): domain Eukaryota; kingdom Metazoa; phylum Chordata; class Actinopteri; order Perciformes; family Serranidae; genus Epinephelus; species Epinephelus moara. Next base: position 16,783,256 of record NC_065528.1, read on the forward strand.
ACAGGGAGGAACAGATATTGCTTTTTGCAGATGTTTGAAATGATAAAGTGGCACTACTACGTGGCTACATAATACACAATCATGCCGTGACTGATCCAAAACACCTCAGTTATTTTTCCTTGTGTTATCAGCTCTTGTTATCATTCCTGTAAATACACAGGCTCAATGGACCGCCATGCCCTCTTTTTTGTTCACTGACATGGTTCTTTGGAGGAGAATAACGCCTTCATGTTTCACTGATCTCCTATAGGAGTTCAGCACATTCAGATAGAGACATGAGAACATCCGTTGCAGCCAATTTATCCCAAATGAAATCATCTACAACGTCAACATAATCAACCTGTCAAAAGAACTCTTGTTGGAGGGCGAATACAGGGCGCTGACTGGATATTTGAGTTGGCGTGGTCCACAGAAATTTAGTTTTAATGGAGGTAAACTTTCACTTCTCAAGCCTGAGAAATGCTCATGATAACCGATCGCAGAAAATGTTTCTCAAACTGCAAGTAAAATAATAAACATAAAATGCAAGGATAACTCATGGCCTGGATAAACCACTCAGCTTGTGGGTTTCTTCCTCACTGTTGTACAGAGAGTACTAAAAGTGTTTCAAGTGTTAGTACAAACTGAAGAAACTTAAGTCCATTTATCTTCCTGCATTTCTCTCGAACATCCAGAGTCAAACGAAGAGAGTTTGTGCGACATGAAAATGACTAAATGAATGCATATTTTACATGGAATTAAGGGAATAAATCTACAAGGATGAAAAGAAACATGAAGAGTCTTTTGTATAATATGCAGTTTTCTCATATACACCTGTGAGGTTTGTTTTCTTTAGCATTCAATTTCGGTCAGTTGGACATGCCACCACTTTGGTACAGACTATCCCCACAACTACCAGATGGATCGTCGCAAAGTTTGCTATAGATGGATAGAGTCATGGTCCCTAGAGGATGAATCGTACTTGCTTTTGTGGTCATCCCTACATTTTTATCCTGTAGCCCCATCAACAGGTCACAATTCTCTCTTATCCAGTAAAATATTTCATTATCTAATGATCAGATTGGCATTAAGTTTGATGATGATATTAATGGTTCCCAGAGGATGATCTATATTGACTTTGCTGATCCCTGAGTTTTCCTCTAAAGCCACCATGGAGTTGACCTTTGTGGTTTTGAGTGAGATCTATTGCATGTATTACCATGAAATTTGGTATTGATGTTCATGTTCATCTTAGGATGAACTCTAAAAACTTTGAAGACCCTTTAACTTTTTATAGGGGATATCATCAGGTCACAATTTCAATTTGTTCAGCTGTACTTCCATTCATCCATCCATCCATCCATCCATCCATCCATCCATCCATTTTCGTAACTGCTTATCCTCTTGGGGGTCGTGGGCTGGAGCCTATCCCAGCTGACATTGGGCAAGAGGCAGGGTACACCCTGGATAGGTCACCAGACTATCACAGGGCTGACACATAGAGACAGACAACATATCACACTCACATTCACACCTACGGACAAGTTAGAGTCACGAGTTAACCTGCATGTCTTTGGACTGTGGGAGGAAGCCGGAGTACCCGGAGAATACCCACGCTGACATGGGGAGAACATGCGAACTAAGGAGCCAAAGGAAGGGCAGAAGGGTTCCCTTCTGGGATCGAACCAGTAACCCTGCTGTGAGGCGACAGTGCTAACCACCACATCACTGTACCGCCCCAGCTGTACTTTGTGTTGCTAATTAGCAATGGTTAGCATGATAATATGCTAAGATGGTGACAACATATTTGCTAAAAATCAGCATGTTACATGCGTGTGGGAGCATATTTTTGGTACTGTACAGTATAAATATGCACACATGACTTACAGCAGCAACAGAAAAACTGGTCAGATGTTGGCTATGTACGTTGGTGGTCCCATTAGCCAAAGAATGTGCGCCTCATCACCTTATACGCAATTTGTCTCTGACCTGCATGTGCCATAATTTCTAATATCTGACTCTGAATGGTGTTGGACATCCAGTGGTCTCTTCACTCAAGCCACACAAGTGCCCTGGGCAAATCATGCCTCAGCTTGTCAGTTGCTTTATTATTAACATTAGCTGCCATGAAACTTTATCCCAATGGGTATGCCAATGCAGTAAAAGCCCCTCGCGTCCAAAGAATTTCATGGATCCAAAAAGCAGCTACAAAACTGCTGCAGCACCCTCAGTGCCTTCCTGCACCCATAGCATCTTAGCTTTGCCACTGATATTGCTACTCGGGTATTGCACTCAAGTGTGTCCAACTGAATAGCATGTCCTGATTGGCTCTGAATTTGAGTAGCAAGTTGTGTAGAACAAGCTGCTGAGTCACTATCACGCAAAAAAATAAAGGCTTCCTTTGCAAATCACCGTACATCTATTGAGGCTGTGCTACCTTTAACTCCAACCATGTGTCCAATATTTGACACTGGCAACAGACCAGGGTGTGAAATTCATCAGCCCATTTCTAAAGCACTTTTCAATTCTCCTTGCTTTCTATACTCATGTGCGCGGCAGTGGAAAAGGCTGCTCATGCTGTGTTAGCCACAGCCAGGACTTCAGGAATGACTCAGGGCTGAAGCTCTTGACGCTGACACTCAGTTTTGTTGTGAAGTCTGTGTGATTTATCAGGATAAGGGCTGAGTAGCTGCAGACCTGTAGTTGATTTCGTACAGAAGTCATGCCCTACATCGAAGGAATTTCACCAGAATCTGTCGGAGCAGATCAAGGAAACATTCTTATGTGGAAATATGGAGCATTCGAGCAACATTCAAGGCAGATTCTGACATGAATAGATCTGAACATCTGCTGGGATGTATACTGTACGATACAAGGCTTCCTCGCTTCTGTCACATCTGGGCTGTTGCCTAAACCTTTTTCACGTGTTTTCTTGTCGCTCCGCTGGGAGCGAAGACAGAGGAGGAGAGAAAGGGAAATTACTTGGGTATATTTAGACTTGACGGTTAAAGAAACATTATCTAAACGATATGGCTGATAAGGGCTAGAAAAAGAAAACAGCGTGCTTATGAGCGCTTACGTAACTCGTCTCTTTAATTCTGTTTAATACTTGTGCTCTCCTGTGAACAGCTCAATTGGGATTAGTGGTGCTGACGGCCTAATAGGGACCAAAGGATCAAGACATAGGTGGATACAGATTGTTCCCACCAAACTACCTCAGACTTTCCCTTACTGTACTTTATAAATGCACATAGTTTCATACAGTTGTACACACAACAGATTCTCTTGGTCTCTGTTTTTGTGTCTGGTCTTTGTCGTTTCTATTTCTCTCACCCTTTGTTCCTCCCTTCTGCTAAGTGAATGACTTAATGGACTTTGAATGGGTTTTTAAGAAATCCAGACCTCTGTGGTTTGGAGAGCATGTGATGGTCGGACTGGCTGGGTTGGAGGTGCTGTCACACATCTGCATTATTCAGCTACAAAGTGGATAGTATTACTTCTTTAAGACGTCTAGGACTAAATGTTTGACTTCATTATGAGTCCATACAGGGGCTCAGTTGTCAAATGGCCCTACTTCTAATCTAGGTATTGACTATGAAGTAATCTGGCAGTGAATTCTGCAATAAGATTAATTTGAAAATGAACTTTTCAACTGTTCTGCTTTGCTTAGATAAACTTTTATCCAATGCTTAAAGTTGCTCTCGTCAGTTAACAATGGATTAACTTACTAACGTCGAATGTGAAAGGGATCACTCATAGTGACGAACCTCTAGTGGATCATCCAACACATTCTCGTCACATATTAATGTTTGGTCATCGACCTTCCACGTCAACATATGATGTGAAAGGTACCCTGGGTGAGCTGGTTGTTGATGTTGAGGACAGAGGGATGTGTTATGCTGTAAAGCCCTGTGAGGCAAATTGTGATTTGTGATATTGGGCTTTATAAATAAAATTGATTGAATTGAATTGACTGATGTTATGGGACGCCATGTCAACTTCAGCCTGTTACATGCATTGCCTTTTTTCAAAATACACTTCCATTTTCACAGGAAATTTACCATTTACATTCAGTCTCTTTCAAAATAAACGCACTACGTCAGTACAACACCGCTGATTGACCTTGTTTTATTCGTCAGCAAATGCATGTGATAGCCAACACATGCATGTGGTCAGGTTTAGGCAACAAAAGCATGTGGTTGGGTTTAGGAAAAAAAGAACTGGTTTGGCTTTACATCGTAAGAGAAAGCGAACACCAGTCTCCCAGGTGAAAGTCAGTGGTTGTTGGACCCATACTTGGACTTCCAACACCTTAATTTTTGACACTGCCGGGCACCATTAAACAATAACGGCGACCGGCCGCATATCTTGCCGACGTGAAAAGATAGCTTTTTCATTGGTGTCTGACGCTGGACGTCACTGCCCAAGCGCCGGTTATTGACGACTTCGGATTGTCGGATTGGGACCAGGTTGAATCATCATCAACCACTGTTTTGCTTTTACGGCCCACAACTTTACCGTTTTGACTCACTATGTTTGCTGCCACAGAATGCATCTATTCTTAGTGAAAAAGCCCCAGAACCTGGTGGATGCTACTTGCCAGCATTAAACAAACAAACTGATAAAGTTTTTGACTCTGCAGCGAACATTATGAGACATTTAGCAGCTAGGAATATTGGACCTACATTCTCCTGGTGGCCAGAAACACAACTCTAAACGAATGCTACAGTTTCTCTGTACCTGCTAGATGTGTAAATAGGCAATTGTTTTCTAACACACGCCATATCAACTTAAGGTTTTTACGCTGCCCTGAAGTGGTTAACAAATCAATTAATGGTTAATGTTAAACACTATTTGTACTAATTTATTAAACTACTTGGTAAATAGAGTATTTGCCATTTTAACTTAAGTTGTTTTTTTGTGCTTTTTTTGTAAAGAGCATTATTTATCAAGGTGACATTGGAAAAGTTGTGTTTTATGTACACTTTGACCAGGATGGGTGACATTCTCTAATGACAAATATGTACCATACTTTAAGACATAAAGCATAAAACACTTACATACTGGGAAAAAAAGCCTGTAATGGTGTGGCCCGCTGATTTGGACTGAAGGAAATCCCTGAATTAAAGAAAACACTTACATGCGTGTCTTAATGGAGTGCTGGGCAACAAACTGCCAAAACAGCTTCAGTACACTTTGGCACTGAAAGTGTGTCACACTGATTTACATTATCCCGCTGGTGTTCATTCGGGGTGAGGTCTGGGACAGCCAAGAGGGTGTTTCCATTGCAGCTGAATAGGCAGGTTGCAGCACCTGAGCAGCTGTTACTCCTTTTTAAAGAATTTAAATTGACACATAGTCCAAGTTCCTACATCTGCACTGTAACACAGCACAGAAGTGCACTGTAAAATATCGCTCCTGCAGCTTCTCATCTGCATTGCTGTGTTGATCAGATCAGGACGCGCCCCTCTCCTGCTGCGGCTGGATTGCCCTCCCTGTCCTCACAGGTCCCGCTGGAGGTATAATATCGGATGACACATTCCCACACACCCAGTCAGACATGGTAGAGTCAGAGTGGGTTGGGCGTGTAAGACGGCACAATCTGGCTCCACACGTGCCTTGCTGCCTCTGTTAGAACTGGTCCATGTAGATAGTGATGCAGACACCTATGCAGATGATCCACATAGAGATGTCCTTGTGCACATACAAACTATAAGCGTGTACAGGGTGGCAAAAGTGCAAGAAATGAAAAAGCATGCGCACACGTGCACTGCGATAAGAGAGGAGACAAGCTTAGGCTGTCGACCAGATTAAGATGATTATCAGAGCCACGTGAGAAAAAGGCCACAAGGGTTTCTAGACAGCAAAATAAAGGGTGGTAAAAGATATTCAAATGGGATAAGAGGGAGTAAATTCAAGAGAAAGTTAAAGATACTGAGAAAACGAACAGCGGCAAAAAGGAAAAGTTTGACACTTAGCTTAGCATAAGCCAGGAAACAAAACTCATCTAACTCTTGGCAGGAGAAGGAATAAGCACATCCCTTCAAAAGGAAATAACCCTCAGAAATGTAGACAGTGTAAGCAGTCGCTGACTTTTAACCCAGATGCTGAAGTTTCTGTGATGGACAACATGTTTGATCACACTGCTGTGAGGTCCCTGAGTTTTGTGAAGTGTCTGTGATGTTCATGCTCCCATTGCGACCCTCCCTGTGCTTTTACAACACCCCCATGGGACTCATATTCCACAGGTCGACCGAGTAAAGGGTGAGAAATGGGTGTCAAAGTTCGGCAAAGTCGCGTGAATGGACTGACAACAGCCATTTTACAGTCGGAAAGAGCACATGCCTTTGAGGGAGGATTTTAGTGTCTTTAAAACACTGTGTGTGTGTGTGTGTGTGTGTGTGTGTGTACTTATACTTGGTACATAGTGAGGACTAAAACACATTTTTTACCAACAGAGTGAGGACATTCTTGGAAAATGAGGCTGGTCCTGGTCCTGGTTTTAAGGGTCAAGTTAGAATTAGGTTATGGCAAGGAGAAGGGTTAGGCATTTAGTTGTGATGGTTAATGTTAGGGTAAGGGGCTATGGACAGGGGTGGGTAGTAACACGTTACAAGTAACGCACGTGAGTAAAAAAGTAGTTTATTTGAGGAACGAGTACAAGTTCCTTTTTTAAAACTGTACTTCTACTCTTACTCAAGTATATTTTTGAGCCAGTAATCTACTTTTTACTTCATTACATTTGCCATTTACCTTCGTTACAACTACCGTAGTCGCCCGGTGGCAAATAGCCGCTGGGCACACCTAATAGCCGCTGGGGGTTTGACCCCATTTTGCGTATTAAATGCCGGTCCGATTAAACGCCGGGGTGATTATTTCCTCATTTATTGCCTCAAGGAGGGGTGCGCTTTTACGCACGGGTCGGTGGTGAAGTGTGGCGCACATGACTCGTGTTACGGACGGACGGACGGACGGACGGACGGACGGACAGACAGCCACATATCTAAAACAGGTAATACATCTGGCTACATCTTTCCCACATCAGATATCCGTGATCGCCTTGTCCCGCGTGCGTAAAAGCGCACACAATTCCGTGTCCTCTCACCGCGGATGCTGTGATTTGATGGCCCGGTACTCATTGTAGCCCACTCTTATAAGACCCAA
>NC_065528.1:16791017-17071833 GCF_006386435.1 Epinephelus moara
CAAGTGCTGTTTTTTCATTATTTTTCACTGGTCCGCACACCCTAAAAAATATTCAAACGGAAAGTAACTTGTACTTGAGTAAATTATTAACCAGGTACTTTTTACTTTTACTTGAGTAGGTTTCTCAAATAGTAATTTTACTTCTACTTGAGTATTTTTTTATGGCAGTAATTGTACTTTTACTTGAGTACAGATTTTCAGTACTCTACCCACCCCTGGCTATGGAATATACTATGTCAATGAGGGTCCTCACAAAGATAGAAGCACAGGGAGGTGTGTGTGCGAGTCTCTTTAAGTGAGAGAAAAAAAAGACAGACTTACACTAAATCTGTAACTAATCCATTTCCCACAAGCATCAGGCTCTCTACATCTCAGTATCACCGGTTTACGACACCACATCCACATGTTCAGCGCCGGCTGGCGAATAAACAAACATGTGTTTGTGATGTTTATTGTCTCTGGCTTGAGGTTTTACCATTGAGCGTACAGTTTCATCATGAAAAGTACTGTGGAACCACCCCTCAGAGCACAGTGCTGATTAAGGACAGATCTGCTCGTAACAATAGAAAAGATCCAAGAAAAAAGACTCGTCGAGAGTAAAGTAAAGGCGCTGGTTGGGCTGCATGTTACTGATATGTCAGTGATTGTATTGTATAGTCCTGAGGCGTGGAATCCGTTCTGCTAGGCCAACTTATAGGAAAACATTCCCCGTATTAAATAGGACTTAAGGGATATATATGATGGAAAACAATAATTTCCATATTGTTGGCCATCAGACCTTTTTAACCCAAAGGGACCTCTACCCTGATTGCATGCCTCCACCCATGGATCCGATTCAGAACAGTTAGATGGTGGTCTTTTCAGTCTAGTGTCCACTGAGGAGAGCCGCTGTTTAAAAATCAAGTTTCATTGGAAAACAAATGAAATGATCTCATACACTGGCGCAAATGTCAAATATTCAGTCTTAATTTGAAAAAAAAAGTGTGAGGACATTTTGTCAAAGTGGTGGTCCGTGTCACTGGGTGGCTGGTTATTAATGTCACAGGCCATCACCTTCAGCCTGGATTAAAGCTCCATAAAGAGCTTGAGCAATGTGCCAGACTAAACTCCATACGACAGGATTTAGTGAAATGCGTCTAAATTAGCGTGTGATAGTGCCTTAATGCCTCCGACTTGTTTTTTTCTCTTCGCCATTTTTTTCCCTCCTTGGCCATGTGAAAGCTGCAGCCAGCCAATACAAACTGGATCAGGTTAATAGTTCCGTCACTAATAGATGTTATTGTTGAGTAATAGGAGAATTCACTGCCAAGCTCTGTCATGTTATAGCATAGGATCATAGACTGTATAAAATAACTGGATGTAGCCTTTGTGTCTCAACAGTAAAGCCAATGCAGAAGTGCTTTGAGCATTCCTCTAATGGCCAGCAGGGCGTGACTTTACTGGTTGCAAAAAGAAGTTTAATTGTATAGAGGTCTTTGAGAAAATGACCAATTTCTTCTCATTTCATTTAAAACCTCAGTAAACATTTTCCTAATGAGTTTATGGTCTGAATCGCTAGTTTCAAGTCTAGCATAATGTTCATTTTGAAAATCATAGTCCCCATTTAGAGTAAAATGGACTGAAAAGTTGCTACAACAGCAAACCTGACAAACAGGAAAATGGTGTAGCAATGCATATCTATGGCACTGTGTACTTTGAAATAGCTGGGACCTTCTTTCTAGGCATCCCCGTTTTCGTGTTAAATCTTGACAGGTTGTTTTCAGCTCATCAAAGTAAACCATAACATCTGGGTTGCCTAAAAAACTCTTGCGTTTGTTTTTTTGTTTTTTTTTTGGTAAATATATTTTGTTTTCATTGTTTTGCTAGCTAAAATTAATATACCAAGTCAGTAAAATCAGCCAGATCCACCCCTTGCCTCTGGCTTCAAGAAACCAAGATGCCAAACTCAAGACTTCAAAGCGGGAGTCCTCAAACCAGTGGGTTACGTCACAATGGCTACGTCAACTTCTTTGATACGGTCAATATATAATTGGAATAGGCAAAAGCTTATAGGGGTATATCTGCATTACTGCATTATTATATTGATATCAAAGCACTTTCATCCAAACCTGCTCTAAGTTGCTTTTCGGCAACTTGAAGGAAACAGAAAAAAAAAAAACATTGACAGTTCAGTTTATATGGCGAATGTGTTAGCAAACAGTTACTTATTTACATATTTAACAAACAGCATTAATTATGAGTCATGTGCTGAGTATAAGTCAAACACATTTTCAGTGGGTGTTGGCCTTCTCCTTGTCTCCTTGTTCTGTTGGTGATATTCATAAACAGATCTCAAAGTGCAGCTGGGGGGAGGAGTGTGTCTGTTTTGGTGATCTCAGAATTGCATCTCTACTCTTTGCAGATGATGTGGCTCTGTTGGCTTCATCACACCGTGACCTCCAGCATGCACTGGAGTGGTTTGCAGCTGAGTGTGAAGCGGTCCAGATAAGAGTAAGTACCTCCAAGTCTGAGGCCAAGGTTCTCTGCCAGAACATGGTGGATTGCCCCCCCCCCCCCGTCCCCCGGGTTGGGAGAGAGTTGCTGCCCCAAGCAAGGTCTTGTTCATGGGTGAGGGTAAACTCGAGCATGGGATGGACAGGCAGTTGGGTTTGGCATAAGTAGTGATGCAGGCATTTCAGACCGTCATGGTGAAGAGGGAGCTGAGCTAGTAGGCAAAGCTCTTGATTTATGGATCCATCTACGTTCTGACCTATGTTCATGAGTTTGGATAGTGATAGACAGAATGACATTGTGGATACTAGCAACCGAAATGAGTTTCCTCCAGAGGGTGGCTGGGCCCAGCCTTAGAGATAGGGGAGAAGACTTCTGGAGGGAGCTTGGATTAGAGACGCTGCTCCTTCGCTTTGAAAGGGACCAGTTTAGGTGGTTCAGACATCTGATCAGGATGTCTCCTGGATGCCTCCCGTTGGAGGTTTTCTGGGCACGTCCAAGGGGTAGAAGGCCTCGGGGTACTGTACATCCAGAACATGCAGGAGGGATCATCTGGCCTGGGAATGCCTGATAGAGTTGATAAGCATTGCTGGGGAGAGAAAGGTCTAGAATACCTTGCTCAGCCTACTGCCACCATGAACCAACCCTGGATAAGTGGTTGAGAATGGATGGATAGATAGGAGTCATGTTTCTGCCATCTTACGTGCTTTACTCCATTATCCACATTGCTTTTGGGTCTGTTTTGATCTCTGCCAACTCCTGAGTGTAATATCTGGCTCTGAAGCTGCTAAATGCTCCACTGAAGGAAATTGAAGAGTTCAGTAATAATTCTCTTTAGGATTGTCACTATGAGTGACACCTCATTTATACTTGTCATTTGCTCCATTGTTTACAAAAACATTGATTATAACAGCTTTAAGTTTCAGGAACTTTACTAAGATTAAAAATGTGTTTCAAGATGGCATTTGTTCCCCTTATTTAATTTGCCACCACTAAAGTTATGTTACCTAAACCAACATTGTTTTAATTAAAAAAAGGACAAAAAGACTTAAAAGACATCCATTGGAAAACATATAGAACAGACACATTTTTTACAGTGTATCTTGACAGCAGGCTTTCCAAACTGAGGCCAAAACAAAGCTTTATCTTGCGATCCAACTCCTCAGAGCTTCTGAGCCTGTCTGATTTAGACAAAACGCAAGTCCGTGCCAACATGAGATATCCTCCATCTGACAAGAGTGACACCTACACTTGCAAGTACTTTGTGGCACTTAAGTACTTGCTGTAATAGAATTAGTTAATGGTGTAGTTGGAGACACTTGACACATGAGATAAGGATGAAAACATTTGTCAGCATTTTTTAAATTTCAAGTTAATGTCCTCGAAGATTGAAAACACATGTACATCAACATTCCCGTTAAGGAAATCTTTGTCATCAGCCTATAAAAACTCCTTCTGGCTTGTCAGCTTAAGTAACCTCAGTGTGCTTTCATTTTGTGCTTCAATGTGAATCATTTTGAAAGAGCAGCTGCCACTTCTGTCTTTTAAAATGTTTTTTTGTTTCTTCATTTTGGTGCTAAATCAACAGTAAATGCATTCCATGTGGCTCATGCTGCACACCTGGTGGGTGGAATTTATAGCAACAAGAGCAGAGAGAAAGTCTGAATATGCCATCACTCTCTGGTAAACACATTTTGTAACCCAAATGCATGCATGCAACACTTGTACTTTAACATTTTTAATGGCAACACATACTGACATCAGAAACATTTTAGCATAATTTATGCTTTCTAAAAGTCAACATTCGACAGACAGTAAAGGTAAAAAAAAAAAAAGTGCAGCTGTTGGGTATAAAACCTCTCAAACTGAGAGACAAACTTTTTCAAAGTAATGAAAAACTCCACTTAGTGGTTATTACAGAGTTTGTGGCTGTAATTTTGTCAAATAAAACCTACAGCTTATAGATAATCAACCAAGCTTAAATTCCCCTTTAACAAATCTCATTGACAACAGTTTGTGGCTCGCTGAGCCGAGCCGACAACAGCCTATCTCTGCAACAACCCCGTCACAGATCCACCAGGGAAAGGAAGAGCATGTCACAACAGATCAGCCGTTTGTTAAAGGCAGAGCTGCACGGTAATGGCAACAATGTGTTTTCTCTCCCCGCAGACGCCTCAGCAGCCAATAGCCATGTGCGCTGCCGGCTAGGTCCGTTCATACCCTGCAATTTTCCAAGGATAACTGAGGAGGCTGTTTCCACGCAGGGGTCAAACACAAACACAGGGGCATCATTTGAATGCTGTGAGCAGGTTCAGGAGAAGTTCAAGGGAAGCAGGGCATCATTTTCACAATTAGCCTTGCTGTAAGTACTGAGGCCCTTTGCCATGATTGAGGCTTTTGGTTTTGAGCTCAGTTTATTAGTTCAATTATGGCTGAATCAGAGCTGGTTTGACCAGTTCCTGGTTTCTTTGTGCTGGGCTAAACTATGCTTCAGGTGGCAGGTGTGCCTGCATGTCTGTATATGTTTAGAGTAGATTCACCTTTTTTTTTTTTTTTTTTTTTTTTTTTTTATAAACCAGGCTGTTCTCATTCACTGTTCACACATATACCTAAAAGTAATGCACCACAATTCATATATAACGCACATAATCATGAGCCAGTAATTTGTAATTTTACTTAATTCTTCTTAATTTAAACCAGTTGTCCTTGTTCCTGGATACTTTTTTATGCCATCTAGTGGTAGTAAGTTTTTTTTTTTTTTTTTTTTTTTATAAACCAGGCTGTTCTCATTCACTGTTCACACATATACCTAAAAGTAATGCACCACAATTCATATATAACGCACATAATCATGAGCCAGTAATTTGTAATTTTACTTAATTCTTCTTAATTTAAACCAGTTGTCCTTGTTCCTGGATACTTTTTTATGCCATCTAGTGGTAGTAAGAGCACAGTACACTAATCCATGGAAAAACAAGATGGCAGCCATCTTTTCCAAGTCAGTCTACAGCTGATCCCGACCCAAAAGTGGACAAGGTCTAAAACCTGATCACATGTTACGATTGAAACTTGTTTATGTATGATTTAATGAAGTTTGTGGCTTGATATGACAACAAAGTTGACCAATTTTAGCAACAGTAAAGAGCTAAGACGCTGTTAATCCGGAAGTACTTGTTTGAAGACATTGGGACTTAATTATCATTGACGATGTTTAGTTTTTTTTATACTTCTTGGGTCCTACTGATCGTCAGTAAGTTTCTTTTCCTAAAGCTAACCTACATAACTTTACTTAAACCTAACCTACGTAACTTTGTCTTGTTAAAACTAACCTACATAACGTCATTTGTGGGGCACAAATTCATTAGGTGTGATAAGAACTGTTATATAAGCATTTCTGTAAGATATCATATGAACCACTGTATGAGGACACTGTTTCAAGAAAAGCTGCTAGCGTGGCTAACAAATGAACAAGTACTGGTACATCAGACCACTTTGGTCCAGACTGAAATATATTAACATGGATTGCCATGGATTTTTGCACAGGCAGGAGTGATCCCCAGAGGATGAATCCTAATTAGTTTTATAAAACCCCTGACTTGTCTTCTAGCACCTCCAGCTGGTCACCGGTTTTTACTTACCCCTTGAAAGTGTCACCATATCTAGTGAATGATTTGGCACAGAACTTAGTAAAGATGTTCATGGATCCTCCAGAATTAATCCTACTGACAGTGATGATCCCCCAACTTTTTCTTTGGCGCCACCATGAGGTAGACATTTGTGTTTTTGAGGGAAATGTCTCTAAGTGTTTGATGTATTGCCATGAAACTTGGAACAAATATTCATGTTCCCTCATTCAATGAATTGTAACATGTATTGCCATGAAACTTGGAACAAATATTCATGTTCCCTCATTCAATGAATTGTAACAACACTGGTGATCCTCAGACTTTCACTTTGACCCATAGGAAATAGGAATCGTAGAGTATTTTGGGATGGCACAGCTATCTTGGAAGGGTAAGTATCTGTAGCTACAGCAGCTGCCAGGCCAATCATCTGTCATCTGTAAATCATTTGTCATTAGAAATGTATAAGTGCATGTGATAGGCAAATGCCCAAATGCACCCAACTACAGAGAAGCTCTCAGGGGCAAAGCAGCAAAAAATTACAAAATTGAGGTCTGTTAATGATCTTGATCTTTACCTTGATGGCTTGCCACCAATAATGTTAGGGTTTGGCATTAGCACTAAATAAATCTTTGGAGGCCCTTGTCCAATTCTCATATGAGTAGGAACAGGACCTTCACATCTACAAGCCAAATGCCCTATACACAATCATCCAGACAAATGTTAGCTTTTTACTAATGGTGATTGCATTCACACTTCAGAAATCATGAAAGAGGTGTTCATTTATGAAGATTATCTTGCTGAACAAAGTGTGTAAGTATCATAAACACTTATCTGCCACAGAGCTTAATTTCTGGATCTACATTTTCTCAAAGAGACACTAGCTTGGCTGTAGATGCTTAGTGTTTATTCCAAAGATTCAGTTGCTACTTTGACTTGTGTTCCCCAAAGGTGCTCCCTTATTGTATTTTTTTCTTTACTGGTGGCAGGATGAGAATGACACAGAGGACAAGAAGATGAGGAGTAAAGGTGCCTCTCTGTCTGTCAGATGTTTTATTCATTTTGTATCCTCAAGCCAGATGGAAGAAGTTTGTTACGCAGCCTGTCATATAAATTCTTGAGACATAGATTCGGTTTAAGCATGGAGAGAAGGAAATCAAGGGTCATTAAAGACACTGACCATGGAAAGAGTGTGATATTTTTCTTCTCAGAGAGCAGAGGAAACTGAGATTTCAGAAAGAAGTTTGATGTTTTTCCTTCGGACATGTGAACTGTCACATAAATCATTGCTTCACCTAAAGATTTAGGGTGTAATGTAAAGGACCTGGCTTTTCACACTTCCTCCTCTTCTTCCGTAAAAGGTGTGTGTCCAACAGGAAGAAAACAAATCATAAGGGAGGTTGGAAAAGAGCTAAAAAGGAGGGCAGGAGGTTTCAGGGTGCTCAGACAGGATGGGGAGGGTTACGGCAACTGGGAGGGCAAAGGGCAGTGAAGGTAGGCAAGGGTGAGAAAGGGGAGACAGAGAGGAGAGGAGTATGAAGTGGGTGGGAGGCGGAGAGGAGGAAGAGAAGGGGGGAGATGCTTTAAAGTGTCTGGGACAGATTATCCTTGGAAGGCAATCAATCTTCCCTGGGATTTGGACGACTGCAGGGGGGCAAATGCACACACACACACACTGAGAGAGCACCCCTCTTAACCTCGTCTGTCTCTCTTTTTTTAATCTCTCCATCTCTCCTTCCACCTCCCCTCTCCCTGAACGATTGCTCCCTCTCTTTGTACACTTGAAGTTTAAAGTCAATTGTAGATAATAGTGTTGTTTCTCAAGGTGTGCGTTTGAACCTGGGGTCCCCTCAGACATATGGCTGCAATTTCTGAAATGCAGGGGACACAGAGAGGGAGAGAGACAGACAATGTGGTGGTGGTGGTGGTGGTGCGGTTCTGTTTTCGGGGGAACATGAGGGTGCATTTAGCTGTGTGGAGAATCATAGGATCCACGTGAGCGCTGGAAAATAAAGACAGTCTGATCTGCAGATGGTCGAACCACAGTCCTGTATTGTGTCAACAGCTCGGGCCTCAATAAACTGTGGCATCCTGGCTGGAGACGTCCAGGATTCTCCACACATTTGTAACTCGGCACAAACAGAGCACTGTTTTTCTTTTCAGTGTAATTATTCTACATATGTCTGCCTCACTGTCCAGTTTAAAAAAAAATCTCAGCCTCGCTTTTAGTATTCTTCCATCCCTCCTTGACAGCTTCTTGTCTCTGTCATAAGCCACATATCAGAGGCCATGTGTGAATTCATTAAGTCCATCTACTTAGTATGGATGCCATGATGACAGGCAATGTAGCGAAAATCAATCTGCACGGCGGCAGCAGGTGAGGCATGGTCAGACACGCCGACAAAATCTGCTGAGGGAGAGAAAAAAATGATTTAATTAGCTTGACATGTCAAATGTTGGCGCAAATCATCTTGAGGTGATTGAAGTTAATAGAAAATGTGATTTGTTTTTGATGACATGGCAATATACTACCACACCATCTTGAGATTATGCAAATGAAAAACACCCATTAACTTGTACAGACGTGAGTGAAATGTTAAAACTTCCTAATCTTGAGTTAAATGAAAGTTATGCCAGCCTTACACCTAAGGACTTTAAGCGATTTCACTCACTGTCCCAGACAAATTGCCAGTATGGAATAAAATCAAGAGTTACTGGGCTGGTGTGTGCTTCTGTGATCTTGGAAGTTGGGTGTGAGGTGGTCATAAAACTCTGCCCCAGCTGTCTTTAGTCAGAGATCATTGTTTGCATGATGAAAATAAAAATCATAATAGCAAGAGCTTTCATTGGTTTTTGTAGAAGAAAGCCAAGGCTTCTATCTTTGGCACAATCACGTCATTAGATTATGTTACCTTACATGCAGTGCAATTGTGTTGACATCGGTGGTGGTGCCAGGATTTCCCTGTAATTGCCACGGGAGGTCGTTGTTTGCATAATCCTTTACATGGCGATGTAAAATAAATACCATAACAGCTAGCACATTTATTCCTCTTGCAGTAGAAATCTAAGAATTCTGTCTTCCATGTCATCACATTGTTCGCTTGGGGTTGTCTTGGATTCTGAACTGAACTTTGAATCACACATTAGAAACATCACTAAATCGTCTTTTATCAGTTTAGAAATATTGCCAAAGTAAGACAGTTTCTCTCCCGGGCTGATACAGAAAAACATGTGCATGCCTGTATTACTTCTAGGCTTGACTACTGCAATTCATTACTGCAATACCATTTCTACGCAGATGATACTGTCATCTATTGTTCATCCTCTTCAGTAGTAAAATTGAAGAAAAATCCTAATTCATGCTATTTTCAAATGGCAAAGAGTTACCATCTGATCTTCCAAAGATCTTAACTACTCAAGGGATTGAAACTGAAATGGTTACAACTTACAACTATTAAGGTATCATCAGTGATCATATCTTGTCTTTTAAATCACATATCGAAAACCTTGTCTCCAAGCTGAAGGTTAAACTGGGTTTCTTCTTTAGAATAAATCCAACTTCTCCCTTCAGGCAAGGAGATGATTGATATCTGCAACTTTTTTTTCTTCTTTTTTTTAACCTCTTACGCATGCCTCTGACCAGTGTCATAAGAAGTTAGACATTGTATACCATTGTGCTTTGCGCTTTATTACTGGTTGTGGAAATCACATACACCTCTGTACTTTGTATGCAACTGCTAAATGGCTGTCTTTGTATGTACGCAGGCTCTCGCACTGGTTGGTTTTGATATATAAATGTATTCTTGGCCAGGTTCCCTCTTATCTTTCTACATATTTGTGCAGAAACCTTCGCTCCCGTAATACGGAACTCTGCAAAAAAGCTTTTAAATATGCTGCTTCTTCATCCTGGAATAATTTAAGGAAGAAGGATCTGAAATTGGCAGAGCTGATCACTGTAGGGGAGTTTAAGTTGATTTTAAAAGGATCGGGAAATTAGCTCTTTTTGTCAATGTGACTGCCACTAATTAATCATCATCAAAAATTGTACTCACATCATATTTGTTCTTGTCCTGGACCTTGTTTATCATGTTAATTGTATATTGTGGTTTTTATTCATTGTTGTGTATGACAGTTGTATATGTCTGTTTGTCCTTGTTGTAACAATGTGTTATGCTGCTCTTTTGGCCAGGTCACTCTTGAAAAAGAGATTTTTAATTTCAAGGCTTTTACCTGGTTAAATAAAGGATATATAATGCTCTCATTTGGTTTACCTTAAAAAGCTGTGGGCCGCCTCCAACTTGTCCAGAATGCAGCAGTCAGAATACTACCATAGACATGACCATGGATCATTAGACCTGGGCATTCCCAGCTATAGCCCCGGATGTTTTCAACTCCTAGCGATGCCCCTGGACATGACAGAGAGTACATATAACTCCTATTTTAAAGTCACTGATTTGGCTGCCTATCAGTTTTAGAATTAATTTTAAAGTTCTCTTGTTAGTTTTTGAATCAACGAATGGCCTGGCACCAGCCTATCACTCAGACGTGCTTCTTCTTCATCCATAGGGAATCAGCATTTAGCCACTGTGGCCCAAATCTATGGAACAGTCCACCTTTTTTCTTTTTAGCTTGGCTTTTACTTAATGGTGCCTTGTCATTTATTGCCTCGGTTCAAGTCCCGTCATTTTCTACTTTTTTTGTATTTATTTGTTCTTTTAAATGTTATTTATTTACAATATTTTATCATTTATTGTTGTAATGTCTAGCTATTCGCCTGCTACTTTTTCTGTGCTGTTTTACTCCTGCTCTGTGAAGCACTTTGGGCTGAATGATTGTATGATGGGTGCTTTATAAATTAAGTTTGATTTGATCATTCTGTTACATTACATGTGGTAGAAAACCATGCCAAAATGACTTTGCCCTTTCCTCATAAACATGAGCATATCTCAAAATGTTTCAACGTCTAGAAATCTTTTGGATTATTGTGTTTTGTTGTGTTTATTTTGTAAAATCTGATGAGAAAACGTCAAATTTTTTTATTATGGTTTTTTTTTACTCTCATAATGTTTCAATTTTGGTTGTACAGATTTTAGGGAGTTGAGGCATTTGAAGATACTCCAAAACATGACATTAAAATAAGCAAAAATACCAATGTAGGCACTGGTGGACCATTTCTATGCAGTTCAAAGGGTTAATTTGGTGTGTATCTGATCCACCAACTGGCACTTGTTTTAGTGAAAAATCTTAATTTGTCTCATTCCCACAGTCTCTTCTGACTAATACAGGTTACCAACGGAGGCTGGTGGCGAGTTGAGACCACAAAAGTTTATCTATTTGGATTATATTGATGTTGAATTGACAAGAATATCTCAACATATGACACCTTTTATCTTGTGTTTCTAGAGTTGTGTGTTTTTAAGGAATTGTTAATATATCATCACTTTGTCTTTAGAGGTGAGAGGGTGTCAGACTTTGGTCTTTAAAAGCATTTTTAAAGTCTTTTCAAGGCATTCTTATGTATGGCAGGCATTAGGTTGGAGTGCTCAAGGTTTGCCATCATTGCTGTTTCAGTTTATTTGTAGCATGGAGAGGTTTGTGCTCTTTACTCCACGCTTATCAGGAAGTGGTGTCAGGTGTGTGTCATTAAGGTGAGCAGTCCCTTGAGCAGGCTCTTAAAAACACAAGAAAGTGCAAAATGTGGGTAAAAACTGAGACGCTTTAGTCACAAGACTCTCTCCAGCACAACTTACAGGGCATGTGGCTCTGGGGACTTAAATAGGCCGTCACACAAACGGCAACAGCCAATCAGGAGGAAGGTGGAAGGTGGGGAAAGGCAGCAGGTGTTTGCAATGAACTCGTTAAGTGGCTGGGTGAGCTCAAAAAGACTACAAGGGAATAAAAATACAGACAAAAGGTCTTTTCAACATAAAACACGAGACATGTCACAGTAGGAAAAGCACAGGTGTAAATAATGAAATTAATGATGATGGTGATTAAAAATCTTTTTTAATCCCATTTATGATTCCCAGGCTGCTGGTACTGTGCATGCTGGCTCACTGACAGCACACCATCGTTAAAGTCATTAGTAGCACCTGTGCTTTTCCTGTGACAAGCCAAAATGTCTGTGAAATCTCTGTGAAAAAAGCCCTATCACAGGGCTGACACACAGAGACAGATAACCATTCACACTCACATTCACACCTATGGACAATTTTGAGGCACCAATTAACCTGCATGTCTTTGGACTGTGGGAGGAAGCCGGAGTACCCTGAGAAAACCCACGCTGACACAGGGAGAACATGCAAACTCCACACAGAGGGGCTGCCCCACTTTGGTTGGACAAAATAAGCAATTTTAAAAACTTGTATTATGCAGGATTTTCCTAAAAAACAATGTATGGACTGGATTACAAAATAATCCCTCTCAATCAGCTTTAATAACCCACCAGAAGTGTGTGGTGGTGTATTTATCTGCAGAGACTCTGCCCTCTGCCTGTAGTTTCTTATTTCTTTCTTTCTGGGCATGTATCCCCACAGCGCTCAGGTGAGGTCAGGGCTTTTGAAAAAGGTAGTGACCAGGTGCCAGACCAAATTAAAGCGATAAAAAGACCTTACTGTAAGACCTCACCTCTGCCTCTGGGAATTTGTGGGAGCCGTTTTTTCTCCATCTTGTAGACCAAACAATTCACCGATTAATCATTTTCTCACAGCACTCACAAAATAATAATCCTTTGTGCCGTGATCCACAGCTTAAGTGTACAATCTCTGTGCTAAGAGTTGTCTTGCAAGACATTATTATTATCATTATTAATGGATCAAACTGGATCAAAAGTCAGACAGCACTAAAATTAAATCCTTTTTCCAGAGGATTTCATTTCCATTTGTGACTGAACAATAACTCTTTAATCTTCAGATCTTGAATGATGATATTCAGGTGGAAGAGTTTCATGCATTGCATTCAGATATTCACTCTTAAAATATCCGCCTCCATAAAGAATGGATTCCTTGTTGAAAGGCTGGCCAAGTGTGGCTCCACACTGCGATAAATTGAAGCCATGGATTTTGAGTTAAAACCCAAATCCGAGGATTAAATATCTCTCTTTTTGCTGTGTCAGAGTGATTGATTCCCAAAGTGGTAGAGAGCATTTGGCAGAACGTGGAGGATGACAAACTCTTTCTGTGTGCTCACCTCCAAGTAATGTCAGTTTTTTTTTTTTTTAAGAGATGCGAGAGCAGATGACACATTCGGGGGAAGAAGTTGAAGAAACTTTCACGAGGCGTGAAAGGAGGCCGTGAAAAACAAAGCAGAGTTGTTTTTCGGCCTGTCCTTGGCTTTGTGCGTGTTTCCAGCTGTGAGATCATTGTAAGCATCCATCTTTTTTGTTTTTTTTCTCATCATGTCTTCCTGTTCTCCTCGGCAAGAAGACTCTCTCTCTCTCTCACACACACACACACACACACACACACACACACACACACACACACACACACACACACACACACGTGTGGACACACACAGATGCAATCACTCTGTCTGTTCAGCTGCCAAGGCTAAGTGCCCTGAATCTGCAAGATCTCTATCAAATTTGCAGACCTACAGAGAGCAATTTCTCAGTGTGATTGCACATGCATGTGCATATGTGTGTGTGTCTGTGTCTGTGTGAGTGTCAGTCTGTGTACACTCAACTCGGACCTCTGCCACAGCATTTGTTAGCATTTCTTTGTGCTCAGCCTTAAGACAAACATCTCTTGGCAGATCGCATCACATGCTCTCCCTCTCTCTTCAACACACACACACACACACACACACACACACACACACACACACTGTGGTCTGCTGTCCCTGATTGATAAGATGTCTGCTGAGAGGTCTATCTGATCATTTCAACATGGTTGTGTTGACTGTGGCTTTGCCCGGCTTAGCTCTGTTCTTTTCTTCCTCCTCTGTTCCCTTTCTTTTGTTCTGCAACACTTTCACTCTTAGTTCAACTTTTCTCCCACTTCTGGAGATGTTCTGTAGATTGAGATCGTTTCCATAATTTATAGGCTTAGGGGTTTAATCCAGGTTATTCCCCTGGAAACAGGAATATTTATTCGATGTACTTTCAGCTCTCCGGCTGGCTGCGAAGTCGATCATCTGAGGAATCGAGCTTGCACCATTGTTGCTCTCACTGTAAGTCATTCTGGGGAAGAGCAACAGGGAGACGCCTAAGATGTAAATGTTTATACAAAGAATACAATGTTGCAATGGATTGCATGAGATGTTGGGCCTAATGAAAAAACTGGCAGGAGTTCACAAGACTTTTTCTGACTCAAGGTTTGTTCAGACAGCATGTGAAGGGAATTTTAGATTGCACCCAAAGTAGACACGAAGATACGAGTGGATGTGAGCATGAATTACAGTTTGTGACACTTTTTTTTTTAGAACAAACAGAAACTAGAGGAAAAAGGAGAGACACTGAGGGAAAATAAAGAGCTAAGATAAAAAACTCAAGAGTGAGTTGTCACATAAACACAAACACACACATGCTGGAGCCTATCCCAGCTGACATTGGGCAAGAGGTGGGGTACACCCTGGACAGGTCACCAGACTATCACAGGGCTGACACAGACAACCATTCACACTCACATTCACACCTACGGACAGTTTAGAGTCATCAGTTAACCTGCATGTCTTTGGACTGTGGGAGGAAGCTGGAGTACCCACGCTGACACGGGGATTAATGCAAACTCCGCATAGAAGAGCTCCCCCTCCTTGGGGTTCAAACCCGCCAACCTGGGATTCAATCATGAACCCTCTTGCTGTGAGGCGACATTGCTTTGTGGAGGTATGTGTAGCCATGCGATTTTAGCATCATCATTTTGACTTAAACGTGCCTCGTGGAGTTTTAAACCACTTGTAGTGCTAATGAATAATATTTTCTATGAGTAGGTCCCTGTTTTGTGCAGAAGAACACACATGCATGAACAATTGGTGGCAATTTCCAGGCCTCCAGGAAAGCATCTCAGCCTCTACCAATTTTCCCCAGTGGCCACTTGTGGTATTGCAGCACAAAATCCTCTGCGGCCCAAAATGCATTTTCCCCATAGACAACCATTATAAAAGAGACATCAGTAAAACTGTTGACAGGACACTTCCAACTGCAAATAAGGTCTTTTATGACTCTTTGCATTATGAATTTTCGGTCTGTGATTATCACGATGTAAAGTCTACTAGCTGGGCGGGAACTCGTGACGAACACTACTGCTCATACTCAGTGGGCCACATATCACAGAAGTAAACTCAGTAGCTAGAAACTTTTCTTGGCATATGCACCAGACGAGCAATTCCATAGGAATGGTACTCTGTACCTGGGTGTTATTATAGATCTATGGCAATATTGCACAAAGAGGTGTAGCAATGCATCCAAAGAAGGAGATTATAACCTCACACAATTTAAAACAGGCTATTCTCAGGCACTGTTCGTACGTTTTCCTATGAAAAGTAATGCACCAAATTTTGTACATATCCCATGTAATGATGAGCCAGTAATTCTGTCATAACCCACATATTTTCAAAAGCTGTGATCACGCGACTAACACACCGACAGGAGTGAAGAAGGAACTGGTCCTGAACTGTTCAATAAGTTCAGGTTAGGGTGGTGGATGGGTCACACAACACAGGACTTTCTCTGGGACTGTGTCCGGAAGACCGGTGTCCAGAAACATGTGAACTATGAGTTCCCCAGCTCCTCCAGTCCACACGTCCGCATATCCCTGAACCCCAAATTGCCCCTGAGGGCTGTTCCATCGGTGTGTGAGTGTGTGTATGGTTACTGTATGGTAGCCTCAGTCCCCAGTGTGTGAATGGGTGAATGTGTCATAGTGTAAAAGTGCTTTGAGTGGTCGGAGGACTAGAAAAGTGTTATATACATGCAGTCCATTTACCTAACCTCAGTAACTTTACGTTAATCACGTAAGTTTATGTTAAGGACGTAACGTGCTAATTCGTAGGATACCATACGCACTTTTGCATGAGGATATGCTGATTTAGATTATTAATCACAATGGCTGTGCAATTGATTTTAAAAAGAGTGAAGAGCATTTTAGACATTTGTCAGGCCCCAAGGATACAGAATTTGAAAATCTCCCTCTTTGGTGCCCCTAGTGGAGGTTTCAAAAAAGACTCTTAGGAAGATATAAGGCTGAAAGCAACATATACACAACACCCTTTTTTAATTTAATGAAAGCTTTTGTCTTCAGAATGATTTAAAAGATGTTACAATAACATCAAATTCTACACATAGAGGCCTTAAGAAAGTACAATAATGTTTTACTGCATGCTTGACATTATGAGAATTACAAAATTGTGTCACCTTTTGCACCCTCTCCCGTCTTCCTGTCACCTCATCAGTCCTCATTTTGACTGTAAACCTCTGCATGACACTCCCTATTTGTCTGACCTCTCTCCCTGTCAGTCAGCCTGTCAGTACAGTAGTTAACCGCTGCCACTCATGGCGTTTTTTCCTCTACCCATCTCTGTCTGTGAGCCTGCTTGCAGAAAAACTTCCACGCAGCAGACACACGGAGACCGGTTTTGGCTCGTCTGTCTGTCAGAGTCCTTCCTGGGCAGCTGCTGGGGGTGTTGTTTAAATTGGAGACTCTCGGCGAAGCCGTGAATCATATGTTGCTGCCTTGATAGATGTTTGAGGAATGCCCCGGGGCTATTTCAGTCTCCCCCTCTGCAGGCCCTTTCACCATCTCCCCCACTCCTTGTCTCTTCTTTTTTCTTCTCTTCTCCTGTGAGTCCCGTAGTGATATAATGACAAGCCCTCTAACGTGACTTTCTCTTCCTCTTTCATCAATCTAAACTCATTCCACTATGACAGACAGGCAGGAGGGATCTCCCTAAACGAGGCCCAAGTGTGTATATATTTGTGTGAGTGTATATGATCTTGTATCCGGGTGAACCAGAAAGCTATTTCTTTCCCCTCTCATAAATCCGCCACGAAGTGAGACACTGAATATTATTTCAGTGGCAGACACAATAACTTTGGAGCAGCATGACTGTGTTTTAATAGAGTTTGATAGATGATGATTCTTGCTAATGGACATGGTAAATTAAAATGTTTGACTTTCTCAGCAACACAAACATTTTTGGCAGTATATCAGAAGATAATAGAGTGTGCCAGGGCTGACGTCAAAACCCGGAAGTTTAGCATCATGCTGGTTCCCGGAAGAGAAAGTGAATGTGATTTTTACATTGCGTTTTGGATTATGTCAGAAAATAAGCTCTGTGGCTAACACAAGTTTATGATACTTACAGGTTTTGTTCAGCGAGATAATCTTCACATATGAACACCTTTCATACCGCATTTGAAGCTTAAATGCGATCGCCAGACGTAAAAAGGTAACGTTAGGCTTTAATGGACTACATGACTACTCCACGGTCGCATGACTCTTGACGTCACCGCCACTAAGCTTTCAACTGATTTCGGCCGCTTTGTTTTAAAAACATTGTATAATGGGGAAATCAGACTGTTTAAGCTAAATAAGAAGCTGTAATGGCGGACTGCCAGCACTCTCACCTGTTCGGGGGTGATGACATTTAATGTCTCCGACAGGGTTTGTAGTCGTATTGAGCAACTTGTTAGCAACTGCCTTTTTTACGACAAAAGCTTCAAAATTCACAAGTAGGGTATTTACTGACATGTTTTATGTCATAGAACAAAACCTGAAACTCACTTAAGCTTTTGTTAACCACAGACCTTGTTTGAGGCATTTTACCAAAATCCCATTCAAAAAACGCATTGACTTTTAGACGCGAGAACCGGAAGTGCTAAAACTGGCACACTCTATTGTGCCTTTGCTACTTTGTGCATATGTGTGCTGCGTATGTCCTTGTATTTTAGCACTTCTAAGGAAGCAAGAACACAAACACATTTTTACAGGCACACATGCTATTAAAACCACACATGCTTACAAGTATTCCTGTTGATGCACTTTTATCTATTTCATTTGGTACATGGGTTACAAATAAACACATACACATATGTTGTACATGTGTTCAGGCAGAATAGGCATCTGTCAAACATTTTCAAGGGCACTTGGTGAGAAATAAAAAGAGCAATCTTTTAAATGTCTCTAATGTTTTAGGCTATCAGCCAGCTGATAAATTCAAGCAACATTTGAAGACATGCTTTCATTTCCCATGGAAATTTGTAGGTATGAAATGATGATTGTCTCCACTGGAGTACAAAAATACATAATAAACTTAAACAATGCACTCAGCGCAGTGCAGACCTCTGCCAGGCGGCCACTCATGCTGATTGTGACCAATTTAGACAGTCTTGTAATTCCAGCAGTCTCGCTGTAGCATGTTTCAGAAGCGTCCCAGAAGCTAATACAAATATGCGCCTTGTATATTATTGAGGGAGCTGCAACGCTTTGCACAGAGCAGATCAATTTAACAGGCACTGTATGTGAAATATAGATAGTCTACGATGTAAATATATGTTGTTCATTACTGGACTTTCAAAGGAATTAAATTTGTCTGTTGGCTACAGCACAACAAAATATGAAATAACAACAATAAACACAATTAAAACAGACAAAAACAGAACAACAACTCACAACATAGCCTACTTACTGACAGTATTTATGACAGAAGCACAAATGTTAAGGAAAATCCGCACGTTTACAGCACTGGGCAGGCAAAACGTTACACCTCGGAAACACTTCGGTGTGTTAGGATGCAGTGCGGAGGATGAAACAAAACTGGGTGTGTGACTGGTGTCCATAGATATATATAGGGATGATGTCTCTAGTGTCCAACGCAAGGAAGTGCATCTCTTCAAAGATGGCTAGAAACCTGATAGAAATTACCTGTAGCCATGGGGGAGAGGCTAATTTTGTCAGTTTTTCGCCATCCAGTACTTTGGAATATGCGCATGAAACATTAGCGGGAGAAAAACAGGACCGGCCAGACACATGGCATGTTTTGTGTTCATAAAAAAGACGTATGAATGGCTGAACGAGTCATAATAACAATCTGACTGTATATAACGCATAACCATGTTTAAGCAGAATAACATCACTCAGATTCACAGTGTGTTAAAACTGGATAAACAAGTTATTTCTAATCAGACAAACTCACTTGACAATCAACACAGGCAAATGAATTGAAGTAACTAGCCTGCTAGCCAGTTAGCAGCCTGTTAGCTAAGCTAGCACACTGTCATGCAGTCTCTCTGAAATCCAATGCAAAAGTTAAATTCTCGACCGAAATATTACGGAGGGGAGGAGTTTCGCAGGCACATTGAATATCATGGAGATTCCCATAGGAATAAACTGACTTCCGCTTGCCTCATCTCCAGACACATACGTTAGTGGAAACGAGGCGTTACAGTCATAGTGGCCGCAAATATCAAAAATGGGCACTATTTAATCTTTTACCGCGGCTTACTTTAGTGAATCACAACATATCAGGTATGAAATTAATCTGCAGATGCTCCGGTTCAAATTGAGACCAAACTTTTCCATAACGGTCAGTTTTGAGCTACAATGAAGGCCCCAATGTGGCCTGCAACAAACGATATAACTGGTTATTTTTAGCCGAGTAGATTTCTGGAAAACTTGCGCCCCCTACTGATGAAGAGGAGTGAGGAGTTAGCAGTCAGTGACAGTATGAAACATTCATTAAACAAGTTTTTCAACAACTGTGAATCGCTGCAACCAAGACAGATCCTTGAGCAAACAGTCATGGTCCAGTAGTTTGCAAGATCAGCTGCTTTCGTACATTCGTACATGTCTGTACCAGATGTCATTGCAATCCATCCAGTAGTTGTTGAGATATTTCTCTCAAAACAACACTTGTGAACCTCATGGTGCCACAAGATGAAAAGTCAAGGGATTGCCAAAGTCACTAGGATTCATCCTCTGGGGACCACAAATGTCTGTACAAAATCTCATGGCAATCCATTTCATGGATGTTGAGATATTTCAGTCAGAACCAGACTAGTGGACCAAGTGACCAACATTAACTATTCCTGGAGCCACGTTGCTAGCTAGCAAAAACAGTAACAAAAACAATTCAAAGTAATGTGACCACACTTGATGAAAAACACACATTTTATCATCTAACTTCATCTTGTGTAGCTATAATCAGTATCTTCATCTGTGGAGCACTTTGCTAAGGAGAGAATGATGCAACTGTGTTTTGTCTTCGTCCAACTACAGTCCCTATCCTTTGAATCGATACAGCAACAATGGAAACACCGCATCACGGACGACGCTCCCACGGCTTCAAAGAATGCGTCTGATGTGAAAAACATTAAGTCATTTGTCTGCAGTGGAAAAAGAGACGGGCAATTAGGAAATATGCAATATCAGACAAACCCATAAAGACAGCACTGAATGAGTAAAGCATTTTCAACCGTCTCATCTAAATGTCATTGTGGCTTCAGCCGCAGTTTGTCATAGTTCGTGAGCGTCCCTCTGAATTCATTTTCCACTTCTTTTGTCTTCTTCTCTCCTTCCTTTATGATCTCCTCCTTACCCTTTTAATTTAGATCCCTACATAAACATCTGTCTTTTTTATCTTGTATCTGTTGCTTTCCTCCTTCCCTAGTTCTGTGAAGCAGACATGACCCCTCTGTCCACTCCATATTATTAAAGTGGTTCTTGAAATCACATTAATCTAATGCATGTGGGCTATATGCACCTCATCAGATGGGAGCTGGACTCTTAAGTAAGCATTATGACATTTCCTCGGGATGAATCCAAGATCAACACACATACATGAGAAGCTGATGATCAGCTCCACAATGTCTACGGTTAGTTCTGGATACATCAGTCATCCAGTTGGGTGGTCTTTTTCACCATGAGAAAAAACATCTGAAATACCTTTTCTGTCCATGTTTCAGACTTTTTCCTTTGTGGCATACCAGTACAGATCATCTCACTCTGGTGTTGTAACTTCATCAGTCTTTATCTCTCATCACAGCCCAGTCGCTAGAGGAAAATGTTATCACTGTTTCTGCAAACCACAAATGCTGTATGTTACATTTGTATATCTGTTGGATGGTGTGACACCTAGATGGGAAAGATGTCAAGCTGCAGACTACTGCAGAAAAACAGCTGGGTTTTTTTTTAGCGAGACATTAGCGACACTTCCAGCAGACATTGTGCCACCAAAATTGAATGTAAGCATTTCCAGCAGCGATTGCTGCATTTCCAGCAGTGATTGTGCCACAAAAACAGCTTTTTTTTAATAAGACATCAGCAACATTTCCAGTGGAAATTGTGCCACCAAAAACCGGCTGTTTTTTAATGAAACAGCAGCATGTCCAGCAGTGTTTCCTGCAGTGACTGAGCCACCAAAACGGCATGTTTTTTTTTTACGAGACATTGGTAGCATTTCCAGCAGTGATTGTTGCACCAGCTCCCACAGTTTTATGGTAAGACATTGGCGGCATTTCCAGTGGCAAGTGTGCCACAAAACAGGCCGCTTTTTAATAAAACATGGGCAGCATTGCCACCAAAACCAGCCATTTTTTTAGTGAACCATCAGTAGCATTTCCAGCGGCATTTCCAGCAGTGATTATGGCACTATATCCACTTTTTTTTTTGGTGAGACATCAGGGGCATTTCCAGCCGCAAATGTGTCACAAAACAGGCTGTTTTTTAATATGACCTCAGCAGCATTTCTAGCGGAAATTATGCCACCAAATACTTAAAAACTTTTTTTAGCAAGACATGAGCAGCATTTCCAGCGGTATTTCCAGCCATGATTGTGCCACAAAACAAGCTGTTTTCTAACAAGGCATTGGTGGCATTTCCAGCGTCAAACTGGTTGTCTTTTAATATGATATCAGCCGCATTTCCAGTGGATATTGTGTCACCAAAACAGCTGTTTTTTAGTGTGACATCAGTGGCATTTCCAGCGGCATTTCCAGCAGTGATTGTGTCAACAAAACTGACATCTGCTGCATTTCCAGCAACAATTGTGGCACTAAATCCATCTATTTCTTAGTGAGACATCTGTGGCATTTCCAGCGGCAACTGTGCCACCAAATAAAGCTGTTTTTTAGCAAGACGTTAGCGGCATTTCCAGCGGTATTTCCAGCAGTGTTTGTGCCACCAAAACTGTTTTTAGTGAGACATCGGCGGCAGTTCCAGTGGTGATTGTCAAAACATGATCTATTCCTAACATTAACCAAGTGGTTTTGTGCCTAAACATAACCACACATATACTACAGCATTGATGAAATATAAAGAAATATAAAATTTAAACATGTCCGCTACATAATAACATAGAAATGTTACATATCCATGGATTGCAGAAACATACATGCCAAAATTTATTCTGGCGATTGGGTCATTAGGTGCACAGACTGACCTTTGACCCCTGTCTGCTGACCTGCTCCAGGGGTTGTGTGTCTGGGGTGTAACAGTGAACCAACAAGCACACTGAGAGTGAGATAGTTATCATTTTAAGTGTCTAGAGGAGAGATCGGGTGGTCTGCAGTTTTGTGTGAAGGTAATGGGTGGCAAATGAGAATACTGCATGTCATGAAAACTTCCAAACTACAATTTTTTTCCCACTGGGGTTGCCTGTTTTATAGATATATAGATAGAGTTGAGTGTAAGTGTGAGAGTGTGTGTGTGTGTGTGTGTGTGTGTGTGTGTGTGTGTACGTGCCTTGTGTCCCTGTACCTCAAGGTCTGATAATCCACTTGTCAACTGACCGTAAACTCGAGAGTGTGTGGTCGCCATGACGGCTGCTGCGTGTGTGATGTGTGACATTCCTGCCATACCAGACGATCATGCAGACTAGAAGAGAGAGAGAAAGAGGGAGATTGGGCTGATCTCTCTCCTCCTTTTTTTCTCCCATTACCTAACTTGAAAGTCACCAGTGTGATCTCTGCGAGGGCCAGTGTTGCTTGCAACATGAGTGTTAAATTATGCAAATGTGAACAGGAAACAAGTGGTATATAGGTGCTGACATCAAACTCCAAAGAGAGAGAAAGAGAGTGAGAGGAAATGAATGAGTTACAGATGGAGACTATGCCCACACTACGCTGGGTACATTTGATAACACAGTTTACATGTAAAAACAACTTTAGCACTGTCAGGTTGTTTTTCTCCATTCACACTAAAATGCCTCTTTTTATGGCTGGTGGTCACATCCCCTCCAAGTCTTTATTGTCAACTAACAGGCAACGTAAGCCAATAATCACGTTGCATTTGTGCATTATTATGTAGTTGGCATGTTAAAACATTTCAGTAATGCTGTGGTTAACATGTAGTTAGGTTTAGGCACAAACACGATTTGGTTATGGTCAGGGAAACATCATGTTTTGGCTTAAAATACCAGGTTTTGTGGGCACAATCCCGACCGGAAACGCAGAAATGTCTTGGTAAAAAACAACCACTTTCTGGGGCACTATCCCCGGTGGAAAAACAGTGACGGGGCGCGTAAAAACACCCACACTTGAGCCCCGTTTCCACCAAAGACTTTTGGTATGGTACATTTGGAACCAAAAGTAACCCTTCAGACACACCCAGGCCACACTGCCTGCATGAGCATAGTGTGTGCTTTACAGAATCTATTTTTTTTGGCCCCTATCTTAACAGATTAGAGCAGCAACACTGCCTGCATGAGCAGCGCTACTCAGGCATGTTTGATGCAAAACTAGACAATGAAAATTGTTGTTTGATAATCATATTGACATCATATCATCTTTTACTATAGTTTCAATGTCTGTATCTGTTACATATATGAACAAATATAAATATTTATTTTTAAAGCAACACTTACTGTTTCCATTTCAAAATAAAAGCCCTCTGACAAGGTTTCTGTGGACAGAGTCGCTTAATTTGTTAACACAAGGTTTTCTGTTGTAAAATATTTGCAGGACTGTGCTATTGACAAAATCAGTGGCTTACATGCATAGAGTACCTGCTTTTGGTTGTGGAAATACAAGTGCACATGACATGAGGAAGCTCTACAGCAGCGCCCCAGCAGCAACACTGCCTGTGTAAACACCACACACGTGAGCTGTGGCAGTTTAGTGAGGTAGCTGTCATGCTCTGCTCACACAGGCAGCGTGGCCCGGACAAGTACAAGTAGTTATGTAATTTATTGTTTTTATAAAAATACTGATTATAGCTGTTTTGCATGATCTGCTCTGTAACAGTGTTTTGTCAGCCAGTGATTTAAGGTAGCTATTTTAGGTGTTGCCATTTTGCAAGATTTTTTAATAAAGCACTGTACATCTTTCTTTTGGTTGCTCCCTAATTTTCAACAAAATTCCTCCGTTCTCATTTCCTAAATCCCTCTGTGCTCCTTAAGGCTTCCAGGATATTCGTTGTTAAGCCTCTCAAGATGGCCAGAAAGCACAAGAGCATCTTAAAACAATTAAGGGCCTCGGCATCATTACAACAAAACTGTGGTGGAAATGAACAAATGAGCATTATACTGTTTATTAGTAAAGGTGTTGCCAGGTAACCAGTTGATGGGGATATTGTGACCGAAGGATCAGAGTAACCACATTTAGTCATATCATTTCTGTTTTGTGACTTTAACCAGAGATACAAACACACACATAAATGTACACACACACATAAACACACACACTCAGTGGTCAGATTAATGACATCCTCCAACATAACAGAGACAAATGGTAGTGCATAGTTGTGTGAATGGGAAGATGAATGGTGAGGCTATAAAAGTACACAGAGGGAAGACGCAGCTGACTCTGTGTGTCTTACCCAGCCCTGCTATGAGCCTACTGCCATGCGCATGAATCAGATGGTGTTGTTCTGTTGTACTACTATCATTCTGTATGAGCCTGCAGTGTTTATGGTTCAGTGTTCATTTTTTCAGGCTCATTTATGTCCATAGGAAAGACTCCCTGTGCATCGTGACCTGGCACAATAACAGGTTTTTACTACATGATTATCCTGGCCAGAAGAGTTCACGATAACAATGTCGTACAAGGGTACAAGAAGCACTAAGACTGGCCATGTCCTGTTTCAGGGAAAGCAAACTAACTGCAACTTGCTTTCTCTGCTTTGGCGAAATCTGCAGGATGATGGAGGTGAAGGTGGGTGAACAAGTTGGTGGTATTCCCTATATGTATAGTTACGTTCAGTCTGCACTTCCTGCAGGCTTGGGTGTCCACCAGCACCCTGACATTTTTAAGGAATCCGAAAACCTCCCAAACTGATGAGCTGACTTTTTTCGTGTCAGGGTAGAGCCAGCTTGGACTGGCCTTCAGGCAATTCTGTCAAGTAAGTTCTTGTAAGTCAGAGCTCAAGTAGGAGAGCTCAAGCGGGAAATAAATGAAATCGCAGCAAAGATAATGATCACAACAAACTGTCGGCAGCACCAGAGGAGATATAAGTCACATCAAGGTGGGGGAGTAGCAATGGGCTGGTCCAAAGGAAAAATGCCAAGGCCGAATTTGGTTCTCAGTCCGAACCCTAAGGTAGAGTTCCTTGCTCTGGTCTCTCGTCTCTCCTCTGATATGAGTTTGCGCAGTCGTAGCTACATACTGTGGTAGTAGCTAGCTGGTTACTGCCTTTAGCCCTATTCGGACAGGATTAGTTTAACGTGGAGACATGCGGTAAAGTAATTATTACCAGGGATTTTGGTCCCATTCGAACGCGCCATGTCTGTAATCATTACAGATAATGTCTGTAAAAATTACGACTTTTACCTTCTGCAACGGCCCGGAGAAAATACCTCGGGGTAATATTAATCCCGTGCGAACGTGAGCCTCTGTAAAAATGTATGTAAATATTTCGTCACGTCCTGTTTACAACCATTTTTCCTCGTTAACAACTAGTTTTCCATGTTTTTTTTTTTTTTTTGATGAAGGCGGCACTTGAAGAAGCTTTGGTGTTGTCGGCAGTCATGATAGTGGACATTCTTCCAATGATCGCATAGCTCTACGTGGGAGACCAATCAAAAAGGTCGAGAAGAAAGCACTTTTCAGAGCCACGAGACTTTTGGTTGTGTTAGGTAAGCCTAATATAAATCCATATTGCTAATCGTTGTAGTAAATGTAAATACAGGAAGCAATGTAGCATGCATATGCTGACAGGGAGCTGACGCCAGGGCGCAAACCGAGTTACCACTTCCATCTCTGGTAGAATTATGGAGATTTCTTGTCGGAGATTTCTTGTCCCTTGTGAATCAGACATTTATATTACAGACATCCTGTGGTAAACTGACATTAGTCCACATCCCTATGTAAAACTAATCCTGTCCGAATAGTACTCTAGTCTGTGTAAAATAATGGACGTAGCTATCAGGATGTCACCCACTGGTTTGTCGACTCATGTTTTGAAGCCTTGAGTTCAGGATTTCGGCCATTGCTGTGCTTTTTGTGAACCATAAGTGACCATATTTGGGCAAGAGAGTGGAGCTGTGGAGGAGCGAGGGGTGAAAAAAGAAGTTGATACGGTGTTGAAGGTGGTACCAAGTTCATCCCTATGAAAGTTGCTTGGCAGCACATAAAGCCAGACAAGCTTTATTTCTACAGTATGAAAGTACCTGGATCTTCCGCATCGTGGAGCCTATTGAGGAAGTGCATTAGAGACTTTCGGCAGCTGAGCAACTAACCTCTGCCGACTGAGAGGCCTTTGTTGATGAATTTTGAGCTGTAGTTAGAAAGTAAGACTAAATCAAATGATTCATTATGCAAAGTAAAAGCTTAGTCTGCTGAATCATGCATGGCAGAACAGTGTCATGTTTTAAATCAGTATTATTCAACCTTCATGATCCGTCTTAATGTCCTCAGCAGTCTCATCCTCAGTCCTCTGTGCAAACATCTCTTTATTGATTTAAAGTGCTCTCAGGTATCCAGCTCAATTTTACGGCTCTGTCTTATAAAAACCACATCCTCCTCCCATTGGATGGATAACCGCCTCTTAAATCAAAGCAATAAAAAGTCCACTGTCTTGTTTCTTACATTTTCCACTTTTCTTTCTCACAAGTTTTTTCCTCCTCCTCTCTTGCTTTAAATTATCTTGTTTTTATCCACTTCCCTCCCTGCTATCCCTCCCTCCTTTTCTTAAAATTAATTTTGCACACCAGCTGAAAGTTTCTGGGCAGAAGTTTAGCGTTCATAACCGGCTGAAAGGAAGAAATACTGCCCTCCTAAGTGCTCTGCAATGAGCCTTTCCACACTTACTCAGAATGCCAGCAGGAGGCCTGGGCCGATGTGAAAAGCATTTTCACAAGTCTTTCCTGCAAGGCATGACCCTTGAAAAAACACATACATGTTGGTCACCCAACTGTGGTCTTATTCACTTATGTGTTACAATGGGAAGTGGTTTGGAGCCAGAATCCTGCGGTGGGATGAACCCTCGTGAGACTATGGGAACCTCTATACAGTTTTCCTCCTTTTCTCATAGAAGAGTCAGCACTCTTGCTTGTTCATGTATGACATGATGACTTACACTTCCCACCAGCATCTGTTTAACACTGTGAGCTAAAAGAATCGCTTGATGGACACAAGGCCGAGCTCCGTGTTCACACTGCAAACAACACATCAGCAAGTCAGCGGAAGTCCAATCACTTCCTTCTGATGAGTGACCGGAGAAACTCAGCCAATGTGTGGATGATTAACAAGTTTGTTAGTTGGCAAAAAAAAAAAAAAGAGGAACAAATTGAACTTCTCCTGATGAACACTCATCAACAGCCAATCTCATTTAGAAATCCTTGGTTTGCATTTTGCTGGGATTAGTGTTTCCGGTACATTAGTTTTTTGTGTGGAAGAAATGGTTCATTTAGGCTTTATTTCTCCTATAATTTCCCTGACAATGTTCTCTAAATTGAATCAGAGAGCTTCTCTGTTTGAGTGTTAATTGTCTCTTTCAATGTGTGCATGCCATGGGCCCTATGCATCTTTTGTGGTTTTGGATTTAAGCTGGCCGAGTGGCTAACTTCCTGTTTAGCCCTTCTTTAATGGAGATAAAGTTATTTAATCATGTGACTCTTCTAGACTTTCCAAATGTTATCAGACTTAATGGATCAAATCCTCAAAGTGAATCGAATCATTTTGCCGGGGTTGTGACAGTCAAATAACTGTATCCACTAATTTACAGATGTCCCTTTCCAACCTAGTCTCACTCCGAAGTTGTCAAAATCCGACACTTGGGCAGTGACTTGCGGTGTCAGACACTGACGAAAAAAGACGTCCTTTAACTTCGGCATGATACGTGGCCATTTGCCTTTATAGTTTAACAGCTCTCAGCAACATCAGGTGCAAACATGAACAAGAATGAAGTTAAGGCGATGAAATGGGTCTAACAAAAAACAACTTTCACCCAGGAGAACACGTCCCTTAAGATTCTAAAGCCAAACTCTGAAAGTCTTTCCTAAACCTAACCATGTTCTTTTGTTGCCTAAACCTAACCCATGTGCTTTCGTTGCCTAAACCTAACCATGTGTTTTTGTTGCCTAAGCCTAACCATGTGTTTTTGTTGCCTAAACATAACCATGTGCTTTCGTTGCCTAAACCTAACCCATGTGCTGTTGTTGCCTAAACCTAACCCATGTGCTGTTGTTGCCTAAACCTAACCATGTGCTTTTGTTGCCTAAACCTAACCATGTGCTTTTGTTGCCTAAACCTAACCATGTGCTTTTGTCGGCTAAACCTAACCACGCGTTTTTGTTGCCTAAACCTAACTGTGTGCTTTTGTTGCCTAAGTACAACCACATGCGTTAGCTGTTGGGGGGGGGGGGGGGACGTCAATTCACGTTGTTGTACTGACTTATGTACTGACTCATTTATTTTGAAAGAGACTATATGTAAACATTAAATTTCCCGTTAAAACAGAAGTGTATTTTGGAAGACGACAGTGCATGTAACAGGCGGAACTTCACATGGCGTCCCAGAAAGACAACAACCAATGCACCCAGGGTACTTTTTACGTTGTATCTGGACATGGAATTTCCATGACCAAACGTTGATATGTGACGAGATCGGAGTGAGAACCTGTTGCTCTTTCACAATGTACGTCTATGGGAAAAAGTCTTTTGGGGCCCAATGGCATCACGTAACAGACATGAAACATATCAAACTCTTAGCAAGAAAACAAATGAATGTATTTCCCAAAAACTCAAGCTACTACTTTCTCACTACACTATATTTATTACAAAACAGCTGCTGGGTGTCATAGTTAGTGATTGTTAGCTTAAAGTAGGTTACAAAGGTCTTAAACTGCACATGTTTTGCACTGTATACACAGTGTAAAGTTAAAGGTTCAGTATTTGTGGAAGGCCAACCCCCTCAGGCATTTCTGAGTCAGTGTGAGTGATTTACTATCTTCTGTGGTGAGGAAAATGCCTGCCAGAGAGATAATATCAGCCCTACCTGCAGAGTTATTAGGGCCCATCCCAGTCCATTAGTCCATTATCTCTCTGTCTCTCATTCTTTCTTTCTCACAGTTTCTCTTGACATTAATCAACATTTTTACCTACAATAGATCATTTGTTTGACTCTTTTCTCTCTTTGTTTCCTTCTTCCTCCACGTATCAAACCAGACATTTCTCACTCCAGCAATTATTCAGACGACTGCTAGGTCAAGTTGGTCCTCCTGCCCACGGCTACATTTCACCTCCTGGGAATGAATGATGAGCTCACGAATGTTATCGCAATCCTGCGCGGAGGCCATATTTCCCACTTAGCATCCCACTTCTCGGTTGTCTCAAAATTTTGCATTAGGCATGTCTGACCTTTTTCAAAATTATCTCCGGTGACTCATACAAATTGCTGCTAATGATTCATATTAAGGGAGTTTGTAGCGATTAGTTGCTGTCATGTGAAAACTGCAATGTCTGCGACTTGCTTTTTCATACTTGAACTGAGCATTTATTTGGCCATTTGTGGCAAAATTACTTTCTTCAGATACACCGTTCTGACAAGACAGCATAGTTGCACTGACCTGGGTGAGGGTAGCTAGACTGTAATTAACTGGAAGGAGTCATGCTGGACAGCCCCTATCACAAAATCACAGAGATAATGGCTACATTAACAGCATCTCAGAGACAGAGCGAGGAGACATAGTGCTGCATTTGGAATGTGGCACCGACCCAGATAAGGAAACGGCCTGGACGAGCTACAGAGAGAGCTACGGCTACGCACTAATCACATCTTCATCCCCTTTTCTTTCCCACACTACACTTGTCATTTCTCTGTCCCATTTTTCACATCCTACGCCCCTGCAGTCTCTTCTTTCTCTTGCCCTCTCCCTCCACCTTTACCCTTTTTGTTTAACCTCCTTCATGTCTTTCTCCCACTCTCGGCCCAGCTAAAAAGGAGCCAGGAAATGCCCTGTGACCCCCTGACTCATAGTGTAAATCCAACTGTTAACAGTGTTACTGCCCTACATGCTGGTATATGAGTTATGTCCCTGTGTCTGCCCACACACTGCTGGCTGACCCCGCCATGACCATATGCAAAAGGTACAGCAACTAATGGCTGCCTGTACATGCACGCCCACTCACACTGATAACACATTCACAGCTGAATAATAATGTACTCCAGTGTGTGAGATTACTTGTGATAAGACTTTATAGGCCAGGGCATGGTGGCACTCCTACTTCCCTCTTCTCCTGCTCTCACTTTGGTTATTATCTCTTCTTAATCATCTGTCTTTTTCATCCTCCACATGCACCTCTGAGGTCAGTGTTTGGCATGCAGTGCCTGATCGGTCGTCTTGGGCTAATTGTGTGTGTACATGTAGAAGTACATGAACTTGCGTGTCTGTGCCCACAGCTGGAGTCTGCACATTGTGTTGGGGGAAAACATTAGTAAATCCTGGCTAAGCAGACCACATCCTCTTCACCCTAAAGCCCTGCAGGTAATGAGACGAGGGGGGTGTTACCTCTTAAAGGGGCAGCAGGAGATGACATGGGCAAGTAAGAATCATTGCCAAACATCCCTTCCTGTTATGTAAAGATGTTTTTTTTGTCCATACAGGAGGAATTATTTTCCAATTTTATTGCAGCGCATTAATGTGTGGCTCTCTTCCAGTTCATTAACCTGTGTATTAACCTGTGGAAAAGTTTTACTGTTAGCTTCATGAGAATCCCCCCAGCTGACAGTTTGTAATGAGAAACAGAGTTATGTGAATTATTTTAAATGGAGCATCATGACCGGTGTCATCAAATTACCATCAGCTGCACATCCTCACCTCTGTACTAACATGTGTGCTCAGCTACAGAAACAAGATGCTATGAAAGGCATTGCATTCAAGCATGCAAACAGACAAACAAAGCGTTGCCACCAATGACAACACTAATGTGAATCTGAGTACGCGACTGGGCAGCCACCACCTGCGATGTGCGTGTGAGCACATGATTAGAAAGGCACTGAGCATCCGGTTAGCGTCATGTGAAAGTGAGTGATAGTTTACAACTTTCACAGTTTACAGCTGATTGGCTTGATCGGCAGTCTACAGCACCATGGGAAAATAGAGCTTAGAAAAACATAATTGGTGTGCTTTCTTTGCCATGAAACTCAGATGAGATGATCAATATCAGTTTCATCTTTCAGTGTACCAAAACTCTAGCACACATTGAAGCAATTAAATTTACAAAAGCTCTATTTCTGAGACAGAAACTTCTCTTTGGTGTACTGCATTGTGCACCAGCTAGTTTGGTGGGAGCTAGCTAATGGCGCTAATAACACTGTCTCAACCCAATGGCATCGCTCTGGAAACATTGTGCTCACCCTCTTATCTCCCCACAGGTAGCTGCAGCAAGTCAGTAGCTCAAGTTTGAGCCACAAATCCCCTTTAGCATTGTTACCTACATTTCACTGTTAGCTCTGTTAGCAGTGTCAACACGGCTAGTGGTGCTAATGTAGTTAACGTAGTTAAGGGTTTTTGCAGCTCTAAACGAAGCCACTTTAAGTGGATTTATACTTATGGATCAGCTCTCTGCAGAGCCTGTGCCGTAGCCTACACACATGGCCGACGCTGTTGTGGGCATTTATACTTGTGCAGTAGTGTGTCTGTGTCACTCTGCAGTTACACCTCCAAAACACTAGTTGGCAGTGGGGTTCTGTGAAGTGCTGATTCAAAACACACCCAAAACACACATTAAACATGGCTTAATAGCTACAGTTTCAAACACAAGTACACAAATCAGCTTCACTATAAGTCGCAGCATTCACAGACAAAGCACTTGTCTTTATCTGGACACATTTTCCCCACAAATGCAACATGCTAACGTTATTAGCACAAGCCTATGGCATTTTACTTTGTATACATTAACCTAGTGGCTAGTGGACTTTTCCTCTACTCATATGAAGCCACGGACAACAGCAACATTTAACAAATGTAACGTTACAAAATTTGGCTCCATTACAACTCACAGGGTTCACCAACAACAACTGACTTATACTAAACATGTTTTCCAAACAAATAAATATGCTAGCATTATTAGCACAAGCCTATGGCATTTTACATTGTATAAATTAGCCTTTATTGTTTATTTATCTGTTTATTTATTGTTTCTTATCTGTGAAATGTAATAATTGCTTCTTATCTGTGAAATAAAAGTAAATAAAAGCTTAGTTTCCACTTAGGAAACTGGTTTCAGCTTACAAAAATAGACAGGAGGTCTGTGCCGCCGGCATAGGCTCTTCGTCGATGCAGACTCTGTGCTGTATGGCATTGATTCGATGCAGAAGTATAAATCCCACTTTACTCGCTAGGGCGACGTGGGGTCACCAGGAAGCTGCTAACAGCGGTAACTGGGACTGAGTAGCGCCATTAGCTAGCTCCCGCTTGACCCGTTGGTGGGAAGTGCAAAGCAGTCAGGACTAGCGGTGGAGACAGGAGGGTACAGTGAGCACCATGCTTCTACATTTTAATGCAGCTTGCTTGCTGGCTGTCTGTCAGCAAAGCTAACAGAAAATAAAATATAAGGCGAGACATTTCCATCCCAGCCGCTTCACACGCGACTGCACACAGCACATTTAAATTTCATCTCTAAATACCTCTAAATGCTACCTCTAAATGGATAACACTTTGAAATGTAAAAAGTGAAGTTCTCTTGATCACGTCATTTTCCATTTTTTCTTAAAAACTACCATGTTAGTTACCAGTTAATGGGTGTCGGACTTTTGAAAGCAAAATGAACATAAACTGACATCCATAGTCAGCTTGCTATCATGCTCATAATGACAAAATCATGCTGATTAGTAGCAGGACAATTTCTACCATGTTGAGCATCTTAGTTTAGCATAATGGGAATGTCATTAGTTTTGCAAGTATTAAGTCATAAACTTAAGTATTAAACATATTAAAATTTCAATGATGATGGCATTACATGTAATGTTAAGGGAGTTGTTAAACAGAGTTGTTAACTTTCATCCCAAGTTGGACAAGAATGGCCGTACCAAAGTCAATGGCAATCTATCAAGTAGATGTTGAGATACTATAATGAAAAGTTAAGAGATCAGCAAAATAATTAGGGTTCATCCTCCGGGGACCGTCTGTCAAAATGTCATTGCAATGTATCCAATGGCTGTCAAGATGTTTTATCAAAAACCAAAAATGTCAGCCTCTTGGTGCCTCAAGAGGAATCGCAGGACATCACCAGAGTCAATAGGATTCATCATCTTGGCGCCATGAATGTCTGTACAAGTTTCAAGACATCCAATCCATTAGCTGTTGCGATATTTCAGTCTGGACCAATGTGGGTGAACAACCAACTGACAATGTTGTCCACATTCTCAACAAATCATGCTAAGTCATCCTGAGACTACATAGATGCATTGAAAAGTTAGACAAATGTTCATTGTCCCAGAACTCTGAAAACAAAAGCATCCTTTTCCAGCGTGTGTGTTGCAAACATTGGTACATACGTCATTCAGATATTGTATGGTATAATGCTATTTTGTTTCAGAGAGGGGGATGTTGTGACCACATCCTCTCCTCTGTAAAGGCTTGTGTTTAATCCGCTTGGTTTGATTTCACTCCTCATTGCTGTTTGTCTTAACTTAGTGGTACAACACTCTGTCCACATCCTGTCTTTGAGGATGTGGGGGGGGTATAACATGAATATGCTGTTCAGCTCACATGCATGTACGTTGCAGTCACACACTGTCCATCTTAACAGTTTTGGTTGAGTGCCAGTGAACTGTCAAACGTTTAGCTTCAAACACATCCTCAACATACAACGCCTGCTCCAGTGCCAAGTTTGTCCTATGGAAAAACACACTGATTATTGTTGTTTATAGCACAGCATGATGCAGGTATCCCATCGTGACTGACATTCTGCATAAGTATACCACATGTGGCATCGGAAAATTATTCAACCCAACTGTATTTAATTTGAAGAAGTGCAACTTTGCAACTGCTGGCAAACACTTCTTGCAGAGAAAACAGGACTGTAAGTCTGAACGCTGGAGTGAAAAACTTGCTTGGGATGAGTATTTTTTTGTGGTGGAAGAGATGCCAACTGAGGACAAGGCAGCGGGGAGGAGAGCAGCGCAGAGGAGAGCTGGCTGTTAGCAGACATAATGGGAACCAGGCCTGGTGGTAGAGAGGTAATTAAACTGCAGAGCACAATGGCGTCACCACTCGTAAACTCTTCAAGAGAAGTTTTTTACCTTCTAGCTCTTCCTTCTTTTCTTACTGACTCCCGTGTGTGCAAGATTTATAAAAAGTGATTGCGGTGAGTTTGGTGACAGCATTCAGCTTCATATCAAGTGCAACACCCACTAAGTCCCTGGCTAGAGATTAATTTTTGGAGGCATACATAACTTAAACCTTTACGCTCTGTTCATGATAAACAATCAGTGTTTTTGCTGAAGAATAATTAAGATTGTTCCGCCAACAAACTTCCTGGCGAAAAAAGGACTTACAACACACTTTGGTCTTTGGTGACTGTTACTGATTTTCCAATTCACCCGCAGCCAGACAAACTTAAGGATGCTGTTTTCTGTGTCTCTGCCTCCAATTTGCTTGTGGAAGCAGACTGTTCAAGGTTGGGATTGGCCAAGTTGAGCCCAATTATTGAATGTCAAGTAAAGTTATGTAGCAATGCAAATGGCAGCAGAAGAAGACAGCTTTTGCGGGAGTGCTAGGCCTCGATCAAACTGAAGCCCTTTTTGAATAGGAATTGTGTAAATTTGCAGGAAAGCCCAATCAGTATTCTTTCAGCATTGGCAGTATAAAACAAAATCAGGGACTGCAGTGAAATGCCGCCAGCCTACTTTTGTTCATACAAAATGCGCCTTTTTCGGGGCAATGCGGGGCGTGAGCAAGTAACAAAACGTGTAGCTCAGTGTGTGACGTAAACAGTGACTCTGAGGGAAGTCGCGGCTTGTTAGTCCTTTGGCAATTCTCTCATAAGTCGGCCTGTCCTTCACTGTTCCCGTCATCTGACAGTTAATGGCCTCTTCGTTTGCGAGGGCAAGGAGGGCGTGCAATTCCTTGTCTCCCCAGTTGCTCATCTTTACAGTGTCTTTCAGGTTTGCGTTTCCCTCTTGCTACTAGCTGCTCGCTAATTCCTGCTATCAGCTGTTTCCTGTTAGTCCACTGCAGCGTCATCAACAGCTCCTCCCACTAGTCATCCCATGGCAGAGGGGCGCCTCGTCCTGTTTAAACCAAAAAGGTTCTGCCAATATGACTACCCTACGAGGCAGAAAATTGGGCGCCTCGGATCAACTCGCCAATCTGGCTCTGTGTGTCTAAACGCTCGCAGCTTGCTGGAAAAACGGCCCAACGTTTGCCGAAAATCGGGCAGTGTAAAAGGGGCTAGAGTGTGTTTTAGCAGCCTAGGACAGCTTTTTAAAGTTGTTTTCAGTGAGTGTTTTCATTTGGCTATATATAAAACAAATCACACAATATAATTACTCATTCTTATTTCATTTATAATGCTACAACCATTTCATTGTATATTGTATATATTTCAGATTGTCTACTTTACTGTTTTTATTATTTATTTTACTTTATTGTCTACTGTAATATTTTATTTATGTTAATGTCTACTTTAATATTCTATTTTATTCTATTTTATTCTAATGTCTACTTTAATATTTTATTTTATTTTATTTTATTTTAATGTCTACTTTAATATTTATTTTACTTATTTCATTGTCTATTTTAGTATTTTATTTATATCTTCATCTTTATCTCTTGTTTCCATTCATGCTGTATTTCTATTTCTACTTTGCACGGAGCATTGGAACAAAAACAATTTCCCCCCGGGGATTAATAAAGTATTCTGAATCTGAATCTGAATCTGAATCTGAAGCATTTTTCTCGCTGCTTTTCGCGTTGCTGAGCACTTCGGAAAAAGAGCCTGAAGTCATTGTTGTTTTTGTCCATTGTCCAATCAGATGAACTGATAGACGGGGCCTTCTGTGGTGGCAATAACAAGCAGTAGCATATATGGTTTGTGTTAAGCGAACGTTTGTTAACTTTGAATGTTACCAAATTGTAGCCTCAATTACTTTCTAATGTTTTGCCAAAAGTAATTACAGAAAACCCCCAGGTGAGAAAAGAAGCTATTTAGTCTTAGCTACACTTAACGGCTATCACCCTGACATTCACACAGAGGTACATATCTAAATTTTGGGGAGATACATACAAAACAATCTAGACTGATAAACTGATTGATTGATTT
Organism: Epinephelus moara; assembly: GCF_006386435.1. Taxonomy (NCBI): domain Eukaryota; kingdom Metazoa; phylum Chordata; class Actinopteri; order Perciformes; family Serranidae; genus Epinephelus; species Epinephelus moara. The sequence goes on from NC_065528.1 coordinate 16,827,770, forward strand.
TTGGGGTGAAATGTCCATTTAACATTGAAATAACTGACTTGATAAATGTGTTATTTGTATCATAGGTAGGACCAAGGTAGGTATATTGCTGCCTCTCTGTGGAAATGGTGCTTGAATCCACAGACATCCACTAATTGTGCTCAGCTCACTACTCAACATATCTTCAAACTGCTTGCAGAGAAATGAAACAGCATCCGCTTTGCTTTATTTCCAACCAAACCACACTTTCCTTTAAGCTTTTTTTTTTTTTAAACGAGGAACATGTCATTTTGGGTTAAACTGTATCACTTGCACTTTTCTCCCACTCACTCCACTGGTACCACTAAGTGATGACACACCTTTGCACCTCCAGGCTCTGTGTGTGTGTGTGTGCGTGTGCGTGTAAGTCACCCTGAGGAGGGTGTCAGGGTTCAGGGGGGGCATCAGAGGGGTGCAGGTCATGACCCGCCATGTCACACTCTAATTGTGATTGTCATGTTGATGGAGAGGAAAGAGACTGGAAAATTAGCAAGCTTACATAAATTTTAATGATAGGTACTGGGGCTGTGGAAATGTGTGTCTGAAAGTTTGTGTGGGAGTGTGTGTTTATGTGTGTGTGTGTGTGAGTGACAGAGGGAGACAGAGAGAGAGTTTGTGTGTGTAGGCGAAGAAGAGAGTGAGTTATTTTGTCCCGGGGCAAACGGAAACCATTGTTTAAGCCGCAGCTCTTGTCTCATAAGTGTTTGCTGTTGTGGGAATGCTGCGGTTTTGGAGTCGCAGAACAAGAACGTAGTGTTGCACTAACAGAAACAGAAACAAAGTGAGGAGGAGGAGAGGGGGAGCAGATGGAGGGAGGAAGAGAGGGAGCGGGAGAGCTGCAGAGACAATATAAGAAAAAGACATAATGAGGCACAGGAAGACGAAGAACCAGAAAGAATTTGTATGCAAACCAGAGTCGGAAATAAACTATATGAGGGAGAAATATAGACAACGAAAAAAAGCAGAGAGAAAGAAAAATCAGAGGAAAAGAAAGAGGTGATTCCTCCCGTGCCTGTCATCTTTTTTCTGTGATCTCTTTTCTTTCTCAACCTCGGGCTGTGCATATCCCCAGGCCGGCCCGCCGTTGGAATTTACAGTCCGGTCGGCCTGCCTGCTAATAAAACACATGTGGACTTGTAGAGGAATGGGGAGGGCCGGGGTCCTGAGAACAGCCTCTCTCTGTGTTACTTAAAGCACACACATACATACACAGGAACAAACCCATTCATATAGTCTGTATATACCTACTAATGCAAATGCAAACACATCCCCATACTTGTAAACATGCTTCATTTAGCACTGTTAGTGATTCAGCTTCTACAATACCGTTTCTACTGCTGCTATTGTTTCTAGTACCAAAAAAGCATAGACATGCACATCCAAATGTTAAATATTCTCCCACCACCACACAGAAACACGATGTCTTGCAAGTTAATATAGTTGCCATTTCCTTTACTTTTACACTATATCTTCAAATATTGCTGTTGGTCGTTCCTTTTGTCTTTCGAATCAACTTCAATCCATGTTACATGCTAATGCAAAGTACTGTGTATGCTATATCAGACAAAAAAAGAGTCATACTACAGCAGTCTTTTGCGCTAAATGCTAACGTCAGCATGCTCCAAGCGGCAATGCAAACCTGCTGATGACCATGTTCTTGGTAGCATTTGCTAATGAGCACTAAACACAAACTACAACTGAGGCTGATGGGAATGTCATTAACGTTGCTCGTAGTTCATTATAAACAAACTTTGGGACAAGCTAACAGTTTGACCCGGTGATGGCACTAAATGAAAAGTCAGGGGATCACCAAAGTTATTAAGATTCATCCTCTTGGGAACATGAACGTCTGTACAGAAATCCATGAAAATCTAATAGTTGAGATATCTCATACTCTATACTAAACCAAAACTGCTAGTGTGGCTAATAAATATAAAGCAAGAAATGATAAAGCCAAAAATATATCTATGAATACAATACTAACTTGGAATAGAGCCCTTAAACCCATGCGACATTTTATGATGAAAAGATCTTTATGGAATAAAATGTATAATATACTATAAAATTTCAATTAATAGCCCGGGCTATTATTTGCTTAAATCGCTGTTATCAACTGGCCTATATTTGGGACAGGCCTTAAAGTTATAGATGTCCTCTAAACATCATCTGCAAACTACTGCTGCTAGCAATAGTTATGTTCAGTGACTCAACAATGCAGCCTGTAGCAACAACATGAGGCTACCATTTCCAAATCAGAATGTACATTTATCAATCAGGGTACACATGTAAGAACGTAGCACTAGCAGAGTGTTAAATATTTTCAATTTATGAACGATTCTCTGTTAACATCAGCAGAGGGAGGTGTGTAGAAACCGATGCTGCAGCATGTCGTGTGTGGTGCACCCACCCCCTACACAACAAACAGCACTGTCCATGGTTCTGAAACAACAGCTCGTCACCATTGTCATCAATTGTGCTTGCTTTGTGTAATGCAAAACCTTTAGTAACAAGTAGGCTATCAGCCCGGGATCATTAACTCTGGTGGTTGTGGTTGTGGTGGTTGTGGTTGTTGTAGAAATGGTAGTAGCAGTAGTGGTTGTAGTAGTAATAGTGGTAGTATCAGTGGTGGTAGTAGCAGTAGTGGTAGTATTCGTTGTTATAGTAGTAGTAGTAGTGGTTGTGGTGATAGTAGTAGTAGTGGTTGTAATAGTAGTAGTACCACCTTACCCAATCACAGTTCTCAGGTTCTGTCGCTGCAGTAGTTGCAGTTGCAGGAGTAGTAGTCTTGATAGTAGTAGTAGTAGTAGTGTTTGTAGAAGTAGTGGTAGTAACAGTAGTAGTAGTGGCAGTAGCAGTAGTGGTAGTAGCAGTAGTGGTAGTAACAGTAGTAGTAGTGGCAGTAGCAGTCGTGGTAGTAACGGTAGTAGTAGTGGCAGTAGCAGTCGTAGTAGTAACGGTAGTAGTAGTGGCAGTGGCAGTAGTGGTAGTAACAGTAGTAGCAGTAGTAGTAGTAGTAGAGGCAGTAGCAGTAGTGGTAGTAACGGTAGTAGTAGTAGTAGTAGTAGTAGTGGCAGTGGCAGTAGTGGTAGTAACAGTAGTAGTAGTAGTAGTAGTAGTGGCAGTGACAGTAGTGGTAGTAACAGTAGTAGTAGTAGTAGCAGTAGTAGTACCTATCTAACCTCAAACACAGCTGTAAGACCTAATATATATTTAGATTGCTTCTCCCCAATTTNTGGTAGTAACAGTAGTAGTAGTAGTAGTAGTGGTAGTGGCAGTAGTGGTAGTAACAGTAGTAGTAGTAGTAGTAGTAGTAGTGGCAGTGGCAGTAGTAGTAGTGGCAGTAGCAGTAGTGGTAGTAACAGTAGTAGTAGTAGTGGCAGTAGCAGAAGAAGTAGTAGTAGTAGTGGTTGTGGTAGTTGTTGTAGTAGTGGTAGTGGTAGCAGTAGAAGTCCCACCTTACGTGATCACAGCTCTCAGGTTCTGACACTGTAGTAGTAGTGGTTGTAGTAGTGTAGCTACTAAGTGTAGTGTAGTGAAGCTCTCAGGTTCTGTCGCTGTCGATAACCATAACACTCAAAAGCTGTCCTGGGATCAGTTGAAACCATATATTCCAAATTTGTAAAGTGGATCATTGGGGGATTAGACTACAAATGTTCCACACATGTCATTGATTTCTACTCGGCAAAGCATGAACACTGGCCCGAGCAAAGTAGCCTCAAGTCCAACTGAAATCAGTCCTGCATGTCTTTTCTGTGCTCTGCTCCAAACAACATCAGACATGAGGAACACATGCAGCTCTTCTGTATCCATTCACAAAACTGTCTCACTGTCTACCCTCTGCTGGTGATTGTAAATGTAGAGTCTCTGTCATGCTTGTTCCTTCTTTTTTTCCTCTCTTTGTCTTGTCCTATTATTTCTCTCGCTCTGTGATTCATCCTCCAGCTGTCTGAAAAATATGTCCTTGCTGGACAGATACGCTCAAGGATTATCCCCTGCGTAGAAAAGGTTGCAATTAAATGTCTTATATACTTGCCTCAAGAGGAGTGTGTGTCTGACAGAGTAACAGAGAGTGCGTGCACGCCTGTGTCATGTGTGCGGTAGGGCTTCAAGCAGAGATCCTGCTTCCAACTGGGGCCCTTCTGCGTTTTGTGAGACTCCAGGGGGTCGAGCAGAGAGACAGATAGAGAGCCCTGTCACCAAAACCTCTCAAACTCAACCTCTCTCCTCGTTAATCTCCAGTCCTCAGAGAGTCTGCAGAGATGCATGTCTGGGTTGAAGAAATGTGCTCAGGTTGGCCCGTTGGTCAGCATACCTGTTAAGTGATGAGAGCACAGGCACCAAATCCATACTGTATGTCTAATGTAGAGCATACAGAGCAACTTGTTGCTGCTGTGAAATCTTATTGGTATTGGTATTACGAATTTAAGCAAAGTTCAGACCAAAGATTTGCAATGAGACGAAACCGTTTTAGAATGTTGTAGACAAAAGTTGCAGTGGTGTAAACTGCTTTGTTTCAGCTCAACTTATGCCAGATAATGGTGTCACCTGCAATTCAAACCACTTTTACACTGCTTCTTCAAGGCGGGAATTTCATGCTGATATTCCGCTTCGCTGCTCTGTATAAAAAGTACAATCACAGGACTTTAAGCCGGAGGTAGTTACAGCGCCAAAACAATGTCTATAAATGGGAAAGCCAGCAGGACAGGATCATGGATGGCACAGGTTTGACATTTTGACAACGTGTTGTGTGTGCAACCCCATGCAGGACATATAAAAAGTAGCTCATAGCAGTTAGCAGCTAACTCAAAGAAGAACAGCAGCCGAAAATGTCCACAAATTAAGAAAACTGAAATCAGCTGCCATATGACAGGGCTGATAAATGATTGTTGCCATGTTAACGCCTTTGCTACTGTTTATAATGGCGTTGTATAGAAGGGACTTCGTAGTGGCCCTATAGCGTGATCTCTGTGTAAAAAGGGCTTCAGCTTGTCAAGTCGCCAGCGCCAGAACAGAGGGCACGTCATGTACCTCAACAGCCAATCACTTTGTAGCAAAGTCAGCTGGTCATGTCAGTTACAAACTGTCAAATGACAGCATGGTTGCCTGCTATGGCATTCTCTGACAATGGGCACATTTTGGTCTTCGTCCTCACGGTGTGTCAGGGTCAAACAGTGGGGCACTTCTGCTGGTTGTGCATATGCACAGGTTCCACACACATATTTAAAAAAACAAAAGCTCATTACTTTTACCTAAAAAGCCTATAGTTAGAATCAAAGTACAGCAAGTCGTTGCAATGGAGATGATAAACCATCATAGTATTTGTGTAAAAATTTGTGTCGCTGCAAGTTTCCACTTGTCCTGTCGTGAGTCTTTGGATTGAAGAGAGCTTAAGTTGCTAAATGTTCCACATTGTTCACCAGCTAGTCGCTAACTCTGTCTTTCCGCTGAATGGTGTGCAGGTAGGATCCAGTTGTATTTTTAGAGCTTTTCATTGGAAACAGCTGCATGCTGCAGCTAGAAAAGGGGAACTAAAGAGTCAACATATTCTAACTCCAATCTCGTCACATATCGACGTTTGGTCATGGACTTTCCATGTCCAGATACGAAGTGCAAGGTACCCTAGGTGGGTTGGTTGTTGACGTTCTGCCTGTTACATGAATTGTCTTCTTTTAAACTACACTTGCTTCACAGTCTCTTTCAAAATAAATGCACTAAATTGGTACACCACGAAATTGGCATTTTTTCTCCAATGCAGGTGAGGTAGATTCAGTAGGTAGTCAGTGGGCAGGGACTTAGCCCACCTAACTGAAGGTGGTTCTACTGTTCCAGTGGCATCCAGAATACGGCATATGATCCTCTTTGGATGTTATATCAGGACTCAAATGTGACCTGCTCTTTGTCTCACAGGTTTTTAGGTAAAGGGAGCAGGAAGATGCTCAACATAATGTATGCTAAGTGTTAGCAACTGTTAGCCAGGAGTGTAAGCAAGTGTTAATGGTATGGGAAAAGAAAGATATTCCTTGGAAGTCTTTCTAACTTAAAACCTAAACACACCTCAATGATGGGATACTTTATTATATTAAATTGTAGAGATGTTTATGTCTCATAAAAAACTACTAACAGTTTGTACATACCAGGCTCTTAGATTAATCTTATACATAAACTTGCATGTGCAATAATGGTCACAGCTACACTGACCTAAATATACTTGTGCTTTCTGTGGACTCTCTTTTTTCGCCTCAAGTGAAAGTTCACATAATCACGTGATCAATTTCAGTCACGGCCTTTGAAACTTGTCAAAACTCAGACAGCAGCCTTGACACCGAGATACGATCTATCACACGGTTCATAATTAGGAGGATGTAAACAAAGAGACGGTGCAGACGGGGGCTCTGAAAGCTCCTCCATTGTTTCTAAAGCTGTCCCGCATCATCTGGACATACAGACAGAGGTAGGGGTTGGGATGGGACCGGGGTCAAATTAAGGCTATGGCTCAGTCTGTATATTATTAGGATGAAAGCAGATAATGTTGGTGGGGTTGGGAGGGGGTGCCTAGTGATTAGACAGACTTAATGTACATCCAGTAGACGGGTCTGAGCAGAATTTGGCCATGTACTCATTACAAGTCATTTTAGATAAATATCTACAAACGTGTCTGTGTATTGTCTTTGTGTAATCTGTGGTAATGAGGAGTATATAGTCGAGGCTGCAGGATATAGGCCACAGAGCATTACATTCATTCATCTCCATCGCTGGAACTGAATGAAATGAGTCACTTGTATGTGGCCCATTATATTATGCTCTAGACATATTTAGCCTCCTGAGACCCGATCTTTTGCTTGGTATGCAGTGTTAATTTCTTCTCGCTATTTGGGATCAGTAGGACCTGATAAGCATAAAAAACTAAACACTGTCAACTATAATTAAGCCCCAGTGTCCTCAAACAAGTACTTCCTAATTAAACATGTCACAGCTTGTTACTGTTGCTAAAATTGGCCAAATATGTTGCTATATTAAACTACAAACATTAATAATAATAGGGCGGCACGGTGGTGTGGTGGTTAGCACCGTTGCCTCACAGCAAGAGGGTTGCCGGGTCGATCCTGGGTGTGGGAGCCCCTCTGTGCAGAGTCTGCATGTTCTCCCCGTGTCAGCGTGGGTTCTCTCCGGGCACTCCGGCTTCCTCCCACAGTCCAAAGACATGCAGATTGGGGACTAGGTTAATTGATAACTCTAAATTGTCCGTAGGTGTGAATGGTTGTCTGTCTCTATGTGTCAGCCCTGTGATAGTCTGGCAACCTGTCCAGGGTGTACCCTGCCTCTCGCCCAATGTCAGCTGGGATAGGCTCCAGCCCCCCCGCGACCCTCAAGAGGATGAAGCAGTTAGAAAATGAATGAATGAATGAATTAATAATAATAGATAAACAAGTTTTAACCATAAAGTGTGATCAGCTTTTAGACCTTGTGCACTTTTGTGTCGGTATCAGCCTGAGACTGACTTGGCAGAGATGGCTGCCATCTTGTTTTTACATGGATTAGTGTATTGTGCTCTTACGACCACTAGATGGCACATAAGTGTCCACGAACGAGGACAACAGTAAGTTGTCAAGTCAAGTAAATCCAAAATGTGCTGTCCTCATATGAGGACACAGGGTCTCAGGAGGTTAGGTAATTTAAAAAACAAAAATCCAAGTGATAGTTTGTCATTTTGTAACAGTAGGTTTTACATTTTTGTCCATGGTGGATATCTCATCATGAGATAAACCCATTTTGTGGGTCCCAGCAGACCTGCCTGTGGAGGGGCTTCTGACCCACCGCTGCTTCAGCTGTGCCTGACAGCAAACCTCCAGGGACTCATAGGGAATCCTCTCTTAGCCTGTAAAAAGGAAATGGGTATTAAGTTCAGGAAACTTCCCCCCCATGTCTAAGTTATGTCAACTGTGTCCTTTATTGTCAGTGTTTATCCTCCCAGACATTTACAGTTCTCACAAAGAGTGAACCAGTTTATCACTTTTCAAGTACTGTTTTTTATTTCTCTAACCACAGCCTCATAAAGGAAGTCTTTGAACCCTGTAATTACGTTTAATTTTCTTGACACCCTTTTTTCGTTTAAAGGGGCACTTTGCCAGTTGTCAACCAGCTTTGTACTGTATGATAACAATATGGGTAGTATGCGTAAATGAAGTGTAATAAACTTCCCAGATTGCACCCAAATCTGCCTGCTCCTCTCCCAGCTCAAGTTTGCGCTGGCACTAGGGCTGGTGCTATGGATGTATAAAGAGAAGATGGTATGGAACGGTTCCTTTGGTACCAACCACAACTTTTCGCAGTGGAAATGGAAAAACTGCATACTGAACTGAACTGTACCGTACCGCACTGCTTGGTGGAAACGGGGCGAGAGTAAGCAGCTTTTTCCAGTTTAGCACTCTGCTAACTTGCTTGGGGATAAAAATCATTCAATCAGTCATCTCTAGACTTTCTAACTGTTATCACACTTAATGGATTAAGTCCAGTTAGTGAAACAAGTCATTTTGTGGAGGACGTCTCTTTTACAATGTGAAAGTCTTTTATGGCCCAGCCGCATCACATGACAAACCCGGAAGCTGTAATTCCATTATTCAGCCATTATGAAAAATGGCTTTAAAGCTCGGCGCATCTCCTCGGGATGTAGCTGTAACTCCAGATCGCACTTCTGGTCTTTAAAACGGATCAAGAGAGAGACCTGCCCCTCTTCCTCACTCTCTCAAACTTAGCCCAAATTCCAATCGAACATCCAAACTGGGCAGTAATGATCAAAAATAAACCAAGATTATGTTACCATATTGCCTATTTCTTGCCTACAATGTCTTTACAAACATATTTTATTGTACTGTTTGGCTGTAATACGAGAGTTTGTGAACAGGAAGTGGGCGCCATACTGTTTCCTGTATTGTTAAATCCAAGGCTGAATTAAACGGAGATCAAACAATAAAACTAAGCAGTGCTGATCAAATATGAACCAAGATTCTGTTACTGTGTTTCCTTTTTCTGTTTCTCTTTCATCCCTTATGAGAGAAATTATGATTTTGACTTTGGCTCATAGTTAAAATGTTCTGCTCTGCATGAGCCCAGGCAGCATCATTTTTCAACTTGAAGACCAAGCTCTCATTTTACTTGCTTGTGTGCAGGTTCTTTTCACGTGTCTGTATCTGTGTTAAATTCAGAGATGTGTGAACATTAGGCTCGAGTGTGGGCTGGGCTTGTGTAAATGTGGTTTACATAAACCTATAATTGCTTTTACATCCCTAATCCCTGCCGCAGGCCTGTTCCTCCCTCGTCATGCTGCTGCAGTGTCAGTGGCATGCCAACCCGCACTGTTACATTTGCAATTGATCAGTCTCCGTGGTGAGGGAGAACCTGAGGAGTCATCATCCTGGTGATCGTGAATGGATTCGCAGCTTGTTGTTTTTTTAATCTAATGACATCATAATTGTGTAATTCTAACTTTTTTGAATCTGACATGGCTCAGGTCACATTTGTCATTTCCAGTAAGTGACATTCAGTTATTTTTGCCTGAATTGCACATATTTGGAGAGTTACCAAGCAGGACATGGTAATGAGATGAGTAATCAGTGGAGACTGGTGAACCCATCACAAATGATTTGCATAAAGGCCACTGTGGTCAGACGAGTCAGAGCATTATCCTAATGCAGGATGTCTCAGGATGTCTATTCAAAGAAAGGAGGTCAAGCTCTATAAATGAAAATGTTTTTGAATTTTTCATTTCATTAGGAATAAAATGCTTCCGGCCCTAGGGCACCATCTATTTAGGCTTTTTGCAGTAACAAAGGGTTTATTTGAAACAATAAAGTGCACTAAGTAAACCACTTGGGATGAGAGTGGAAACATCCTGTGTGTGGAAAACTCTTTCCTTTACATAAATGTATCAGCAGGTGTGTTTTTGAGCATAAATCACATTGCATCTATAAAGCATGATTCTGCTGTAAGCTGTAAAATGGCCTGAAGATAGTGGGGTGAGACTGTGCCATGGGCTGAAGTCTGTTAAAATAAACTCTCATTGCCACAGGTGCACATGTGTTTCAAGGTCTGATAGGTGGAGGAAAGCTGCGGCTTGACAGTTACAAGCTGAGACTGATGGGCTTTTGCTCCAGGACGAATGAAAAGTCACTCAGAGTTCAGACGCAGCTGCCTGTCTGTCCGTTCGTCTGTCTGTCCGTGCGTCTGGCAGATAATCGATGCGAGGCGTCTTTCTGCATAATGTGAAAATCCCAGCAGAATCAACCAGAAAGGGCACTGCGGAAAGCGAGCGACCCACTAGGCAGAGCACTGGGCACTGAATTTGGGGGGAATTTGGCATTCAGCTGCCATAAAGGTCATCAAAATTAAAAAGGTTAGAGGAAAACCCAGTGGAATGTTAATTGGACGCAGTCATTTATACGACGTGTCTGTCTATTGAGGTCTAAGGAATTACAAAACCATCATTGTCTGTGGAAATATTGTTTTAAAATGAAATAATTTAACTGACTGGTCCCCGCTCCTTGTCTACACAGAGTCAGTACAGGAAAGAAATAAATGTCAACACACCCAGCTTGACTCCAGAGATAGTTAAGTCAGTGAGCTGGGAATGCAAACACCATGGCGTGATATTGACATTATGCCAATTCAAGATATAATCATCCAGCTATTAAAACAGCAGCAACAGGGCACAGCGAGACTATAATAGCTGGGCGTGGGGGAGTAAATTATATAAGTGATGCAAGGGTATCAAGCACAAACATACAGCTCTCAGTTTGGCCACTGTGTGTGAGACACAACATGTCCTGTTCCAGATTGATTGGCCCTATATAGCGCTCATGGTGACACTATGGACTTATCTGATCTTGGCAAACATGTGACTGGATGGATTCATCTGTTGCTGACACACACACTGCTGCCCATGTGAAAGTCTTCAACGGAACATTCTGCATGGTAGATACTTTAATCCAACATGTGAAGGCTTTGCATGCAAGTGGAACCCTGCTGGAAGAAAGCTAATAAGCATTTAGAAGCCCTTCAAGCGACACAACAGAGTAGGTTGTTTGTCACTGCCCTCTTAAATTACCATTATTAGTGTGGTGTCTTTAATGACAAGACCACAGTGTTTGTAAATGTATTTCTAAAAATGCATATGACTTACAAAAATTATTCACTGACTGACGCACATCTAGCCACCGCCGGTGTGGGGTTGTACAGTGAAAATAATAGGGGCATAGTTTTTGATGTGTGGCGTTCACCACCGGTCTGTTTTGGCCTTTAGAATTCCTTTGGTGTTCATTTTTCAGGAGGTTTTTACCAGCTGAATTATCCTCAGAGGTCTCTTCTCCAAAACAAATGGACCCGGTGATTAAAACCAGTAAAAACAGTGAATAAAGCTGTTTCATGTTAAAAACCAGTGTTTCTGTTATGCTGTTTGGCTCGTCACAGAATGACTGCTAGCCCAGCAACTGCTAATTTGTGCTCACATTTTTCTTCTGATAACTTAAGATTCAGACATTCAGGAGGTTTTTACCAGGAGCCAAATTATCTACAGAGGTCTCTTCCTCTCCAAAACAAACCCACCTGGTGATTTGAATGGGTAAAAACAGCGAATAAGCAGTTTCACACTAAAAATCAGTGTTTCTGTAATGCTGTTTGGCTCGTCACAGAATGGCTGCTAGCTCAGCTCCTGCTAATCTGTGCTCACCTTTTTTCTCTGATAACTTAAGTGGCAGACATTCAGGAGGCTTTTGGCGACAGCCAAATTATCCGCAGAGGTCTCTTCCTCTCAAAAACAAACGGACCAGGTGATAAAAACTGGTAAAAACACATAATAAAGCAGTTTTATGTTAAAAATCAGTTTTTCTCCAATGCTGTTTGGCACGGCAGGGGACTGGAGCCGAGCTGCAGCTAACGTTTGCTCAGCTTGTTTTTCTGCTAACTTCGGTTCCAGACGTCCTGATGACTTAAGTTCTTCATCCAGTTAAAACACATAGTTAGAAACGACCGGGATCTAAAAAGTGTATTGTATAAATTTGGGAAAAAGTCCATTTATGAGAGCGTCTTGCAGACAACGCAAGGCAGATATGAAGCCACTGACAGGTGACAGCGACCAAATGACACGGACCATGTCTTTAATTAAAACGACAGGTTACTCTGGGTTTTAACATAGTTGGAAACACATAACATTGGTGTAGCTGTTTTCATACATTTAAATGCAAAAAAGTTATACATTATATCTTTACAGTCAGGTAAAGATTGTGGCCATGTGGACAGTCTGTTTTTGATTCTGCTGATTCAGAGAGGTTATACACAAACTTTGTACACAATCTTAACATCTCTAAAATGGCTTTTTGAAAAGTATAATTATTTTATTATGTTTACATAGAAAGGTAAAACCTCGATAAAAGGATAAGTGTAAACATGGCTAGGAGAGTCAGCTTTCTCTTAATGCCTTACCTCGATTTACCAGGTTTCTCATCTTAGAAATACGGTCACTGTGGGATAACAACAATAACCCAGTTACTTACGTGCGTGGAAATATAGTGAGGAATGACAAGATGTATTATTTTGTAAGGAAACTGGTCATAAATTTTCTTTTGTTACCAAATAAACTCGTTTCAATAAAGGAAATTTGGGAAAACTGTGACCAAATCTTTAATAGGAATAATATCTTGACAATTCAGGTCTTTGTGTCCTCTTGACCTCTATATAATCACACAGTGTACAGTAAATCCACATAATGAACCGTGGCACACTTAATCCTGAATGCACAGATTGAAAAACAAAGGGCTGGCTGATCCTGAGTGCAGAATTCGGAGCATCTCTTGTTAATATGCAGCCCTTTGTATTAATGAGCCTACTGTACAACACTCTTACTACTTTCTCACAACTGTGCCAAACTTTAGCCACATCACATACAATGCCTCCCTTAATGTGGTTGATGTTGGCCCACATCGGCCCCCAGGCTGCAGAGCGATGTCTCTGTTGCTCTGCACGCCACCTTTTAATTAATCTGTTTATTTAAAAAAAGAAAAGAAAAAGAAAGAAGCTTTGTAAATAAATGTGACATTGCTTGATGTGATGGATGTGTGGTTAGCTTGATGCATTGCAGCTCACTTCTGATGAGGCTGTGAGTGTAAAACGGTCCTGTTAGCGCCAGGCCTTTATATTTACATTAAGCTTTTAGCTCCAGGGGGCCACGCCGCTGGTACGGCTTTAATGAACGCCACTGTAACAGCAGGCAGTTATACCCACACACATGTATGCACACAAAAGACAGCATACATAGGCTGCGCACAGAGAGAAAACACATGCACGTTTGTATGTGCACGCACACGCTCATGGTCACTCAAGCAAACGAGGTTAATCAAGCTATGGTGATTCAGCCCCCCTTCAGCTGCTCCGATTGTTGTGAATGCCTCCGTCGTCACAGTCTGCGGTGCTGCTGAGCTGCTTGATTCCATCCCTATCACTTTGTTTACACATTTAGCTGATGTATTTCAACTGTCAACTTAATTGACTTTGCTAAGCCCCACCCCCCTTGGTTACTGTTGCTATGCAAGCTTTCTGTTCTTAGAATTCACAGTGATAAAGGAATAAGATACCACCCAAGATTCCTCAAGATTTTTTAGACCAGTAGCGCCCAATTTTGCTGAAATTACAACTGTCGCCGACAGCTGTAGACACCGAGCTAATTAAGCTAAAATTGGCTTTAGTTGATGTAAAAAACTTTGCCAATAATGGTTTGAATCCCTTTAAAAACAAGAACTCTGTAAAGGAGACATTCATGTGAACTTGATAGCTACATACAGTGCCAACAAACAGCAACAGAACCGCTTGAATGTCCCAGCATTTTTGCACGATTGAGTCATTAAATGTGGTTTGCTTATAATCCTCAAAGTCACAACAATGGAAAGGCCTCATTTCATCTGCCTGAAATGGCAACAAAAACAATTGCGTGTTTTGGTGTATTTACTGAACTATTTGTTTAAACTGAATGGTTGGAAAAATAAAATGAAGGCTTGGTTTTTAGTAACTAGCCGAGTTAAACCTTATTTTGCAGCAATGACCTAAACCAAGTGTTTCCCATCTCTACACTGGCCAGGAGGAATTCAAGACAAAGTCCTCACACAAAACTGTTTAATTATAGTGATATTTTAGGAATGTCACAGAATCTCAATCAATTTGAGGCCAGGACTGACTTTAACTATTCTGAAACATTATTTTTCAACATTTTATAGTTATTTTTTTACTGTGTTTAAAAAGAAGTCAGAAGTCAGCTTCTATGAAGCATCAGACGACTCATAGCTACCATTCTTCACTTTCAGGATGAAGTCATGATAAGTAATTAGGCAATGTGTTTTCAAGTTGTCACATAACATTGTCCCAGGAACATAAGACAACATTCAGGTTGACAGTTTGAGATGTACAATGTCCTTCCATAAGAACCGCACTGTATTTTTCTGAAAGCTGAGACATAAATTTGTGACCTCACTGGCTTTTATATATGTTGACAATTCCTCAAAGGCGCGCTATACCATAATCAAAGTGTATCTTTTACCCTTTTTACACAGAGACTGCGCTATAAGCCGCTACAAAGTCCCTTCTTCATGCTGCCTTTGCATTTTTACACAAAGCCAAAAAATGGCATCATGCTGCTCCCATGTGTGATTATAGACAGCTTACAGGCATTGCGGAATCAAAAGAGGCGTGACACAGTGTTGGCCTCTACTGTGACATATCACACACGTTGGCAGCTCTTTTCAAACAACAATGGCATAACAACTGTTTACCGTCTCCGTTATATGGCGGCTGATCCCGTCCTTTGCTCAGAGGGTAAGGAGCTCATTGACCTCATTGTTTGCCTCTGTCAGCCTCCGTTCTTCTTTGAGATAGCTGCTAACTGCTATCAGCTACTTTTTAAATCTTCCACGATGGGTCCTACACATAACATGTTGGCAAAACCTCACACCTGAGCTACCTGTGATCCCATCCTGCTGGCTGTCCCATTTATACAGACATCGTTTCAGCATTTTTACTGCGTCCATTCCCAGCTCAGGAGCAAAACAATGTTGTCCCCCCATTCCGCAATTGTACCTTCTTTCGAGAGCGGCGAGGCGGCATAATGGTGCAGTATTCCTACCTTGTGCAGGCAGTGTAAAAAAGGGCTTATGATTCAGAAGTTGTCTGCACATGGCTCTCAAGATGGAGGTAGCTATGCAAGCAGCTAGCAGTTAATGATGCTAACGGCTAAAACAGGGCTAGCAATGGCAACAGTGTCGACAGAGCTAAAGATGTTAACTGTGGGGGAGCCAGAGGATGTGTGCTACACATTCGCAACACCATCCTGATGTCAGTGGTAGTGGCTATATGAGCGCAGTGCAGAGTAGCGGCAGTTAGCTAGCCAGTCGGATACACGCATAGGGACTCACATTCATTAACATTCAGACTATAACTAACTACTATTAATTCAGATTACAACACTCAGTTTGCACAGGATGCCCCTGACTCCACTATATCTTTACATTGCAAAAAGTGCAATGCTGCTATATTAATGCTCTGAATGTCATATAGAGCTCCTTCAACTGTAACCCAAGGATCCTCACCCACCTTTAACATTTTTAGCCATCTTCATGTGAAGTACTCATAAAGCACATGTGTAACCAATATTTGTTTCGTATATAACAAGGCATAACTAACCACTAACTACAATTTCAACTCACTGATGAGAAAATCGGACTTTTACTACCTCTTAAAGGTCTTTTAGAGGTTGTAGAGGCTTTTGATGGACGTCATTGTATTTTTAAAGACCGACAATGGGATGTTCATGTGCTCATTATGAAAAATAATTAAAATATTCCATGATGTCAGTTGCCACAATATTTAAATTTAGATTATGGGTCCTTCTGTGACCTTTAGAACTCTGGCACTAATCTTACGAGGATGTCATCTTGTTTCCAAACAAAACCAGCTGACAGAACTGGGCATGTTAGTGCGGGGCTAGAGGGCAAATGGTACAGGCTGTACCTTATGTTATACACAATGGTCATTTCCCTCCCCCTTTCTATAACCAACCCCCCTCTGGGCCCAGAGAGAGTGGCTGTGCTGCTGTATGGACCGAGAGCTTGGTGCAACGTTGGGTTTTTATTGTGAGTCAATCGGGTGTGAATAACAAGCATAGGCTTTCTGCAGGACACAGTTGCGCATGAAGAGATGATCTGCAGTAAACAAAGGATCAGAGGGTGTCAGGGACAAACTGCAGAACTGGAGAGGTTTACACACACTTTAAGATCACACAATACAGTGGATAGGTTAAAGAAGACGAGATTATCTTGAGTCAGCAAGAAGACATCCCTTTAAATGTGCTTTTTCAGTATTAGGGAATGCTGTTTTTTGCATTAACGCTTTATGTTATTCATTTGTAATGGATAGTGTTCACAAATTGTGTTATTTAGAGCTGGACAGCTCACATTTAAATTCATTCAGGCAGGGCCGGAGGTTCTGAAGCAGTCTAAATCAGCATATGTTTTCGTGTTTTCTTCCCCCTCTGCCTAAGTCAACAGTAATTGGGCCAGAAAGTCAATGAATAGTGTCTTTATTCCACATGGATGGCTGCAGCACGGATCTACTCCAAAATATCACCTAGGTGGTCTTGGTTCAAGTGCAGACTGGAGCAGGAGTGAATTACTGACTGAAACCTTGTCTTTTTATTCAAAATGACAAGATTAGCTATGCATAAAACAAGTTGCCTTGAAAACTGGATTTGGAGGGAGCCCAGTAACAACATTAGAAGGCTGTGATGTGATTACCAGACTGTTGGTCGGCACATTAATGTGACTCTTTAAAAGTTGCATACTTAGGATTGTGACGCTTCTTGGTAGCAATCGGTTTAACTAGTGGAGGTGTCAGAGTCGTAGGGCGCACAAAGAGGGACATAATCAAACATGATGTATGGTTTCGTGTTAGACTGGGAGCTGGTTGGCAGGAAATGCACATCCATCAAACCAACAGCCAACCTATTTAGTCTCCGGAGTGAACACTTTAAGTTGTGCTAATCTGATTGACTTTTGCAAGAAGGGTGTTTCGAAACCAAATTTGCACATGAATCCTATTAAGTAGCCTTGTTTTGTGTCTCTGCATTTTGGCAGTTGAAGGTCGATGAAAATAAAGGTCAGTGTTTGGTTTTTTCCAACATGAACTCACCATTTGCTAAAGTGATACATGCTGTGAGAATGGCGGTATGACTGTAAAGTCTTGACAAGGCTAAAGCTACATACATACATACATATGTTTTCATCTGACATTTACAAATCTCAGTACACACAAGCATTCTAGCATCATTTTGGAAATAGTCTCTGTCCATACTGACACATCTGAAAACACATGTCTCAAGACCATTCATGTACACTGGACATGAATGCGCTGGTGTAAATAGGAAGCAGATTGACTGCAGTTCGTTGCGTAGTTACAGAAAATAATATGGAGGAAGAACAGCAATGTCAAAAAGTAAGACCAGAGATTTCTTTACTTGATCCATTGCCAAAGGAAGCCATAATGGTAAAGGAGTGCCCATACAAGACAGATGAAATCATAAAAAGGTATGTAGACCTAGCTATAATTTCTTGGCTTGACACATCATGATAAGACCCCATCGGAAAGCAAACGAAGGTGTCTGCATCATCATTTTCAAAAGTCTCCGTTTGCGACCATCCAAATTAAAACGCAACTCCAGAGTTTTAGGGGTTCTAATACGCGGAGTGGCGTTGACGCTAGGCATAAACCTAGCAATAGGTACGCGTTTTAAAATGCAAATACAATATTATGTACGTACAAATGTTACTGTGGATGTAGCCTAAGAATTCCTAGCCATGTTAGCAGCTCTGCTAGGCTGTATTTATTTACTATGGTGCTTTGTGCAAAATGCTAACATCGGCATGCTAACATGCACACAATGGCAATGCTAACATCCTGGGACCGGTTGCACAAAACACCTTAAGTTCCCTCCTGAAGTATTACACTTAAGGCTTAGCTGAAGTACTTACACAGTTGCACAGAATCCCTTAAAAGGTTTCATTAGTTAAAGTTTCCATGGAGATTGTTTGTTTGCCTGTTATCGTCTCACTACTCTCATTACATAGTGGAAAAAATGGCAGAAACAAAGAAGACAAGAAAACCACATATGTAAGATGAGGAAAGAGATAACAGGAGAACAGAAAATGATTGTCGGAAGAAATTTCAACGAAAATTAATTCAGTCAAATCTATGATGTAAAATCAAAAGCATTTCCATTCGGGTCCTCCTGGTTTTTTTAATACCTTGCTTTGGTTGCTAAGTATAAGACCAACACAAGGAAAAAAAACATAAATACTTAAGTGAACATTTGAAGGAAACCTTAAGGAGAAGACTTAAGGGTGTTTTGTGCAACCGGTTTTATTTTGAGGAAACCTTAACTAGGACTTTAAGTACAATCTTAACTTAAGGTGTTTCGTGCAGCCGGCCCCTGATGCTTAGCAGGTATAATGTTTACAATGTTTGCACTAGTTTAGCGTGTTAGCATGCTAACAGTTGCTAATAACCACTATAGACAAAGTACAGTTGAGGCTTATAGGATGGCTTATGTCATTAGATTTTAAGGTGTTTGGCCATAAAGCAAATTATTGGACAAAGTGAAATTTTGACCTGATGGGCTAGATTAAAAATTGCAGGATTGCCAAAGTGATTACAATGAATTCTCTGGAGATTATGAATATTTGTACCAAATTTAGTGGCAGTCCAGCCGATAGTTGCTGAGATATTTCACTAAGACATAAAAATGTCAACCTCATGGTGGTACAAAAAGAGAAGTCGGAGGATTGCCAAAGTGCGTGACATTTATCCTCTGGTAACTGTGAATGAATGTACAAAATATCATGCCAATCTATCCGATAGTTGAGTCCGTCTGGACCATAGTGGTGTACCAACCAACACTGGCGTCCATAAAGCCGAGCAACTCTCGTGTCTAAACGTGTCATTAGCTACAGTATCTCAGAACACTTTGTGTGCTTTCAAGATATAAAGCAGTGAGTATGCCAAAGTTTTCCTGGGTGGATATAAAAGTTGTGGAAAGAAACCTCTAAATCTTTTCTTTTTCTCAGAGCTCTTGGCAAGAAAACAGGAAACTGCTACCTCACTATTTTCTGCAAGTTTCTGTCGGCTCCAAAACATTTCAGAACCGTTTAATGTAACACACGCGACCTTGTGAATGCCTTTGTTTTGGTTGTGGTGAACTGAGGTCACTCTGTGTTGTTCCTTCAGGCTAATAGCGGGTTAAATGAGCCTGGCGAGTTGCAAAGAGGCCAAGAGTCCGTCTGCAGGGTCTCGGACCTGGTTATTCAGCAGACGTGGACCAACACGATGCAATTTATGCAATTAATTAATCTGTTTGGATGAATGAGATTCTTTTTTTTTTCTTCCTCGGACGTTGCCTGGGTAAAGTTTGGGCTGTCAAGTTCGATGTAGTGTTCAGACTGTTGAGTCAAACCTGTAGGTCCTGGGTGTCGCCACTGGTTCCCCCGAGGACAGATGACCTTTGACCTCCCTGGTAGCAAGAGGGTCACTGAGCTCTGACCTCGGCAGTTACGAGGGTGCATTCCCACTGAGAGGCCTGGAACCCCAAGGCCACAAATGCACACATCCAGATAAACATATGCACACACACACACACACACACACACACACACACACACGCTCATAAGCATAAACACATTTAAAATACCTACTGAGCTCCTGCGCTCCTCTGCTGAATCAGCAAAAACAAACTCCCAGACTGCTTCGTTCTGATAATCAAGTTTGACTTTGAAGGTTTTTCTGTGAACATTATTAAATTTCCCCCAGAGTCACAAAGTCTGGCATGGCTTTATTAATTAGTGCAATGAGTAGCGAGTGATTTACGGTGGGAGTCTTTGGTGTCAGAGTTTAGAGTGGTGGAAATAGGTATCATTAGTCTGCGAGACGCTCTAAGTGGTGGCCATATACGCATAATGAAAGCTTTCATTAGGAATCTGGGAGGACTGGGTGTGCGACGTAAGCGCATGTGTTGTGGCAGCATGATATGCATGCACGCTTGTGTACGTGTACCTTTTTATTTGGCTTTGTTTCCTTTCTCATCAGAGTTACTGTATTTGGCAACAAGCAAGAGTGTAGCACACACACAGAATTTTCTCTTTCACTTCTCTCTTTGTCTTTTCCTCTTTTAACCTCTCATTCATACATCCCTTCACCACCCTCACCTCTCCGAACCTCCAAATAAGCACTGACCTCAGGGGCCATTATAGCATTTTTTCCTCAACAGAAATGACCAGTCTCCCTCCCATCAGTCTCTGCCTCCCCCTCTACTGTATGTTTCATTTGATTATTACCATTTATTTAGCTTGTGTACCAGACTGATTCATGGTTACAGGTTGCTGAATGTGCATACCATAAATACAGTACTTCATATCTACAGCAGGTTGATTATTTTACCAGGCTTTATAAGTAGCCTGGGAAAATTCACATTGGTGCTTCTGTGCACCGATGTGAAGCAATAGGGTTTTACTGTAGATGTTGATTTTCTGTCCCACTGTACTGGGAATCACAAGAAATTGACTTGTTTTTAAGGAAACATCAGCTACAGTCAAAACGCATTGGTCATATTTTAGGCAGCACTGAATGCAACAATTAGAAATATATATAAACCTATGGCCTCCAAACCTTTAGTGCAGGGGTAGGCAACCTGCGGCTCTTTAGACCCTCTCCATTGACTCCCTGACTCCCTGTGGCTTTGACATAAAATTATACGGCAATGAATGACAGTTATTTTTTAACATTCAGATTTTCATTTGTCATTGTTGTAGGCCTATAGTGATTATTACTTCCTCGCTTGCATTTAGAGCATGTATAACCCAGATTTGGTATCTGGATCAGGGTGATCAGGTCCACTGTTGCTTTGAAAAACGAACGCAAAAGTAAAATGGATTAGCTGATCCTGGAAAACAAAACATGGGACTTCCAAATCTGGCTCAGGCCATGTTTACATGAAATGGATCCACTGAAAACATTAGCGTTTCTCATTTTCGTTTTGAAAAAAGTTCTGCGTTTAGACGACAACGTTTTGATAACAATCGCCGTGCACACGGATCCGCAAAAATGACCAAAATCGCTGCAGTATACATGCCAGGCCAGTAGTTGGCGGTGTGATGCTTACGCTTCCTTCTACAGAGCGGCGATGTATAAACAAACAAAATGGCAACCACACGAACGTTTGTCTGGTCGGACAACGAGGTGGAGTTGCTACAGTAAATCTGCACTCTGATGGGGAAGCGTTGATAAATTCAACAGGGTGAGCAGCACAAACAGAGCTCGGCATTGTTGTTGTGATGGTCGACTTTCTCAGGCATGCCTAGTGACTGGAAGCGTAATGCGCGTGTGCGAAAAGTCTCCGTTTTGGGAGCTCAGTATGATCCAGAGTAAAAAATTTTGAACAACTGGGCCCTGATATAAATCCTACTGACTCTGGTGATCCTCTGACCTTTCCTGTCATGCCATCATCAGGTCAAATTTTTCATTTTATTCAGTACTTTGGTTTATGAACCAAAACTGATGACATTTCCAACAGCCTAAACTGTACTTTGTTTTTGTGCTAATTTAATTTATAACATGTTAGCATTTCGATGTAAGAGCAAAAGTCTGCGTCAAAAAAATGCACCCCTATTATTCTCAATGTACAACCCCACACTAGCGGCATCTAGATCTGCCATTGTCCTATTTCCAGCCTCACTGCCCCCAGCATTAAACGCTGTTTCCCCCCACTCGCTCTCTGCTTATACACAACAGCTCCCGTAGCAGCTCTTTTTCTCTGCTCCTATGGCAGCTCAACTCCTCTCTGCACCATGGATGCATAAAGAGAACTTTATTTCTGTTGCTGTCTCGTATGTAACAAAGAATGGATGACGAAAGACTGGCTGTTGGGGTCGAGAAATATCCTGAGCTAAAATGACCCACAATTCTGTCATTATAAAGACAGTGGCCAAAGAGATTAGCTCATAGCTCTGGAGATCGGCAGCAACGCCGGTGTGTTTTCAGCTTTAGAGCCCACCAGAGCCACTAGCATGGCCATAGCCTCTGTGTTGTGCAATTTGAAGGTATGTTGAACAGTGAGATTAATCTAAACTAGTACAATAATCCTATTCCTATTGGACTAACCAACAAGCAACACTTTTACAATTTGAACTTGGTTTAATTTTGGGCAAACACTCAGTAGAAGAATAAATAAGTAAACTTGTAACCAAGGATATCATATCAGCTGTTTCTGCTATATTCTGAATCTCTAGTGTTCAGGCTGTGTGTTAAGAACCCCACAGAAGGAGTCCATGGTTTAAAGTGCTGTGCAGTTTTGTTCCCTTTGCAGCTTTTTCAGGAATCTCTGCATGTGTAAGGTAGCTTACACACAACAGTCAACTTCAGCTGAAGTCAGAAACAGAACAAAGGGAGCAAGGTGGTTTATGTAGCCTCTCGTTTGGGTGAAGTGATTGCACCTGAGGGGGGCGTGTCCTGTCCTCCCTGCCTCAGGTGTGATCACTTGACCTCTTGATGGGGACTTTGACTGTTACCATGAGGTACTTTTTAGAAGCTAGAAACTCAACATATTTATATAACTTTTAGGAGAATAGTAGTTGTTACTGTTCATATTTTTATGGGCCACCTGCTTTATGAATGAAAATCCAATGACCTCCCTGTTACATGTGAATTTATGCAGCACAGTCACACAGTGTTAATATGAGCCATGCTTTTCTGCCCACATGTGTGCTGCTTTGCTGCCAGTGGATAAAACAGTGAGTCTGCACTTGCATGACAAAACTTATTCTCTCTCTCTCTCTCTCTCTCTCTCTCTCTCTCTCTCTCTCTCTCTCTCTCTCTCTCTCTCTCTCTCNTCATCATTAACACTGCAAGTCTCTCAGTGTGTGTGTTTGTGTGTAGACAGAGGGCTCTCTAACCTTATGTAATCTGTGTATATCATGTAGGCTTGTCATCTGTTGGTAAATTAATCATTAAGTCCTGCTGCTGCACTGAGCCATCCCTGGCTTCCATGCTTTTTTCAAGCTGTGCGTCAAGCTGTTCTTTTATGTAATACTCAATCCAGCGTTAAAATAAAACATATTATTTTTTAAGACACTTTGATTTTTCCTATAAGCTGATTTTATTGTATCTGCACCCACTGTTAGTCAAACACTGAAACACCTCTCAAGGAAATGAACCAAAATTAGACATAAACAAAAGGCTCCGGGAGACAGTGTTGCATTTGGGATAAAATTAAGAGCTTATCCACAGGGGCATCTTCTGATGGCTTTGGTCCTCGGAGACTCATTGATCTCAGCAGCAGGTTTTATCTCAATTCCTGTCTTCCTGCTGCTGCACGCGGATGGTTATGTTCCTTCACACAGCTTAAAAGGTTCCTTAAAAAGCACCTTTAGGAAAGTTGGTGGTTTTTGCATTAGCAGAATGTATTTTTTGTCAGTTCTTGTCCTTTATCTCTGTGTAAATTCTAATTTTTTTCTCTTTTTCTCTCAACACACACGCACGCAGACTCGGTGGGAGTTGGCTGCCATGGTGGCTGAGTGTGTGTGATGCCAAGGCAGCAGCCTGGTGAGGCAGTGACGGTGAGTAAGAGCTAGCAAGAACACAGCAAGGAGCCATGGCACCCAGTCATTGCAACACACACACACACACACACACACAACAGGGGTTCAGACGAGGTAGAAACCAGGTGCAGTGCAGATGCATCAGCGTCTTTGATTCAGATCAGAATCAATATGCTGACCTGATGAGCTCTCCCTCTCCATCACTCTGTCTCTGTTTGTGTGTATTTCTCTCTTTCCTCTGTGTGTATTTATTTCTTCTTCATCTGTGCTCACTTCAAAGTTAAACGATTCCCAACCCACTCAAACACTGGGCCTTAGCACTGTCAAACAACACAATCTTGCAGTTGGGAGCACAATCAGACAAATAACCTCTCAGCAGAAGACAGCATTAATCCTCCCGGTGATCACTTTGTTTACATACTTGAGGAGATGGTGATGCCGCGCTTGGCTGCAGAAATCTATGCTGGTGCGCCACATGCATGGATGTGTGTGTTTACGTCTGTACTCCTGCACGCACACGTCAGCATTCATGGTCTGCTTTTCCATTAAAAGCCCCTATTAATGATCTGGGGACGAGATGGGTTGGTGATTAGATGCAGGAATCGATGACTTTTCCCTTTCTCTCCATTTGCCAACCTGTAAAGAGGGCCGTAACTATGGAGTCAGTCTTTATTCATCATTCAAAGTGCAGCTATATAGTAAGCATGCAGTAAATAAAAGGTACTGAGTTACTGTCTACCTGACAAATATGATGTAAGAAAGACACTAAGATGACTACCATTGTTGATTGCTGGGTGAATATATGGCTATTAACTAGATAGCTAGTCTACTCTTTAAGAATAGACTTAAGATCTTTTTTTTTCTTTTGATAAACCTTATAGTCAGGGCTGGCTCAGGCTTGGCTTGAACCAGCCCCTATTGAGACTGGTAAGCCCCGCTTCCACCCCTTTTGGTTTGGTACCTTAGGAACCAAAAGTACCAAAAGACATGGTACCTAGACCCTAGCGTTTCCACCGCAAACAGTACTCTTAAATGTGGGCGGGGTTGTTGTCACTCACTGCTACGTCAAGGACTTGCTGTATTTCCCGATCACTGGTGACACAGAGCGAAGTCTGAACCTCATTTATCGTCCACAGAACAAAATAAAACAGGCTGCAGTGAGAGTCTCTCTCCATGGGATATTTAAAAATAGCGGGTTTGTGTATTTAGTCCTTCTAAGGCAAGCTCAGGGGTTTAGACATTTTGAGCATATATGAATATTTGGGCGGCACGGTGGTACAGTGGTTAGCACTGTCGCCTCACAGCAAGAGGGTGGTACAGTGGTTAGCACTGTCGCCTCACAGCAAGAGGGCTCCTGGTTCGATCCCAGGTGGGAGCCCTTCTGTGTGGAGTTTGCATGTTCTCCCCGTGTCAGCGTGGGTTTTCTCCAGGTACTCCAGCTTCCTCCCACAGTCCAAAGGCTTGCAGGTTAATTGGTGACTCTAAATTGTGTGAATGTCCAGGGTGTACCCTGCCTCTCGCCCAATGTCAGCTGGAATAGTTTCAAAAATGGATGGATGACTATTTGGGGGGATGTTTCCCCCTCAATATATACAATATTTTCTGCCTTGCCTGTGAGTATCAGCTGAGGTTAGCACAGCTGCTGAGCGCAGCACTGCATGGCACCACTCTGGTGGCTTTATGCCTCATTAGACTCTAATGTAGCGTGGTGAGCAGCAACACAGATCAGGTAGAGAGAGCAGACTTATTGCAGCTAAAATGCTTCAGAACAAAATCAGATAGTTGTCATTTGAAAATTATGAGGCCTGGTCTATTTACTGGGTGGAAGTAAAAATGACCCCTGTAGAGGTTAATTAATATCCCTTCAGATGCTGTAATCATGAATAAGTTATTAAACAACAAATGAACATTTTCAGCTGGAATGACCTCAAATAACAAACGTTAAATCATAATCATGCGCATTAAGAAGCAGGCAGGGTGGACAAATGGTCACAAAGACTTTCCTGTAACACACAGGTCACAAGTTCACTCTTTACAGCTTCTCATTTGTTGCCATTATGAGCCACATACTCACTCTCGGTTTAAGCGGTTCTGACTGTCTGCTGTAAATCACTGTAATGAGAATGTTTGAACAGGATCTACAGTGAAAATGCAAATACAAGGAGATGAAATGATACGACAAAATGTGGAGTCATTATAACAAGTATTCTGTGTTCCTCGTGTTGCAGTGGCAAAGTCGTAAACAACATATGGGTTCCCGAGGGTGGCATCTTTACTTACAGATTTGTCAGGAGATGCACTGATGAGTGAGAAAAAGAACTAATTTCTCGCAGTTCTCTCTCTGACTCTTTTTCTTCTGAGCACACACACCTGAGCCCACCTGTGGGTGTTATTCAATACCCAGCAGCAGCCCCAGGAGGGCTCAGGCAGGTGTAGTGTTACATCACTGACACACTTTACCATTAGCTACAGCTCATTAGCGTAAACTGGTGCTTCTCTACTCGCTAATCACTGTTTGAGAAGTTCTACTCTGCTGAGTTGTCGTTACATCACTGAAAGACGAGCTGTGAGTCTTATTGACTTGTGAAACTGTGGAATGATAATGACATATAATGTTTACTGTGCAAGCAGCTGGAGAATAGACGGCATTAAAGTTATACCTCGTATGTCTGAATAAACCGTCTGATTTATAGATAGACTTGTAATATGGGAGGAGATGTCTCATAGCGACGCACAGTTTAGACAAAGGGTAATGTTTTGGGTTTAAATAAGTATGTTTGTTACGTAACGGCAGCATGGTGGTGCAGTTTAGCACTATTAGCACTGTTGCCTCACAGCAACGGGATCCCTGGTTAGAATCAAGGGCAGTTTGCATGTTCTCCCCATGTCAGCGTGGGTTTTCTCTGGGTCCTCCGGCTTCCTCCCACAGTCCAAAGACATGCAGGTTAATTGGTGACTCTAAATTGTCCGTAGGTGTGAATGTGAGTGTGAATGGTTGTCTGTCTCTATGTGTCAGCCCTGTGATAGTCTGGTGACCTGTCCAGGGTGTACCCCGCCTCTCACCCAATGTCAGCTGGGATAGGCTCCAGTTTTCTTTGCACCCATGGTGAGGAGAGGAGTTGAGCTGCCATAGGAGCAGAGAAAAAGAGCTGGTAGTAGGGGTACATTTTTTGACGCAACCTTTCTTTCGTCCCACATATTGGAATCAGCATGGGTTGCATGACTTAATCAGCAAATGAGTGTGTATACACATGGACCAGTATCCTGGTTATGATCAGGTTTTTGGAGTATCCCGGTATTGTGTTGCAAATATAAACATGTTTCCCTGGTTTCAGAAAACTGGATAAGCCCTCTGAAGAAACCTGGATCTGCCTCTTAGAGTACTTGGATAGAAACCAGGATACTGTGGCATGTTAACACCAGGTTTCCATGCCTCATTTCTGTTTTTATATTTGCACACAGTTTTATCATATAACTGTTGGTAAATTATATATTAAATCATTCTTAATTTAAAGCAGGTAACTTTGAGAAATGGCATTTCCACCCTGACCAGAGCAGACTCTTGAGGTTCTTTTTGGCATGAAAATGGCAGCAGTAACTGCCAATAGGCACTTGGGTTAGGAACCGGATGATCGCCAGTTCAAGTCCCCATCCGGACCAAATATGGAGTGTGGACTTGTCGCTGGAGAGGTGCCAGTTCAGTTCCTGGGCACTGCTGATGTGCTCTTGAGCAAATCACCAA
This sequence comes from Epinephelus moara, assembly GCF_006386435.1. Lineage (NCBI taxonomy): Eukaryota > Metazoa > Chordata > Actinopteri > Perciformes > Serranidae > Epinephelus > Epinephelus moara. The sequence continues at coordinate 16,855,202 of NC_065528.1, forward strand.
CCCCCCCAGCTGCTCTGGGCGCCTGTCCTTAGGCAGTCCATGGGCAGCCCCCTTGCTCTGACATCTCTCAATGGCCAGACATTGAAACTGTGAGTGTATCTCCGGAGTTTGCCCTCTTCCAAATGGACACTGTTCTCTCTGTAGCTGCAGAGCTACTGCCTAAATGAAAACCGTGTTTGAATTTTGAATGTTTATTTATAGTGATATATATATAGCACACTGTCTGTTATACATTTTGCACCATCCCGATGCCCCTCTGCCAAGTGTTCCAGTGTTTACTTGTTTTAATTCACTATTTGTTGATGTGTCTCTCCAACGGTCACCAAACCAAAACAAATCCTTGTCCATTTATTGCCTTTGGCAAATATAGTGATTCTGAGTCTGATTACGAGAGTGTCAGGACTTGGCTCAGCGCTGCTTTCAATACTTCTGAGAGATGGATGAGAGACTAAGCAACAGAGACGGGGGCAGAAAGTGCGAGAGACAGAATGATAGATGGAGCAGGCACAGAGGAGGCATGTTCAATGGATACAAGCCAATAATTTTGTCAGAGGGGCTAAACCCAACAGGGAGAGCTTTCTCACATCCTCCCCTGGAGAGTTTCAGCCCCTCCCCTCCACTATGTACATCCCACCCGTATCCCCCCTCATCCCTCGTATTCCTCCTTTTCCCCCCTCTTTTTTTATAGCTCTCCACTCCCCTGATATTCCTCCATCTGTCTCCGCTCTTCCCTTCCTTCTCGCCGCTCTTCTCCTCCTCTCCTCCACTCTTTGCAGAGGTGATGACAGAACTTCCTTGGCACGTGTTGCACAGATGAACCTCCAGAGTCTCTGGACACACACCAACACACATGCACACCCATGCACAGAACACATGCTGAATGGATTAATTCAGCTGTACCATACCCACCTGGGCTGAGGAGATGGTGATGGAACATGCAGTGAAAGTCTGCAGACGGTGCAAGATTCCCTGCTGCTCTGCTATGATGTCCCATTTTCCCAGTATCATGCTAATGCTTTAGCTGCAGCCCTGTAACTAAATGTGTGACAGTGCCAGTGAGACTAATTCATGTTAAAGGGATGGTTTGTACAGTAAATATGAAGCTCCAGTCAGCAGCAGTTAGCTTAGCTTAGCTTAGCATGAAGACTGGAAACGGGGGGACACAATAAAACCACATCTTGCAAATTTGCAAAACCATGTTGTGATCAGCTGGCGAGGAGCGTCTGTTTGGTTGATGACGAAAGGATCCAGCGAGTGTCACATTGAAGACGACGTCGCAGCAGTTTCACACCTCGCTATAGTCAGCGAAGAATCCCACCCACGTTGACAGGGTATTTGCAATAGAAAACAAAATCGAGAAAAGCACCTGGTACCAAAAGTGAGTCGAGCGGAGTCGAGCTGAGCTGAACCATGCAGTGGAAATGAGGTCATAACTGCTTCTTCGGATTCAAAGTTTCATCCAAGATTGATTTTTCTGCCAAGTGTGGACGGAGTCAAAGTAGCTTTAAACCTGTCCAAGTTTGAAGCAGCCTTAATGAAGCGAGCTAATGCGCGTACATCTGTTTTAAAGCTCTTTTCTACCTTCTTTGATTTTTTTTATGATTAATGGAACTTGGAGAGTGGATGTCCTCTTGTGTTAGCATGATGACTGCAGATGAGAGAAATAATGCTCTGAGTATTTTCTCTGCTTTCTCTGGATTATGTCTTGAAACGGTGCCTTTGCTCGCCATGGACGAAGACCAACTCTTAGAGACCAACTCTTTTCATAGGTCTGCTGTCATCGAGCAACTGATATCGAATATGCAAATGCTCCTTTAAAAGATTTGGAGCAGATGACAATGGAGTAATTCAAAACAGTGAGCAACAGACATACGGCAGAAAAAAGATCCATCAAGCTAACTCACCGAACTCCAAACTATACATATTAAATCAATATGATTTGGTGCAGGGCTCCAGACACAATTTTTGTTTCCAGAAAGTGTTTTGTTTCTTCTCAAAGAAAATAATGACCGCATTATCTGGCCCAAATCTGCAATTGTTTTCTGTCTTGAAGCCTGTGGGAGCCTGGTTTTCTGCCGGACAAGGCTGTGAGCATTAGTTAAGGCTATACAGTACACATTTCACAGGGTGTAGTTTGATAGGGAGGCCTAAAACACAGCATTGCATCATCACTGTATATATCATAACCTATATGTTATGGGGGCCGCATCGCTGATTACACCCTGTGTATATACATACTGTGCATACATCATCTAAAACATAACACAGCTATGAGTTCCTGCAAGCGTCTGTGGGTAAGAGGTCTCATTCATACATCAGAGACTGTCCATGTGTATAACATGTGGTTCTCATTGTGTGACAGGTTCTCACCTCTAAAGCCTCTGGGTTTATGTGCAAAGGGAGATATGAGACAGGTTTGAAAAATATATTGTTCTTATGTTACAGATGGAAAGAGGAGAACTGTAATGCTTCTGACCACATGTACTGTGTGACTGAATGAAGGACATGGAAAGGGGTGCTGGAAGAGTGCCGGTTATTTTTTGACCACCCATTATAGTTTTCTTGACTGAAAGGGAGAGTTTACTATTTTGGGAAATTCACTTTTATTAGCTTTCTTGTCAAGAGTTAGGTGAGAAGATACCATGCTAACAAGCTACTGCAAGCAGCCAGTTGAATTAGCAAAAAGAGTGGAAACAAGGGGAAACAGCTAGCCTGGCTTTGTCCAAAGGTAACAGCACCGCTAAAGCTAATTAATCAACATGTTATATATTGTTTGTTTAATCTGTATTAAAACCAAAGCATAAAAACAACATGGTTTTCCAGGGATTGAAGCCAGGCTTCCCCATGTTCACAGTCTTTGTACCAAGATATCGACATTAGTATTTACCATAAAGCAGAGGTGGGAGTGAGTCACACACGTGCAAGTTACTGTGGTAAGAATTAGGCAAGTCAAATCAAGCTCCTGCTTCAAGTCAAGTCATTACTCAGGTCAAGTAAATAAGTCAAGTTATATAACAGTAAACCAATAAGCTAATATATAATAAATAGGTTAAAAGATACATTCCTTTCTTTGTGGGTTTGATAGTGACTGATGTGAAGTTGGATGTTGTGGTGGTCATGTCGCTGATTTTCAAGCTGCAGACCTTGCATACCGCTGTTCTCGACAACATATTCCTTAAATGGTTTTCAGGTCTGTCATGTCCTAATAGGTTGCTAGGTCTACAGGCACACAATGTGATTTTGCCAAGTAGCTACCTGGATCAACATCCCACATCGCGTTCATAATCGTTCATCGTACATAATCAGTGTGCTGCTCCTGTGTTTTGTTTTGTTTGTTTGTTTGTTTGTTTGTTTTGTTTTGTTTTTCAAAATTCCATTGTGATTCTTCTACTATGCTAGTTTTGAAAATTGAAGTTGGTACAGTTGAACAAAATCTAGTAATACTGAACAAAAACCTTATAAGCTGCTGCAGGGTTAGTGAGTTAGATTGCTAAGTAGGTTAGATATGCTAACCAGTAAACTTGCCAATAGACTACAACACTAGCAAGTTAGCTGGCTAATTAAGTCGGCTATGCTAACAAGTAATCTTGCCAAGAGTCTAGAATATTGTTCACTAACATTAAGAATAAGAATGGAGGAAAGAGTTAATCACAGGTAGTTGCAACTGAAAAATTATCCATAGCCTCCTCTTTGGTAGTAAACAAAACCCTAGCCTCCACCTCCATAGCCTCTTGTTCAAGCTTACTTGTTAGCATAGAAAGCTAACTCGCTAAACCCACAGTAGCTAAGTTTTTTGTTCAGTGTTACTGAGAATTTTGTTCAATTGTGCCAACTTTAATTTGGAAAACTAGCTTAGCTCTGAAGAAGCAAAAATGAATACATGGATGAATGTATATAATGAACACAGGATCAGCACGTTGATGATGTCAGAGGGCCAAGACTGGTCGATTGCAGTGTTGGTCCAGAAATGTGATGTGGGATGTTGATCCAGGAGCATGTCCTACTTGGCAAAATCCCATTTGCAGGCATTGCACTAAAAATCTTCCAGTTATGTTTTAAAAACAAAACAGAACTTTTCAATATCTAGGCTAGAAAAGTGCATGTCTTTTCGAGTCATCAAGTCATGAATACCAAGTCAAAGTCAAGTCTTTTAAGTCCCTAAATTTGCGACCCAAGTCAGACTCAGGTCAGGTTTTGTGACTCGAGTCCCCCACCTCTGCCATACAGGCATGAGAGCAGTACTGATCCTCTATCTCTTGGAAGACAGTGAGCAAACTTCCCAAAATTTCAGACCAAGTCAAATCAGAGTTCAAGTTACAAACCTGGCTTCAAAAGAATCGACTGATATCAGAAAATTAAACAAATTAAGTCTGCAACTTCCTTGATAAGCCTTTGATAGACAAAATGATAATACTGTTGCCAAGTGGATACCAAATTGATTTAAACAGCGGTTTGGATTGAACACTTCATCTGCAAGAGAAATACCAAGTCCCCTGGGACACCTCAGTTAGGGAACCTTCAAAGAGTTTTCAAATAAAGTATTTTCCTAATATTTTATCTGTCTTTGACATGCTGCGGTCTGGGGACTGTAGGGAGGGTTTGACGTATTTGGCTGCAGTTGTAACAACGGCAGGAAAATTCATTTCTGGACTGTCAAAGACATTTGTTCTCCCTGGCCTCCCAAGGCGAGAGTGCAACCCAAGGTCTGTCTTCTCCTTTCCTTTCCTCTCTGTGGTCACTCCATCCTTACTCTCCTTCACCCTCCCTGCGATCCCCAGTCTTTCCTTAAGTTGACATATCCCCTGGATTTTGTGTGTGTGCTCGTACATGTGTGAGTTTCTGTGCGAGACATTCCTTTGTAAGGTCCAGGAGCTCCGTGCTGTCACACACTTCCTCCCTGAGGCCAGAGCCTTGAGGAGGGGGGAGGAGGAAGAGGAGGGAAACTGGCTCAGTACTTGAAAAAAACTTTTGAAAAATGCACACAGGTAGGTCATGCATACAGTAGACACACAACACACATAAAATTCAACAACAGCCTCCGGTGAGCATGAATAGTTGAAGATTGGGGACGTGATATTATGCACAGTTGACTGCCTTTATTAGACTGAAACATACCAGTGAGGCCCCCACTGTCATTCTATCCGCTAGGTGTGCATGCATGTGTGTTTTCAACTCGCCTAAATGCCTGATGCTGTTTGCTTTCTAGCTCGCCTCAGTAAGCGCCAAGCCAAAAGGCTCATTTGTTTAACCCCCCTCATGCTCTCACAGACACACACACACACCGAGTCTAGTGTTTACTCGCAGGAACTCCTTCTTGTGTTGAAACAAATAAATGACATAACTGTCACAGAAGCTACTTTGCATTTTAATGAGTATCATCTCACTCCTCACAGCTCACATGCCTCACATATCTGTCCTTGATCTACTTAAAGTTTAGCTTAAATCCATGATATCTATGGTGAAAATATTTTACTTTATTAAAACGATGTGGTTAACTACTGTAGTCTTACTTCATTTCCGTATCTTCCATCACACTTTCTGGTCAGTGAACAGTACCTTAAATGCAACACAAGATGAATCTGTCCTCATCAAAGTTACAGATTGCAACCTTTAAAATAGACCTAACTCTACATCTATTTAAAATGTGCTCCTTTGTTTGGCTGCTTTGGTGAGTTGATCATATATGGTGGTCTTTGGGTTGGCCGAGGCTTAAAGATTAGACAATGTCATATAGAAGAGGTTTAGCATTAACCCAAAGAGTGAGGTAATCACGTCAAGAAGCAGATGAGTGGCCCTATATATGGTCACAGATTCGATCCAGCAAAGTGTATTCATAGTACGCTGAGATTCAAGACTTACTGACAAAATTGTAAATTACAATATGTATAAAGATATAAACTTTATTTATATGGCACCTTTCAAAACACAGTTACAAAGTGCTGTACAATAAAACTAAACACATTTAAAACACAAAGAAAACAAAACCAATAACGTCATGAAATGTTGCCAAAGAGAAAGCTAAAATCAAGATAATAAAAGGGAAATAAAATCAATAAGATAGTAATAAATAGGCGGACAGCTAAGATAAAGTCAAAGCTTTCCGATATAAGTACGTTTTTTGGAGAGACTTGAATGAAGCCAGTGACTCAGACAGCCTTATATCCCCGGGCAGGTCATTCCACAGTCTCGGGTCCTGATTGCAAACGTTCTGATCCCTTTGGTCTTCAACCTGGACTCTGGAACAAGCAGAAGACCTCTGCCCGAGGATCTCAAACGTAAAGGTTCATAAGGTACTAACAGGTCTGAAATGTAATCTGGAGCCAGGCAATGAAGAGCCGTAAAAAGATGGAAGGATCAGGATGTATATATGATGAAATCTGAAATAGTTGATGCTAATAATACTGATGAGCCTAAAGTGGATTACTTATGTGATTATTTGCATCTCGGGTAATAATTGTACTCTCTCCAACCTATATTTAAAGTTAAGTTCATTAGGGATCCTTTAGGCCTAGACACACCAAACCGCCATCAAAGAAGTAGCGGTAATGAAGACCAAGTGTTGCATTCCCTAACGTCCCCTATGCCTTGGCCAAAACATGAACTCATGAACTCAACTCAAGCCAACAACCAACTAGCAGGCACAGTTTGCGCCTGCATGACAGGAAATAACTCTTCATCCCAGCAGGCGATGGTAGTCTGTATTTGTCATTCAAACAGGGAAAGAGCTCAATGGCTAAAGAAAAATAACCTTATGTAAAAAGTTTGATTTGGTCTCACTCTATCTTGAAATTGTTTGTTTCAACACATTCTCACTCCAAACTCGTCATATATCAACATTTGGTCATGGACTTTCCACAGCGAGAAACGACGTGCAAGGTACCCTGGGTTTGTTTGTTGTTGATGTTCTGGGATGCCATGTCAACTTCCGCCTGTTACAGTGTACAGTTTGTACACAGTCTCTTTCAAAATAAACGAACTACATCAGTACAACACTGTGGATTGATGTTTCTTTCCTTCAGTAACAAGTGTACATGGTTACGTTTTGCAAACACATGCACGTGGTTGGGTTTAGGAAAACAGGTTTTGGCTGTAAAATCTTATGTTAAGCGAACACTGGCCCCTCAGGTGAAGGTTGGTGGTTGCTGGACCCATCCACCTCCACTCCCACCCGCCCTGCTCTGACTTCCGCTGCCTTAACTTTCATTGTTGTCCCACCGCATTTCCCCCTCACGCCACTGGGCGCCATTAAACAGTAACAGTGACTGGCCATGTATCACGCAGATGTGAAAGACTGGCTTTTTTGGTTGGTGTCTGAAGTCACTGCCCAAGCGCCGGATTTCAAAGACGGAGTGAAACTGGGTCGTTTGTTTACTTTCCTCACTTTTGTTGCTCTTGTCATGCACTGCCAATCATAGTGATTTTTCTCACCGACAGGCTCCAACATCCCTGATGCTGATTCAGCATGCTGAACTGACCAAGAAAAAAACACACTGCAAAAACTAGGGCGTCAGATGCTTTCTGACAGCCTGACATTGACCAGTGGTCCACCCATGGCTTGGATGACCCATACTGTTGCTGAGTTTGGGGTTTCACTGTCTTACAGTACAGCCCTGAGGGGGAAACTCCACTCCAGTGACATGGTAAGGTGTTAGGTTGCAGATGTGGATGATGTTTCTCTGTAGGCCAAACATTAGTTTAAGTGTTTACCTTCTTTGTATTTACGTAGATGTTGGAGTTAAGTGTCTGGATTCTGGATCTGATGCCACACAATCAATGGAAGGGGCAGAAATGTGGACTGTCATGGTAGAAACCACACCTCTGATTGATCAGTTTGATCCCTAGTATTAAACTTTTACGTCAAGTTGATATATCTATGTAACCCAAAATCACAAATTTGCATCAAAGGACTTTACAGTTTGTACACCTTTGGACTCTTAATTCAGACAAGCCATCCAAAAGGGATGAGAGGAAGTAGTGCACCATTATAAAACCATCATGCAGATGTCTAAAGTATGCAATAAATTATGGGCACAACAATTTTCCCATGACAGACAGATCCAAAACCAGATGTTTAATAGCAAACTCAAAAGCCTGTATGTATCAACCAACCTTTAAAATGTTGCAGACATTGCATGCACCATTCACAAACTTTCTTAAGGGCTGCTGTTAAATCCTTTATGTAAAGTCAAGTGTGGGTCTTTTGGCCAGGCAGTGACTGACATGTCCAGTAATTGTGTTCAGGAGTGGGGATGCAGCAGGAAGCCACAGGCAGCGATGTGACGACTTCCATCCGCTCACGTTGAGCTTAACGACCACCCAACCTAATATGGTCAGAGACTCAAGAGTTAAACAGCCACGCTCTCAGGGGTTCAAGTGCCTGACAAAGTGGTCAGGTATGCCAGCTATGGTGGCTTAACCCGCTGGAGGTCCTGCACAGGTTGGAGGTAGCACGCCGGATGTGATGTGAGTCCTAAGCCTAATTAGGGCAGTTTGAGGGCTATCACCATAGGAGTTGTTTTGTGTGTGTGTGTGTGTGTGTGTGTGTAGGGACCTATTGTGCCTTGAGCAATGAACAGCACATCCACCTAATGGGATTAACATTTAACCAGTGCACTCACTCGCTGTCACACACCTGTCTAAAAAAACACCACACCAGTGAGTCAGGAAACTGTGTGCACCTGTACATGTGTGTGTGTGTGTGTGTGTGTCTGCAGGGGGGCACTGACTGTTGATTTACTTCATTCAACAATTCCGACTCCGAGGTGGCAGGAATTCCAGAAATGAGGAAAGATTGTGTTCCACTCCATCCACTCTGCGCCTTTCCTCTCATAAAAATACCTGAATTAGTTGCATTATTGGCTAAGCCTCTCTTGTGTCATACCACATCTCACCCTTGAAGGTCCACTTGTCACTTTGAGTTGAAATGAGGTTGGAGTGAGTTACCCTTGGTTAGGACAATGAGATTTATACATTAGTTGTTTGTTTGTTGAAAGTCTACTTTGCCGTTTGGGAAATGCGCTTTCTGTTGCGGAGATACCGCTCCATGTCTGTACAGTAATGGTACGCTCCATTTGAACCAGGAAGTCAAAATTCCCAAGTTCCCAGTCAAAAATTTCAACTGGCACGCCCACTGAAGTCTGATTTCTCACTTGGAAAACTGGAAGAACCTCACCGACCCCAACCTCAAAATCCAAGATGGATGGTCCATGCATCAACAGCAGGTGAAAGCTGTAGGAATTTCTTGTTTGATAGCACTTCTGTCTTATGTATGTCTCATTAAAGCAGTCGTACACAAAGCACTGCTCAACTTCTATCTTTGGACATGTTTCTACAGTGTTTTTACGCCCAAAGTACCTCGAAATGTGTTGTTATTAACTGGTATGCTAACAATGGCTAACAATAGACGAACTGAGAGGAACTGCCCACTGTGGATCTCCCGCAAGAGCTACATACCTTTGAGGGAGTTTTTCTGTTTGCATTCACACCGTCAATAGGAATGTTAAAGTGATTTATTGTAAGCTAGCCGTCAGTTAGTACAGCGACACCACTTTTACTTTGACGAGTCAAAATTGCATTGTGTTTCCACCATTGCAGATATGCTCAATAAAGCCTGGAATGTTTTGTCAGTCCAGTTGTTCGTGTTTTCTTTGTTGTGTTGTCTACATGGCTAACAGGTTTATAAAAGAGCGATTGTCGGTGCTGCATTGGCTGTGTTCGACCAATCAACCTACACTTTCATCTGGACTAGTCCCTATGGGCTTACGTCACTCATGCTTCCTCTTGTGCTAGGAAAGTACCTACTCTGAATTAGGAGCTAAAAAAGTCTGTCAAACAGAACTATGATCATTCCTAGTTCTTGTGGTGTGGACACAACAAAAAGGGAGGTTCTAGGGTTATGACTTGTTATGCTGGAACCAGACCCCCAGGAAAGCAGCTCAGCCTTGCAGCAAAATTTTCCCTGTGGCAACTTTAGGTATTGCAGCGAAAAAATTCCCTGAAGCCCAGAAAGCATTTTCCCCCATAGGCCACCATTGTGAAAGAGACATCTGTAAAACTACTGACAGGAAACCTTGAACTGCAAACAAGGTCAATTGTGAATCTTTCTATTCAGTTGTTTTTTTTAGCCATGGTGGTTTTATAATGTAAAACTTTCCTCAAGCTGAGAAAAGTGAATTAAAAATCCGTGACGTCATCACAATGTAAAGTCTATGGGCTGAACCAGAACTTGGGGGCAGGGCCAGTGGGAGAAACACTACTGTGCATATTGTGGAGGTAGACCCTGAAGCTAGAAAACTTTTTTGGCGTACATGCCAGGTGAGCAACTCCATTGGAATGAATGAGCACCATCTTAGTGTCCTGTGTCCAGTGGAATGCGGTCAACTCAGGTGTGACGTCATTCCCACCTCCAATTTTTGGGGTAAATGGAAGGCAACACTAATATGAAGCTACTAACAGCTGCCAGTTAGATTAGCTTAGCATAAACAGTTTGAAAGGGTCTACACAAGTTAATTCAAATTAATGAAAAAAAGGAAAGTATATGATTTAAATTAACGGTTCAAAATACAATACTCATCTCTTAAATCCAGAAAAAAAGTTTCTTCCCAACAAAAACAGCCCATGTATACATCACATGCAGAGCTGGCTACAACACAGTTAGACGATGGAGTCCTGCAGCCACAGATGCTTCCAAGAAGTGTAATCGAACCCTCCCTAACACGAGTGAACTGACGCATCTGATGACAGTTCAGTGATAACAGCGCACCCCCCGACTCCAATTTGCCTGTGGTAACGACAGAGATGACATGGGCAGATAGACAAATGACAGGGGTGAAAGACAACATATTACAGGTAGATTAATGTGATGAATGATGAGTGTGTGACCGGACATGTATTGTGCATAACACATCCTGAAATGCAAAGAGAAGGATTGTTATTTTTGTACACTCATCTCAAGGAGCAAGAAGCTTCACCCTGAGTTTATTTTTAGTGGGACAGTCAGAGTAGTGAAGCCAGAGGATGATTCAGACGACATTCCTGTTCACCGTCTCTTCCAGATGATGTTTTGGGGACGACCGGACCATTATGAAACGCAGCCCAGATTCCCACAGCTTGACTGACAGTTTTCCTTTAGGGCCAAATCTGGAACCACTTACCTCATTCTCACAAAGGAGGTTGGAGGTTTTGGAGCTGGGTTATACAGGGTCACAGAAGGAAGGGGCCCGATGGGTCACAATCAGGAAAGGACGCAATTTTTTTTTTGCATATTGCTTGATGATCCCAAACTATTTACACCAGCTAGCTACATTTTAGCGAATAACCGAAGTGTCATGTGCAAAATATCTGGAGTCACAGGCTTGTGGCTATTTGTAGTTTTCTCAGCTCATCTTTATGTGACATAATTTACAAGTCTGTATATTTACATGTTTCGATCTCAGTGGGTGAACAGATTGCAACGTAACTTAAAAACTGAGACCCTCCCCGCCTTTATTAGATGCCTATAACAGCCTGGTAATTGACCTCTATGTGAGGGACTTGAGCTGAATTCTCAGGGAAAATCCAAACAATGTCATGAGCCTTGACTGAAAATCCCTTTCAGGCAGAAAACCCTCTGGCAAACTTCTCCCAACAGTGTGCTGCATCTCTCCTCAGCTCTGCTACGGCACTACAGTGTGCAAACGTAGCTCCCTCCATTGGTTGCCACTTCACTTCAGAACTGATTTTAAGATCCTTTTAATAACTTTTAAAGCTCAACATGGTTTAGTCCCCAGTTATATAGCTGAGCCTCTGACTACCTATGCTCCAAGTCGTGACCTGAGATCCTCAAGCCTACCCTCGCTAGTCGTCCCTAGATCGAGGTTGGTAACTAAAGGTGATGGGGCTTTTGCCATCAAGGCCCCAAAGCTCTGGAATTCCAAGCCTGAGGGGGTTAGGCTCGTTAGCATTTTATCTGTTTTTAAATCATTGCTTAAAACTTATTTTTATAGGAAAGCTTTCCCTTTAGATGCCTGATTTATACTTTTTGATTGGGAACTTTTGTGTTTTATACCTTTCTGTTCTATGTTGGCCTCTGTAAACACTATTTTTCTCAGCTCTTAATGTGTTTTTTTAAAAAATTGTATTGCTGTTGTCTTATTTTCATGCACTTTGTGAAGCACTTTGTAACCTTGTTTGGATAAGTGCTACACAAATATACAAATAACGTTAGCGGACTTTATTTCTAAGCTTCAACAAACCACTAGCACCCACCACAACACATGTCCACACGTTATGCTTCCGTTTTATTGCCCTGGACTGAGACAGCCCGTCACAGCCCGAAAGTAATTGCTAAGCAGCGGGGAATGAAGCGGAAGACATTTTTTTGCATAAGAACATTTTTTTTCCTTATTTATGGTCCGATAAACAGTAAATTCATCGAATTCAGTGCCACTGATCATAATTTCAGTGCCCCATATCATAATTTTGGTGGCCTCTGGTGCTGAAAGAGGAAACACTAACATTCGAAATATAATGTGATTGTGGTTTTAGCTGGCTAATGTGGCTAATTGCTAGCGAGCAAATGTAGCAAAATACTGTATTGAGTGGATAACGTCAGCTAATTCTACCAGACTCCTGGGGCTGGTTTACAAAGCATCCAATGTCATATTCATGCAATGTAGTGAAGTTACATTTTGCTGTGTGGCAAACCATAATCTAAGCTAAGATTAGCCAGCTAGCTGTAAAGCTAGCCTGCATGGATCTGCCATTAGTGGATTTTCAGCGTCAGCTGATAAAGTAATATGCAAACGGCAAGCTTTTTCCAGTCTTGTATCAACATGAAGACGGTAATATACTGTCAAGTCCCTTGTTTGTCACTGCAGATGCTCACTTAGCTCACTTTTATACAGAAATAACGACATAGTGTGTGGTTATCATGTGTTTTTAATGACTGGATATCACCTTTCAGACCAGTCTGAACATCATATGCCACTATTTTTTAGTTTCACTTTCATTGCTGCCAGACACACAGGACCCAGGTAACATGTCCACTTTTTAATTCATCGCCATACATGATCACAGCAGCAAAAATCACAACCGTATTCTCCCGATCCAAAATATATGCCAAATATCTTGGATAACTAACCAGGCCACAGCATGAAAGATGAGCCTGGTGTAGTCTCTCCAACAACCAGATACGCTGATAGGAAGATAACCTCTTCATGCAGCAGTTTGCCATTCATTGCTCATGACATCCAAGCTGCCGTCACAAAGCACGCAGTCCCACATCAATCTAGATTGTTTTCAAAGCAGTGTTCCATAAAGAAAAGAAGAAGAGGAGGGGGGCGAAAAGCTGAAGATAAAAGACAGGATCAGAGATGTACAATGTGCTGCGCCTGCCTCTGACACTTTCATCAACCGTGCTGTGTTTCCACGCACCAGAAGGTGACAGGGGCAGGATTTACTGACCCAGAGGCCCCTTTTGTGCTCTCCACGCTGCACTGATCCTCGCTTCCTCTCTGGCTGCATGTGTAGGCCTATAGGCTTACCTTTTATACCCTTCTCCCTCGCTCTCTGTGTCTGCTGTAAATAGGCTTAATGTTACAGATGTCTGTGTGTGAGCACAAAGAGCCGAGGCGAAGCACAGAGGCCGGCTCTATTCTGCGTGGAGGCGAGGAGAACAGGTGGAAAGAGAGCAATCGGGACACAGAAGATGATCGGATTTCCCATTAAAAAAGTTCAGCAGCTACATGTGTGTTTTAAGTGTGTAGCTGTGTGTGTGAGATGTGTGGTGAGAATAGCTGATGAGACAAAAACAGAGCTTGAATAACAGTTTATAAGAATGAATGTGGATTTGTTTTTGGACATTTTTTTAACACACAAATGAAATTTTTGTTTACATCTGTTACCAGGCTCCTAACAGCCATACCACTGCTTGTTTTCAGTGACTGTTGAGCAACAATCGAAGTTTATTCTGCTGCTGGCTGCACTCATGGCAAGTCCCTCTGGATGCAAGCTAAAAGACTAAAATGTGAAATGTAAATTCAAGTTGTAAATCAAGCTGTCAGATGCTGTCAGAGCAGCAGCCAGCAGGGTGAATGAGGGCGTCTGTGGGTCCCTCGCTGTGTGGGCTGACTGACTGGCTGGCAGGGACAATAAGCCATACTGTTTGACCTGCGCCGCCTGTCCTGCTGCCAGGCTCACGGACATTCAAACGGCTCTCCTCACTCCCCTGACTCTGCGGCAGAGGCCGAAAACTCAATCTGAATGCAACACCCCACAAATCAGGATCTGCTGCCTTGACATTTATCCATCTCTGTGACCAAATTAGTTACCTTTTTGACAACGGTGACCTTTAAATAGTGTCATGAGTAAGGTTTTGTTCACTCTGTTCTGGCACACTGAGCCACTTTCTCATTAAACTATGACGCAGGCCTAACACCGTAGTCATTGCTTCTGATTGGTTCCTCCATGGTAACTTTTTTAAATTAAAAACATATTAGAATACCACCATTTATTACACTTTAGGTTGTGTAGCATCAGAGCTATTATGCTCAACTGGCTCAGGGAATGTGACAAGGAGCTGATGCAAGAGATTTCCTTAAAACAACCTTCCCATGTCAGCCAACAGCCAACTGAGGTCGAGAAACGTATCCTGATAAAACGTTTAAATGCACATGCAATGGTACGTATGATATTTAACAAATTAGCACCTCACAATTGGCAGCATCAAGTTCCGTGGGTTAGGTAAAGGAAAAAAAACATGGTGATGTTGTACCTTAAAAAACTCATTTCAGCCCCATTTCCACCAAGAAGTATGGAATGCATTTTTTCTGTTTCCACTGTGAAAAGTTGTGGATGGTACCAATGGAACCATTCCGTACTGTCCCCATTTTTGGTCCCCCCTCTGTTGGGGTACCTAGCACACAGATCTGGTACTAAAAGGTGGAGCTGTGAACACTGCAGTCTGTTGATTGGTCAATAGCGATGTTCAGGGATGCACTGAAGCCTGTTCTATAATGTTGGCATGCAACCCCATTCCGTGGACAATAAACGAGGTGCAGATTTCCATCTGTGTCACTGGTAATGAGGAAATACAGTGAGTGCTGGACGGAACAGTGAGTGACAACAACCCTGCTACATTTAAGAGCAGTGATGGACTCAGGATGTTTGAAGGGCAGGGGCGAAAAGGAAAAAAGGGAAAAAAGAGCAACTACTGCATGACATGGGGCCCCATTGGTGCGCAAGAAGCTAGTGTGTCATGTATGGTGAAATAGTCTTCGTCCTTGATTCTTAATTAAGATTATATAGACAATCCAGGTTAAAAGTATGTTTAAAATGTTGGGTTGGTCGCCCCCCGACCCCAGGGTCTAGGTACCATGTCTGAAGGTTTACTTTTGGTTCCAAAGGTACCATACCGAAAGTGCTTGATGGAAACAGGGCTTTAGTTTTACATGGGACACCAACACTGGTCTCCTGGAGGAAAGTCCTGTGTTTGTTTGACCCATTCACCCAAATCTGCTACTTCAAGCAGACTTTCACTCTTTATACTACTTCCTTCTTTACACCTGTCATCACAGTGGTCACACCTTCCCCGTTATGTGGGTTGTATACAAATTACTGGCTCATGATTATGTGAGATATATATGAATACTGGTGCATTACGTTTTTTACGTATATATACAAACAGTGCACAACAACAGCCTGTGTTGAGGATGTCACAGTTAGCTATTACTTTAGCAGATGATCTTAGTGATGAATATATTATTGATCTAGATCTGTGGTTCTCAACCTCTTTCTGTCATGTCCGTCTTTCGGAAGCAGAAAAAAAACTGTAACAATACTGTGGAAATCAGCAACAAAACAAGCCAAAGTGAGTGTTGTTTCACTGAAATAAAACTGTCAAAAGTTAAACTTTCATTCATTCATTTTCCATAACTGCTTTTCTTGTTAGGGGTCACGGGGGGGCTGGAGCCTATCCCAGCTGACACTGGACCAGAGGCAGGGTACACTCTGAACAGGTCACCAGACTACCACATTGCTGACACATAGAGACAGACAACCATTCACACTCACATTCACACCTACGGACAATTTAGAGTCACCAATTAACCTGCATGTCTTTGGACTGTGGGAGGAAGCCGGAGTACCTGGAGAAAACCCACGCTGACACGGGGAGAACATGCAAACTCTGCACAGAAGGGCTCCCCCATCTTGGGGTCCGAACCAGGAACCCTCTTGCTGTGATCTGACAATGCTAACCACTGCACTACTGTGTCGCCTAATTAAACTTTGTATACACATAAAATATTCATAAAAGACACAAAGCTTTCCTGCTTCATTGACCAGGGTTCCCACACTTTGTTATCGTCTCATTTGAGGACATTGGGACTTTATTATCGTCTCATTTGAGGACATTGGGACTTTATTATCGTCTCATTTGAGGACATTGGGACTTTACTATCATTGACAATGTTTAGTTTTTTAACACTTATCAGGTCCTACTAATCCCCAAAAGCTAGGAGAAATTAAAAATGCATACCAAACAAACGTTTGGGTCTCGGGAGGATATATGGGGCAGGGCTTGGAATGACATACTGTACGGTACATTACAACCTCCACACGTCATGATGAAGGGTCAGTCTTGAGTTTCAGGAGGCTACTGTGTGGTGCATGCACAGAGGGGGTGTGTGAGCATATGACATACACGCCATAGATAGATCTGATGTAACAGTCAGTGTAGGACTCATGGAAACAGTCCATCCAATCAAGTATTCCTTGTAAACCTCTTGTGTATTATCTATGAAGAAGATGTGAACCCAGGGGACATTTTATAACATAATTGCTGCTGTGCTCCTGTGGGCACTTGTCTTTATGGTAGTCACCATTGAGCTTACAATCATGGTATTTTTAACACATGGATTCTAATTGGAAAACATCATGTGGAGCTGATTATGCGTCCAAAACATATCCATAAAGATATGGCGTGGATGTATGCAGTGCTGTGTGCCTGTAAGTGAGAGGCAGAGGGAGGCGTGTGTGCGTGGAGGAGGGATGGGGCTTCGTGTTTAAGCCAATAGGCGCAGAGCAGCGTTAATGTAATTCCTCGACGATTTAACTTGGTGCCAGAGCTGCGCAGCGCTCACCCCTCAGTGCGCGTCCTTCTCTCTCCCTGTATGTCCATGATCATGCACTGAAAGACCACATCCACTGAGCTGCTCCAGGACTCCAAACGGCACTGAGTTGTGTGTTGGTTGCAGTCTGCCCGGATGCCTCCAGAGTCGTGATTTTATTCTAGTAAACGGAATATTCAAACCCGAGCCCGGAGTTGTTGCGTCTGAGGTGAGTGTCAAGTTTTTGCCTCTGAAATATTCATTTATCAGTGATTTATGGCTTTATAAATGCACATCCTTGCTGTTTCAGTGCACATAGTTGAGTGTGAGTGTAGGAATTTTCAGCAGATTTGTGATAATAAGAAAAATGCGCAAGTCAAGTCTGGAGAGGTTTGGAAATCATCAGCGAGATTAAGAGATGGAAATGATTTGTCTCTCCATGACTTCATGGCCAGACGCACTAAAGCGAGAAGAAAGGAGTTAGTTGAGGATGTGTGACATTTTTCCCCAGAAGGAGAGAAAGAAAAAAAGTGAAACTGTGGCCGACGAGCCGGGGGAGGATTTTTTAACTCGGAAAGTGTGTGTGCGTAAAGACGCACTTAATGGAGGGTTGCATTTTGGTTTCCAGATGTGTGGACTCAGCTGTTGCTTGTCACTCAGGTGGTCTCTTTCTCTTGTCTTCGCGAGCTCACCCTCGGAGTCTTGTCCACGCAGCTCTTCAGAGTCACATCAGTGTTGACAAACCACAGCCCAAATCCACAGAAACATTACAAAGTGAAGCCACATCACTTCAGCCACACAGAACAATCGACCGAGGGAGGCATTTTCTCTCTACTTTCAAAACAGGTGTAAAAACTTTGCTTCAGTACAAATTGTTTCAACATGATGTATCATTCTCTCCATCTCATTTCAGTAATCTTCCTTTAGTGTGAGATACTGGAATTTATCACAACAGCAGTATTTGAAGAGCATAAAGAAAAATATGTAAACACTGAAAATGAGTGCTATGATGGACCTTCTTTGCAGTGCTGTGTGATCTGTTTTGAAGCCAGTGCTGGCACCTAGTGGTGGGAGAGATTTGTGAAGATGCTGCAGTGAGGGCAGTCTGCTTTTGGATCATCTGAGTCTTAAAACTTAAAGAAACTTGTTTACCTGTTTTACTTAAATTTAATATCTTTATACTGGGGATGTTCTGAAGCACACAGGAGTGCTCTCGCCCCTGTAGACTTTTCATGCCATGCAGGCTTCAGTGCTGAATGACAAGCTGCTGTGAGGTTCGCTGATCCTGGATGATAGAGCAGCCGAGGATCAGGTGACTGAGGTGTATTCCCCCTCTGTGGGAGGCCAGTCAGCCAGACTATGTGCCACACTTTGCTGGGGGTATACACTCTGCAATGCTAAGCCTTTGTTAATGAGTATGTATCTGTGTGTGTGTGTGAGTCCTTGTCTGTGTGTGGTACTGGGTGCAAGTGCTCGTGGATCTATTACTTTGTATGCTTCTGTGCACGCATGCATGTGTGTTTTTCTGAGCGTCTGCATGTGTGTGTGTGTGTGTGTGTGTGTGTGTGAGAGAGAGATGGGTGTTTCGACCCAGGAGTTAAGCTGCTGTTAATTGGTCAGCCATTTGAAGCACACAGGAGAGTCAAGTCAGGCAGTAGCCGAGATGATCGGTATGCTTGGCTCGACTGCTGCCTGCTCTGGGACATAACATTGATTCAATGCTTTTAATGGATGCTGAACAGAGTCTCTCTGTATTTCATGTAATTAATGTTACCATCTGCAGTAAATTGTACGCAGCTGCTAGACTAGATTAAAGATGGAATTTGGGGAAAACGCTTATTTGCCTTTGCGTGTCTGTAAGCTAAATGTGTAGCTACAGCCAGCAGCTGGTTAGCTTAGCTTTAGTACTGGAAACAAGGCAAAACAGCTGGTGTGACTCTGTTTAACGTTAACAAAGCTTGATAATTAACACCTTACTGTATATCTCAGTCATTTAAGGTATACAAGTCTGAAGTCTTGTCGTGAACATGACAGTCGCCTTTGCTTGGTACCGGCAGAGATTTTATGAAGTCACCAGCCAAGTAATAGGTTGAATCACCGTGACATTACGTTAATAACAACAATCACTTCTGGGTAGACAACTGGCAGTTTGTTTGAATTTTGACTTGTTTATTTCTGTTGTCATTTTCAACAGTAACTGTAGGAGCGGTCCGACCTATCTGATATTTGTTTGTTTCCTAGCTGGCCACACTCGGCTGTTTGTAACTTTGTTGCTCATAGTGTTGACATAGCATAATACATTTAAACCACAGTCCGTTTTAGCTAACATTAATGTTTGTTTAAAAACAGTGTTGGCTCACCAGCCTCAATGTTTGACAGTAATGTTAATTAGCCACTTTAATGCTCGACAGCAACGTTAATTAGCCACCTTAATTCTCAACAGTGACGTTAAGTAGCCGCTTCAATGCTTGACAGTAATGTTAAGTAGCCGCTTCAATGCTTGACAGTAACGTTAAGTAGCCGCTTCAATGCTCGACAGTAATGTTACGTAGCCACTTCAATTCTTGACAGTGACCATAAGTTGCTACTTCAATGCTCAACAGTAACGTTAAGTAGCCGCTTCAGTGCTTGACAGTAATGTTAAGTAGGCGCTTCAATTCTCAACAGTAATGTTAAGTCACCGCTTCAGTGCTCAACAGTCACATTATAGCCGCTTCAACACTTGACAGCAATGTTAAGTAGCCGCTTCAATGCTCAACAGTGACGTTAAGTAGCCGTGTCAGTACTCGACAGTGACATTATGTAGCCACTTCAATGCTTGACAGCAATGTTAAGCAGTTGCTTCAGTACTCGACAGTAACGTTATGTAGCTGCTTCAATGCTCAACAATATTGTTAAGTAGCCGCTTCAATGCTCGACAGTAATGTTAAGTAGCCGCTTCAATTCTCAACAGTGACGTTAAGTAGCTGCTTCAGTGTTCGACAGTGACATTACGTAACTGCTTCAATGCTTGACAGTTATGTTAAGTAGCTGCTTCAATTCTCAACAATGACGTTAAGTAGCCGCTTCAATGCTCAACAGTGACGTTAAGTAGCCGCGTCAGTACTCGACAGTGACGTAACATAGCCGCTTCAATGCTTGACAGTAATGTCAAGCAGTTGCTTCAGTACTCGACAGTAACGTTAAGTAGTTGCTTCAGTACTCGACAGTAATGTGAGGTAGCTGCTTCAGTACTCGACAATAACGTTAAGTAGTTGCTTCAGTACTCGACAAAATGTTATGTAGCTGCTTCAATGCTCAACAATAACATTAAGTAACCATTTCAATGTCCGACAGTAGTATTAAGTAGCTGCTTCAGTACTTGAAAGTAACGTTATGTAGCCACTTCAGTGCCTGACAGTAACATTAAGATGGAGCTGCAATGCCTGACAGTGACATTAGGTAGCCACTTCAAGGGGTGACACTAACGTAAAGTACAGCTTTAACGCCCAACAGTAACATTAAGTAGCCACTGAGTCCAGAGCTGTCTTTGAGTATGTTTTCTCATCGCAGATGGAAATCTGTAAAACTTGAACTCTTCTCCACTTTTTATTGTTACTGGGCATCGTCTTACACAGCAAAACTTAAACATTTTATTTTTTTAAGTTAAGCTAAGCTAGCTGCTAGCTGTATAGCTTCATATTTACCACAGACATGAGAGTGGTATCTTCCCATCTTACTCTCATCAAGACAACAAGAGCATTTCACTCAAGTCAATAAAACTACAGGCGTTTGTCTCCGTCATGGTGAAGTTTTGTAGAAAGTTTTTGCTAGCTTAACAAATGAGAGCCAAGGTGAAAAGGTTGATTTTGTTTAAACATGTCAGAGCGTGGAGAGGAGGGAAATTTTCTGGCTGAGGAGGATGTGAATCAGAGGCGTAGGATGTGAAGCAGAACTTGAGGAGATGACCTTTGAGGTTTCAATGAAAGACAGAGAATGACTGGACATGTGCTGTCAAACAGTTATGATCCTAGCATTGGCAGGAGAAGTGAATGCATCCTTGACTTTGCATTGCTCTTTTGAGGCCCCTGCTGACTTTTTGTTTACGGACAATTTTCCAAATTGACAGACTCGTTTTTCAGAGCAGTGTCTCTTGATCGGAGTCTTCATCCTACAGTTCTTCATTTTCTCATATGCAACCCAGATTCTCATTCTCCAGTGGGGTTTGAGTGCCAGAGAGGAAATCCAGCCTGGAGATTGTTTTGATATTGTTGGACAGTCTCCTGGAAAACCTTTTTGCTGAGCGACCAAGGGTGTTCTGGATTTAGAGCCATTGGCTCCTCGGCTGAAACACCTCATCTGATCACAGCAGTGAAGCTGTTTGAAGAGCTCAAGATGTGCTGTGTTCCGTCTTTCATTGTTTGAGGCTGAAAAGACTCAATCCAAGAGGAGATTGTCGCCATTTAAAACAACATGGAGACAAACTCTGCACCATTTTAATGGATAGTGTGTGATTTAAATGCTTGGTTACCTTGTAGTAATGCTTTTTGGTCCCTCTCAATAATGAATAGTGTTTTAGAGGAGTTTCTCACATTTACAGAGCATGATATTATAAACACAAACTAATATATGTGTATACATTTTGGATGGTTTGCTGCTGGCTGACGCTGGTTCAGGGGGGTCATGCAGCAATCACAGATTTCTTGTGTCCCAGTGTTTGAGTTGGAGCGCAGATTGGCATTAGATTAAATAAATGGAACCAATAAGAAACATAAACATGAATGTGAAGTGTGTGTGTGTTTGCATGTGTGTGTGTGTGTGTATGTTAAAAAAAGAGAGAGAGAGAGACCTCCATCTATTAGTAAGTCAACACTGTTCTGTCTGTGCGCCTCTGTCTGCCTAATACCTCAGACCAACGTGTGTACACACAGGCAAGTTTGTGCTGTCATACTGGAATTAATCGAGTGTGGGGTTGTGTAAATCATTCCAAACCTCAGAAAACACACACACACACACACACACACACACACACACTGGCCTGCCAAGCAGCTATCCCCTGTAGTTGTGTGTGTGAAGGGCCAAACAGTGAAGGACCAATCACTGGAGGGGAGAAACAGAACAGAGAGCAATGAGAAACAGACATTTCTCGGAGATTACACAAGTCTCAAAGTGATATTCTTAATTTTACACGGGAACCACCCAGTTACACCAGTTACCAGCAGCTTTATCACTAGTGCAGTGGAGATTGCAAACAAATAGGGCTGGGAAAAACCTTGACCAAGCAAAAACACCAAACATTCCCATGTCACAATGGGGGTTTTCACCTTTTATAGACAAAACAATTAATCAAGAGATTGGTTGCCTTTTATCAGACAGAAGTGTCAAGTTGTTACACTCTGTTTCCATCTTCAGTCTGACATTGCGTCCACTCTGATTTCCATGGGGAGAGGGATTTGATTTTCCCTAACCATTCACTAGAGACGCCATTTTATAAGTCGGCGCTGATGTGTAGCCATTCCAGCATACTGGTGTTGCCAAGGTTTTTAAGAATGGAGAAGAACGAAAACAAACTACAGTGCTGGGGGATGTTGAGAAGATGTTGATGTTGAGAAGACCCGGCTGTTCTCAGGCATTCGTACTAACATAAGTACTGCACCAAAATTTGTACATATCCTACGTAATCATGACCCAGTAATTCGTGTCTAACCCACGTATTTTGGAACATTGCGATCACATGGCCAATGCGCTGATGGGAGTAGATAATAAAGAAGGATGTGGTCTTGGTCCATGTCTCTCAGTGGCTGGACAAGCACAGAAAATTCACCGTCCTTCTGTCTCAGCTCATTCAGCGGTCATACACACAATCTCCTTCGACGCCTTCTCTGTTGTCTGGACTGCAGCATTTTTAGTAAACGTAACTGTTGTTCAACATTTATTAGCTCCAACTCCAACACGATCTGGTCAGTCTTGGTCGCCAAGTTTGTTTATAAAGTTGTTGTCTAAAGAAGGATACGGAAATGCTTAACACAGTGGCATATAAACCCCGCCACCAACTAGCAGTCTGGCGGTGTGATCGCAGAGTGTTGCCGAAACCCCAATGCACAAGTGTAGATATGGCATTGATTCGACGCACAAGTATAAATCTCACTTAAGGAGGAGGTTTGGGTGTTGAATAGGTCACAAAACACAGGACTTTCCCCAGGAGATGTGTTATTACTTTGCCTATAACTTTACGTTAACTGCATAACTTTACGTTAAGTATGTAATCAGTGGTGGGCCACTAATTCATAGGATATCATACGAACTGGTATATAAAGATTGGTTGGGAAGACAAGTTGATTTAGAATAGCCTGGATAGCAGTGTCCGTCTTGTTTTATCGTGCTCACCATTGTTGATATTACTCCTCACTGGTTCTGGTGCAACACTTGACAACAGCTTGACGATGGTGGTAGTCCTGCTTATGGCGCCCATTGGTCAGTTTTTTATTGACAAAGAAACCACTATTTAACGTCATGATGCCAGATGAATCGGTCATCTTGAACTCAGTGGAATGGGCAGATTCAGAGGACCCAAGCAAAGAGAATTAAAAAAAACAACAAGTAACTAACACATTTGCTGCAGCCTAACATGCCCTATTCACATGTGATGGACAGGTTCAGTTTCTGTCAGGTTGTTCATGTTTGAAAAAAATATTTCACTATAAATAGAGAAAGAGAAGCTAATATTGTGTGTGAATATCGGCCAACAGTAGGCATAAACCATGGCTGTGCTAAGGAGGTGAAGGGTGCGGTGTGTAAATATGTGCGGGGGGGTTGGAGCAGCAGGCCTTGATCCACGAACACTAATCGTGATCCTTGTGCTCATTGAGTGGTTACAGACCAAACCCTGCAGGCCGCATTGGCTCCACAAGCCTGGTATTATGGTCAGCTTGTGGGGAGGAAAAGTAATCCGGGGCTTAGAAGAATATCAGACACTGAGTAATGGCCTCGGAGAGAGGGAGTTGCACTGTGTTAAAACTTGCAGCCAGGCTGAAATAAAGTTGCCCGCAGCACTTGCTAAGCGATGCAACACTGAGGTGTTGTTGAGAGTTCCTGACTCGTGCCTGCGAGTGAGAGTCGATTTGGCACCACCTTAATTACCTATACACACAGCTCTATTTGATGATGATTAAAGCCACACACACAGATACACACACCTGCCCAGACACTGCCAGTCGCCAGTCACAGTGGTTATGGAGACATTAAAGGTGATGATTATTAGATGATAATAATTAAAAGGCTTTAAAGCTCAAGTAAAAGGAAAACAGTATAGATAGAAGCGCAGTCTCATATAGGAAGACAAGATCGCTGCAACCACGTAATTATTCCTCGTCAAATGACCACCCTGAGGCAAAACACAAATGATAGCTTCCAGTTTTGTTTTTGATTGGGGGAAAACATAAAAGGTCTCCATAACAGTGTCTGGTTCGCACTGGTACAATATTGTGCCGTTGTGATGTGAAAACCTCCTAATTCTAATTCTGATGATCACGTTTCACAGTTTGATGTTTGGTGGGTTCATGTTTTCAGCCAACCTTTCTAAATCCATGGGATAATGTCAGAAATGCGTCGCCGCAGAACCAAAAACAATCCTGCTGTTGTTGGTGAAAAGCTGACATTTTGGAAATCATGTGATGTTGGGAGCTGAGTGAATATGATCAAAACATGGGCTCGTTCCATTAAAACGGTTTAACTTGCAACTGTTTGCATCATGTAGAGAATCATTTTTGAAAAATGTCCTAAAATGAAAGTGACACCCACTCCTTTTGGCATGAAAATATATTATGGAGAAGAGATACAGAAAGCCATTATTGAGCCATCGATGGCTAAAAATAGCTCTACTGAAAGGACAGGAACCAGGTTAAAAACAATTGTTCATCAGTATTTCAAATGGATATAAAGAGAAACTTTTTTTGTTTGGGTGCGTGCAGGAAAATATGACTTCCCTCTTTAAATTGGTCTCATGTGTTGGACAGTGTGCTCCCGAGGCTAAGACGAGCTCCTGAGCTGAATGTCTCAACTCAGGTCTAATCAGGGACAGTCTGCTCTTTCCTTCCCCTCACCACTTCACCTCTCTTCCAATATGCATGAAGCCTCAGATGGCACAGGATGTTCTCATGAATCTAACTCTGTTTTTTTCCACCAACTAACCATCCTCAGTCTGCTTCAATAAACAGAAGCAGATGAGGTAGAGGAGAATTTTGAAGCTTTATGACAAATACATGTCGCACCATTTCCAGAAGACATCCACATTAAGTTAATATTTACGTAAGTTGTTGGGTGGTCGTCTGTCTTTGCAGAAGTCTCGGGGGATGTGTACTATCTGTCATTTTATCTCCATCTTGCCTCGCAACATCCCACAGGAATACCAGCCTCTTAATTCACCTAAAGTGGAAATGGCTCCATCCAATCTGATGCCACTGCAAACCAGGAAATGGCCTGTTGTGATAAGTGCTGTGTAAGTGAGGGTGGGGAAAATTACAGGATTCTCACCAAATTTGCCAAAAGCTGCACATTTTCTTTTGCTTCAGAACTCACATGAATCCTGCTTTCAGTATGAAATGGTCAATAAAGCTGCTACAAATAATATTATTTTAATAACAATTAATTGAATTACTATGTCTATTGTTAAAGGGGTCTTATCTTATTGACAAACCCACAAAGGATTATTATCTGACTGTAGTTCCTCTCAACACTGCAAAGCTTTTTAGCGTCTTTCAGCCCAACTTTATTGTTTTGGTTCACTCTCATTGCTCTTGTTTTCAGCAAAAACAAAAAAGCATAAAACTAGCTGGAGATCACGGTGGAGCATGTAGCAGCTAAGAAGCTAAATATTTTCCTCAGGAGTTGATGGAGACCAAAAACAGAGCTAAAAGAAGAGTAACAGCAGATTTTCTAGCTCTGTGCACAGCCTATTCCGTAGCCTACACATGTGGCCTATGCCATGTGAGCATTTATACTTGTGTAATGGTTTGTCTGTGTCACCCTGTGGTTAGGCTTCCCCTCCAAAACACTAGTCGATGGTAGAGTTTCTTTGTAGTGCTGTAAAGTTTAGTTGATTCAAAACACACATTACATGCTGGACACATCTCCCCCACAAATACAACATGCTAACACTATTAGCAAGAGCCTCTGGCATTGTATAAATTAGCCTAGCAGCTAGCGGACTTCTCCTCTACTCATTTGAAGCCAAGGACAACAACAAAATTTAACAAAGGTAACGTTACAAAATTTGGCTCCATTACAACTCACAAGGTTCACCAACAAAACAACTGCCTTATACTAAATAGGTTTTCCAAACAAATATAACATGCTAACACTATTAGCACAAGCCTATGGTATTTTACATTGTATAAAATAGCCTAGCAACGAGCAGAGATTTCCTACACGTATGAAGCCAGGATAAATCACACAACACTTAAAATGTTGGAGGCTTTATTGTCTTCACTATTTATTGTTTCTTATCTGTGAAATTAAAATAAATAAAAGCTTTGTTTCCACTGAGGGAAATGGTTTCAGCTTACAGAAATAGACAGGAGGTCTGCGTCAATGTGACGTGTAGTTACATTTAACATAACAGCTAATGTTGCTCTATATCCACTGGATGTGTAAATAAATATGCTAGCTAGAGTGTGGATCCGATGGGACCCAATGGGCTGGGCCAGCTTCTGACAAATATTTACAAATGATTTTCAGGTCGGGTACAACCTACTTGACATGGTGCTTCATGCTTCGCTTCCAAGTTAATATCCGTTTTTTGTTGTCAAAGTGTTGTGCCGCGTTTCAGCAGCAACTAAAGCGGAGTGTTTTCCTTACATTAAGTGCATTGGGCTAGGGTCAGGTTCGGACATAACAAACAGAATGCTAGCTGGGTTCGGGTTGTGCGTGGTTACTACTCTCTCGGACTCAGTTCAGGTTCAAACAGAAATATGTAGCTTCAACTGCACTCCAATGCTGACATGTTTAACATATCAGTGTTCACAGCCTCTTTCCGCTGCCCCCAAGTGGCCAAAAAATCAGTCATTCAGGTTTTAATTAAATTTGTTTATGCACAAACCATTGCAGGCATTTTCACATGGGACATACTCCTCAAAGGCAAGCCTGCAATTCCTTATAAGAGGTAGCCTACACTGTCATCTTATATAACCTCCCCTCCCATCTAACAAGCCCCCAGCTGCCTGTGCGCTCTGTGGCAGGTAATCAAACAGTGGTGTATCCTTCAGCCAGGACAATTTCATCTCCTCGAGAGGGAGAATGTAACAGATATTCACCCGGTGGTTAGCTGATGAAAGCTCGGGGCTTTCCAAGTGCTCGTCGCAAAACAAATACAAACAGTGATTTGACAGTCGTGTGCGTTTCAGCGGAGATCCATCCTGTAGGTTGTTTTTTTTTCTGCCTGAGAAAGGGAGCTTAAATTGCCACTTGCATTAATGAGGTAGTAAATACACGTCTTTTGTGTTTACACTAATGACCTCAAAAACCAGACAGTAAACTGGGGGGCTAAGGCATTCATTATCTCCAACCAGCCATCCGTGAAATCCAACATGTGCGGGCTTGTTTATGCGAGCACATGTATGTATACGTTCTCATTTACTTGCCTCCATATGTTTTTATTTATTCTTTACACATATCTGCTCGGGTGTGTGAATGAGTATGTTTTTCTTCAGAGAAAGTGCCCAAGAATCCCCCTCAAGGCCTTTCAGACATCTGGTTGTGGATGGACAGCTTATATCTCCAAGTAATATGTCCAGTTAAGCCCTTGGGAGCCACCGCCGTGCACATCATCACAGCCCTCCTCCGGCTTTGCTTGGAACTTCGCTGAAACCCTATCGTTTGGTTTAGAAGGGTACAAATATGCTGTATATCCTTTTATGCTACTTCCTCCCCGGTCCGTCTCCCATCTGTTGCAGATTAGTCTTCAGTGTGTGTTTAGAGAGCTGAGCCTTGTCGCCGAGCGGGACAGATAGTAAACCCAGAAGGTTTTAGTCAGAACTTTCAGGTAGGTCTGAATTAACACAGAGGCCAACTGAGGATATGACTGGCTAAGAGGAGAGACAAGGGGGAAGGGAGACAGTGAGAGAGTAAGACAGGCTCCAAAATTACACAGCGAGCCCACCAAACGGGTTGACTGTTTACCCGTGAACCTCAGGCCCGCTACTCGAGGGTCAGTGTGGAATGCCAACAGTGGCTGGCCTGGCCAAATTCAACCACAGTCCCTGGGACAGAGGAGGGGGGGGGGGCAAACACCCCGCAAAACGGCCAGTCACGCCACTTTCCCTGTGATAGTGAGTTTATTTAAGCGCGCAGCTCAAAGCGACTTTCATATAACACATAGCCTCGATATCTGGCGCCCTCGTGGCATCCAAACCCGCCACCAAAATGTTGAGCTAAGCTGACATCACTCAGCTGTTTTGTTATCTGTCTCTTTTCTAATCGCTGGCTCAGTAACCCATATAAAGCTAAACAAAAAGAGCCTTGGGAATGCGCTATTGGTGCTAAAGGCTATATGGTTTCACACACACACACACACACACACACACACACACACACACCCTGCTCCGACACTATGCTGCTGCCTTGAGAACTGTGCCAGCCCATGTAGGCCAAACTGCAGCCCGAGTGTGACAAAGTGCCTGGGGCTGCGAACTTGGTTAAACCCGTCGTTCCCAGCTTTTGTTGTCCCTCCAATGCCAAATTATGGGAAAGCGAGGTACTGGTTGTGTAATACACAGCCGGTTAATGTGTGTGTCTATGTGTGTGTGTGTTTGTCTGTTCCGCTTGACTGATGCACCATCCCTTCAGGGTCCTGTCATTAAGCCTCTGTGTACACAACCCCAATCCCTGGCCTACATCTATCTCTTATACAAAATTCATGCGGGAGTCGCACACACACACAAACACACACATACACATGTATGCACACACACATTAACCCATACAGCTTTCCCATACTAAATGTGATGCAACGCTGCTGCTTGTCTTGCATGATATGTCATCAGATGCTGTTTTTACATTCGCCTCTCGTTTTTTTTCACGGATTTGTTTTTCATAAGCGATGCCTCCGTCTAGTTTGAGTGGCACCGCTCATTAAGAGCCCTGACTTCTCTGTTTCTTTTGGCTGAAGCATGTGACACGCTGTAAATCAGTCAGATAGATACCTAGATTGATAGAGGGACTGCACGTAAAGGCAGTAAAAAAGCTGTATCATTCTCAGTTCAGTCAACGTGATCGCGGAGGCCAGTGAAAATAAGAAGCACGTTTATTTCTTATAAGTGCAGCTGGAGTGTTTCACTTTTGTTTTCCTGTTAACAAGAACAAGAAAAAAACGGTTTCTTATCTTCGATTCGGGCCTTACATCTGCAGCATAATAACAGTTTGTTTGTGAGTGTTTCTTGAAAGAGCAGCTGGAATATTTTACTGTTTATCTTTCAGTTTGCAGGCTTTACATCAGCGCTCCAATTATAAACCATGTGCTTTTCTTGCCGTTCAAGTGAAGCAGAGCCGCAGTGATACGTTCATGTTTCCTATCAACAGGAACAAGACAATCTGGTTCTTAACATTTTTCATTTCTATCATCAGTCCATCGTTCAACGCCGTTATGGTTATAAATATCTGCCTGTTCTTTCTCTTCTGCACTTTGTATGTAAGGCAATGTGATCACTGCAGCCTGGGATTTTATTAAGATGCTTCAAACACACACAGACACGCACACTCGTGCTTACAGTGACCTCTGTTTTTTGTTAAAGAAGGCATGCATCATCTGGATGCAGGAGACATAACACAAGTCTTACCTTTCTTTCAGACACACACAAACACACACAGTGTACTGTAATGACAGTAGATTCCTATTGTTTCTGAAGGGCCCTGACACACCAAGCCTATAGTCGGCCATCAGTCAGTGTTGGGTCGTCGTCGAGTGTATGTTGCCCTAGTTTTTGTGGTATTGACTTTTTTCAGCTGATTCAGCATGTTGAATTGGCAACAGAGGTGGTAGAGCCATCAGAGAATAAAATCACCCTGATTGGCTGTTCAGTTCAGGGCACTAAAGTGAGGAAAGTAAAAAAAAAGACTAAAATCAAGAGGGTGTGAGAGCAAACAAACTTGATATATTAGGTAAGATTTTTTTTAGCTATTGTGCTCTTTAGCAGAAATGGTTTGGAATTTTTGTGTTATTGTTCGCTCGCGCACCGTAAATATCATTTGCTCTTTCAACACTGGGTTGTGTTGTCAATGTGCCAACTGGCTAACTAGTGTCTTGAATCCATCCTGTTGGTCTTCCAGTTTCCTTTTTGGAATGATGAACACAGACTACCGCTACCTGCTGGTATGGAGAGTTATTTCCTGTCACACAGGCATAGAATGTACTCAGCTGTTGGCCATAGTCTTTGTGGTGTGTTCAAGTGCAACGTTTTGGCTAAGACACAAGCAAGGTTAGGCAAAGCAACAGCCGGTCTTTGTCACCTTTAGTTTTTTTATGTCAGTTTGTTGTGTCTGGACTTAGTAGGAATTTTAGTTCTGTGATGGTGTTTCCAGTTCCTCGCTGAAGTGGTAAAAGTGTGTGAAAGAACGTTCTTATTTTATGCAAATTCCTGGTATTATAAAGGGCCGTCACACTGAAGTCAGTTGACTGTGATTTTGTTTAACATAGCTGCCTATTTTAGCTTCCCTCATACCTGAGAGCAAGACACAGGAAGCTCACCTGTGTCGCAAAGTCGGACTAAAAAAATCAAAAATTAATTTGATTTACGAGGTCAAATGTATGTCTGCACGCAAGGGCATGGGTTTCCTTTGAACATTGGGGGGGACATATGACATTGAGGTGCATTCTGGTGAATTTTTATGCACCTATTTATAACTTTTCTCCATCGATTTAAGGTGGAAATATCTTTCTTTTTATAAAGATAAAAGTACTCTGCAACATCCATGTTTCTGTTAGAGGGGGACAAATGTTCTAAATATTGAGGGGGACATGTCCCCTTGTGTCCCTTCTGAAATCCATGCCTATGCCTGCCCGTCTCAAATCCTTGAATGTGCTGGACACAGTAGGAAGGACACCATGGAGTGTGTATACAGTGTGCATATCTCGTGCATTTCTTTGAGAAACATGACCAGCTATTCTAGGACCTTAGTAACCATTATTTTGAAATGCACACTAATATATTTCATCATCTATTATCATTTGGTTTTTCCCAGTGGATATGTGACCCAGTTCTCTGATGAAACAGTTTGTATTCAAGATGATGCTTTGGCTTGGCAAGACGTTTTAGCCTACAGGGACCATCTCCTGTGCAATCAGGCTCAGGTAATAACTCGTATTAAGCAGTTTAATGAGGTAGACCCTGCCAAATCAAGAAACTAATGATAATAATGAATATCTTACCTCTAGACATGAACGGGGAAAGCCTCTGTACTGTTTTTGACAACCCTGTTTAGCCCTGAAATAGCATAATTCCACAACATGCTCTAATCAGCCTGTGAGTAGTGAAGGGATTTACAGAAAATCCACTCCAACGTCAGAATAATTGGCTACATGTGCAGGGATATAGGCAGAACCAAAAGCACAATAAAGATTGACAGATACACATGTAAGGCTGAACAGTAGCTGTATTGAAGCAGTGATTATTTTTTACTTTGAAACAATTTATTCAAAATGCAGTGTCTACTTTTTTGGAGGAGAATGAATAGAACATTTGATAGCATCTGTTGGATGCACGCTGGTGACTGAAGTCAGCTCGAGTTTCCAACCCTGAAGCAGATAGCTGGATCGATCATGTAAGAATTCACACCGCTCCTGTCTAGTCAAGGTGTACACTTGTAAAAGAAGATGAAAATGTTTTTGAATCCACAGTATCTAATTCCATGTTAAAATGGCATTACATTTACTGAAGCACATTTTGACTTGTGTAGCACTCGATACTCAAGTCCTAAGTCAAGTCTCGAGTCCTAAACTTTGAGTGCAAAGACTTACTTGCGACTTGGTTCCACCTCTGCTGATGGGAATGTCATTACTTTAGCAGGTATGTGATCAAAAACTAAAGTGCCGAGCAAGCTCAAATTTTGACCTGATGGTGGCGCTAGCTGGAAAGTTAAGAGCTCACCAAGGTCATTACTGTTAATGAGTGGTGACAGGAATGTCTTAGATATTCGTGGCAACACATCCAGAAGCTGTTGAGACATTTCACACAACATTTAATGATGGCAATAGAGGAAGAGTCAGGGATCACCAAAGTCATTAAGATCCACCTTCTGGGCACCATAAATGTCTCGACATAATTTCATCCCAGTCCATTCAGTTGTTGTTGAGATATTTTAGCGTGAGTCAATGTGGACCAACACTGCCATCACAGGAAATAGATAGACTGCCCACTCTATATTTTGTTTGGTCTAATACTGAACAAGAAGAATTTTATTTTGAGCTTCCCAACCCAGTCCTTACCATAACTCCCATCACACTTACTTGACAATTTCCTACATTTTACAGCCCTTTTACTGCTGCTCCTCTTGTCCCAGAGGTGTGCAGGTAACGCCCTACGGTGGTTAGCAAATCTCAGCAGAGGGTTTTATGACTGGAAGCTTAAATCACACTCGGCCAGGGAGTGTCAGGGAATATTAACACTGAACTGGCAAGACCACTGAGCAGCACTTCCATGGGCCTGATATGCAGCAGCGAGTCGAGCTGGTGGGCCTTGTTAGCGAGGGCTAAAGATCCATTTCCTGGTGTGAAAGGCTGCTGAGAGGCGTCTGTCAGCATGAATGGGGCTCAATGGAGTATCATAATGGATGTGAATTGAGACGTGGATCGGAGGTCTTTTTGTGAAGCAGAAATGTGTGTGAGCTGGTTTGTCAGCTGTTGTGCATATGGCCTTTGTAAGGACATGCTGATTAAAATGCAGAAATAGATACAGTCTGGATACAGATGTCTTTATTCGTAAGGCTACATGTGAGAAGATTTGTCTTGCTGGTGTAGATACATTAACAACAAATATGACACAGGGCTTAACATACTCAGATCACAGAGGACAGTGTTCATTTTAAAAGTAAGTTTCACTTTCAGAGTTTGGTGATTCTTTCTATTGTCTGGGCTTGTCAGCTTTGGTTCAGTGGTGTTACTTGTTGTGTTAGGAACTTTTTCAAGATTTTTCCTCTAGCTAACACAATGAGTGAGTGTTTAAGAAGATATTGATTTAGCCTTTTCCTTCTATGTGATGGCAGACTTTTCTCCTTGCTGTCAAGTGAGGTCATTGAGAAGAGCCAAAAGCATTTTTGCCTTAAAGGCCCAGACACATCAAACTGACTTTAGAGAACTTGAGGCAATGAAGGCCCTCTGCTCAGTCGCTTGATGTTGCCATGTCTCAGCTAAAAAAGTTTTACATGGACTCACCGCAAAGACTACCAAATGCAAACCAAGCTGACCGTTGACTTGGTGTGACAGGGCAACCCGATCTCACTCCTAAGTGATTGAAATCTGGTGCTTGGGCAATGACTTGCAGCTTCAGACAGTGGCGACAAAAGCCTTCCTTTAACGTCGTATCAGGACATGGAAGGTCCGTGACCAAATGTCAATATGTGACGAGGTTAAGGGAGAGTTTGTTGGACAGAGCCTTAAGACTGCGTGGGACAACTTTTTGTATGAGTGAGTTCACTTCAAGGGTTTACTAGCCAAGTGGTTCTCAACTCTTTTCTTGTCAAGGACCCCCAAATTGATACACATCAGGTCATGGACCCTCTTTGATAACATTTTGCTTCAGGGGTCTCCAACTGAAAAGATTTGATTGTTAGATATGACTTTGACCAGAATTCTGTAGTTCAGCTACAGCTGAGGCGACAACTGTGTAGGAAGCATATTTCTGGGGCCCCCCTGAAACTCAAAGTAGAGGTCAACTGTTATCGGTTTGGCAGAATAAACGGTGCCAATAGGACTACTGTTACTGGTGGAACTGACCGATGGCTGTGCAACCTCCAGTCCTGCTGGGGCGTACATCAGAATTGTCTGTGAGTCTGTGACTGAGTGAATGCTGCCACTTCCTGTTACAAATTATAAAAGCCCTCATTTCAAAATAAAAGCCCTCTGGTGTTTCATACACAATGCAGCCATAAACTTGGTTTGGACCTAGTCTTGTTTTATGAATCATTGAGAAAGTATTTCAAAAAATGTAAAAGTTTTAATTACATTTGACTTTTTTAACAATTGCAAAACACTCAAAAGTAGATGAAATACATATTTCAAATACAAGTAAATACAAAAAAAAGAAATACTGCCCATCTCTGATCAGCGTTTAGCATAATGGCTCCATGCAAATTGATAATATTGGCCAGTTAATCGGCTATCTGCTTTTTTCTTTTCCAAACCATTGTTATTACATTAGAATTTAAAAAAAAACAATCTCCATGGAAATTTTCACCGCCATAACATCTCTTAATGCAGTATTAATGTTTTTCTTTACTTAAGAAAACCTTTAAGGGATTCTGTGCAACTGTGTAAGCCCCTCAGCTAAGGAGAAATTAAGCTGTAAGTGTCATATCCACCATGACCTCCACACCTCCATATAAACATGTCGTAGCACTGAAAGTTACCACTGTAATTAACAATTGTGCTGAATTTGTTTTGCACATTCAAAGCCTGTGTTGGTTTTATTCCCATGTGTGTGTATTAGCACAGTCTTGTATAGTTCATCACGTATTTGCAGTTAACGCTACTTTAACATCAGGAATGGTCTCCATGCTCTGTTTGAATTTTATGACAACCTGTCCTACAACAAGTTGAGGCATGTCACTGTCCCTGTTGATTTCTGTTTCGAACAACCAAAGAGACGTCACCCCTGATATTTGCATTCTAAGGGATCAGTTAAACCCCTCTTGCCTCCTGGGGATGAAACAGTGGATAGTGGAGTCCAGGTGTGAATGACTGTTATAAAAGAAAATGCAGAAACGGCACGTCTGCTTCTTAGCACAATAAAGGTTAAGGAAAGGCCAAATTACCAGTTGAGTTCTGTTCCAGTAGAGAGATAAAATGTGCAGCCAGAAGGAGTGAGTAAGCGTGCCGGGTATGTGTGTAAGAGTGTGTCGTCGAGACTTGGTCTTGGATTTCAAGTTGAGAGAAAAAGCCACTAGATCTTGTCTGAACCCCGGCCGAAAGCTTTTGCCAAAAAAGAAAACTCAGAAAGTCCTTTGAGAGACGTGATCAAAAGGTTTCTGCCCAAATTACTCCTGACTTTACTGGGCTTAAGGTTAGATGGATATTTTTGGCTGATAATGGCCTTTTAAAATAATGCTGGATATCAGCCAATGGTTCTGCCATGAAATCAGATTCATTTTCATCTAATGTCAGAATGTTTCCAAGTCCTAGGTCTTAAATAGCTGCTTGTGAAATGTGAGGCTGCCAGTCAAGTGATATCATTTCGAGTAACAGAGGGAACTTGCCATGTTCCACCATTAAAAAGATTGCATTTAAAGCAGTTTTCTATTGGTGAAACTGTGCGTCTGTGCACGTTCACTTTGTCCACATCTTTGTATCTGTAGGCGGTGGGGTCAAAGGTCACTGCATAAACCCACCATTTGTTAGTTCTTGCTCATCAGCCTTGGACATGTGAATGAGACCAGGGTATCATCCATTCAGCACGTCCACTGGCTTTGCAGAGTGCTGATACATGACGTCTTTGCCTTACAATGACCCATTAAAGGTTCAGTGTGTAGGATTTAGGGGGACATATTGGCAGAAATGAATATAATATAATAAGTATGTTTTCTTTAGTGTATAATCAACTGAAAATAAGAATTGTCGTGTTTTCGTCCCCATAGAATAAGCCGTTTATATCTGCGTGGGGAGTGGGTCCTCTACAGTGGAGTCGACCATGTTGCACTGCCATGTTTCTACAGTAGCCCAGAACAAACAAACTGATACCATTCTAAAGAACTTCAGATACTTTCTGCAGCCGCTCCTCTCTTTAGAGAGGAAGCAGAGGAGACGGCAAGGTCAACTGTCCTCTTGTCTTTTCTAAAGGACCATGGGTCTTTGGCCAAAAGCCCAGGCCCAGTCTGAAGGGCTGATATCTGCCTATTGTGTGGGATAAAGCCACTCATCCTCTGACCTGTTCTCCATTCACGCCAGAGCATTCCTCGCCCACTCATTGTCTCTGTCTGTTATCTGAATTAAGTACTTGTCTGACACAAAAATAGAGCTTTTTTTCCTCTTTGCCCATCTGCCTGAAATACGATTTCCAGAGCATCTCGCAATGCATATCCAGATAAATATCTCAGGAAACTCAATGCACATCTTTCGGAGGGTTAAACACAAAGTGGGTTTTGCAGAGCACCGCCAAGACCCCTGGAAAACTTGAGAGCTTTTCTGAAAGGTTTACCCTCCGACGGGACTGCCAAGCTCCTCTCACTCAGTTCCAAATATGCGTTGGCACGCCAGGAAAGACGGCAAAGCACATCGACAATGCCATCTCTATGCACACAGAGAATCTCTCGCTGTACCTTACTCTTCTAAGCTAGTTAGCTAACGGAGCCATTTCTCATTTGTAACAGGTATTTTGGCATGTGACAAACAGCTCTGTTGCCTTCTCTGAAAGTCACTTTGTGGGGTTGTCAAGGGAGAGGGTGTCTTTGTCTGCTGGACAATTGAGTAAACTCATTTGTCATTTTAGACTCTTTAAATGAAGCTGCTTTTCAGACGCTCACAATGACGGATGATGCAGAGCTTGTCCACATAGAATACAACAAACTTCCCCAGGCATATCAAGTGAGCTGTTTGTATCTTGTCCACAGATTGTTTTTCTCTACTGATGTTGTGCACCTTTATCACATGGAGGATATCTCAAAACTCTTCACTTCTATTTCTGCCGGATTGTCAGGAGTTTCCTGACGTGAAGTGGTCGCTGACAATAACGTCATTGTGATTGGCCGAGGTGACAGATGAGGACAGGGGACCCCTCTACTCTCACTTATTCAGATCTCCAAAAAAGGAAGGGGGTTGGTGGTAACAGTGACAGGCCGAGCAGACAGGTCCCCTGCGTGAGAATTTCCTGAGATGGATGAGGCTGAGTTGGGAGGAAGCACAGTAAATATTTAACCAGGAAAACTTCAAGAACACATGAGGAGTTAAGATTTGCAGAAAAAAATCATTAGCTAGCTTCAAATGGTTTAATACCTCTAAATCATAGGTTGTAAAATAGCGTTAATCCTCCAGATACAGCTGGTTTAACTTTGAAATATTTGTAGCCATTTGCATTACAAATACAAATTTCACTGCTCTTTACTTTTCTCTGACACATTTCTCCTGCTCTCCTCTGTCATTAAATGCTTCCTGGGGTCGCCCAGTCTAATGCATTTCAAGTAATTTGCTTTAATAATGTCACACTAATTTCGACTCAGCTGGTGATGAGATCATGTGGCGGTATGTTTGGGTCTGATCATAAATGCTGTTTGATGAAAGTAAACTCTAGTTTTAGAAAATGTATAATAGCACAAAGCTGAGGCAAATTAAGGTTCTTTTAAAAGGACAAAAGTTAAAGAAGTATTTCGCTGCTGGAGAGATGGTCTTTTCATAAAAGAAGGCTGTCTATGCAGTAAAAAGACGCAAATACTTTCGAAATTGGTGTAACATGACCAGAGAAAACAGCTCTGAACCAATAAAACCTCCCACTGGATGATGTAATGCAAGTTGCCCATCCAAAAACAATATGGCTGCCGGGTGATAACAAATGATCTGATATTACAGTTAAACAGTAAGGTTAAGTATGTTTCTGAAAACATTTGAGGTGAGAAAAAGGCAACACAGTTACAGAATCTTGGTTAATATCTTATCAGCACTGCTTAGTTTTTTTTAAGTCTCCATGTTTTTTTGTGATACAGGAGACATTATGGTGCCCACTTCCTGTTCACAAACTCTCATAATACAGCTAAACAGGGCACTAAAACACATTTCTGAAGACATTTTTGGTGAGAAAAAGGCAACACAATAACAGAATCTTGGTTTATATTTAATCAGCACTGCTTAGTTTTTTAAGTCTCCATTTTTTATTATACAGGAAACAGTATGGCGCTCACTTCCTGATCACAAATTCTCATTATACAGCTAAAAAGGGCACTAAAACACGTTTCTGAAGGCATTTTTGGTGAGAAAAAGGCAACACAGTAACAGAGCCTAGGTTTAAATTTGATCAGGTTGGTCTGAGTTTTAGAGAGAAAGATCTGCTTCTACACTCTTTGTATCTTGATGTGCAGGAAAATCTGGGTGCTGATACGATGGAGGGAAGTTAATGCACTCATACCCACACTGTTATGATATACAGCTGCTTGAAAATCAGCAAAATATCCCTTTAACATTAGCGGTGATAAACCAGGAAAGAATTATTCCCTGCTTCAGCTTTATGGAGCATTGTAGTGTCTTTCAGCTTATTGTTTTGGTTTCTGTCCTGTAACTGTTGTTTCGGTCCACACCCAGCGCTCTCATTAGCATCGTATAGTGCAAGAATGAATTAAAATCCCACTGTGTGCAAAGTTAGCAACTAGCTGGTGAACTCAATGAAGCATTTAGCAGCTGAAAAGTCGAAGTTTGACCAAAACCAGAGTTAAAAAGAGAGTGAATATCGGACTTAAATTCATGCAACGGAGTCAAACACGATTCCCATCAGTTATTATAAGCTTAAGTGAGCCATTGTCTTAAAAAGCACCATAATTTGTCCCAGCTTTGCACCATTATCCATTTTTAAAACAAGGGTTTACTTTAATCAAAAAGCATTCAGGATCAAACCCTTTACATGCTCTTATATGTTTCATTAATGGAGCAGCTGGGACAAGAACTCTTGCATTACCCACCATGTGATCTAATCAGCAGCTGCGTGGAAATTCATGTGACATTATTGGAGCAATTGACATGAGATGCATGAGACTGGATGACCCCAGGAACTAATTAATGACAGAGAGGAGTGGGCGTTTGTAGCCACTTGTGTTATGATTAGACGTTCAGTGTTGGAGGAAAATAAAGAGCAGTGAAAGTTTGAAATTGACTTTGGGATTATTTACCCATCAGTACTTTCTTGCTGAGCGTGAATGGATGTCTGGCTTGTAGAGCAAAAATGTTTCCGAAAGAATAAGACAGACTGAAAGAAAGACAAAGAGTGTGGGAGCAAGGGTGGACATGTCATCTGGCTTTTAGGAGTCCTGCAGCCGAGTTTTGGGGGGGGCTGGGTGGATGACTTGATGTCACTCTGGTGGAGGAAGGGGGTGTAGAGGTAGGTGGGGTGTTGACTCTGAAGTGTGTGTGTGTGTGTGTGTGTGTGTGTGTGTGATTGAAGTGCAGGCGATTTTCTCTGGAGGGGAGGAATGAAGGAGGGGCCGACAAGGCTTGGCTGCCCCAAGAGCACACACATCCACTCACTCCTACACACTCACAGGGATCAGAGACACTCCAGATAAAGACGTCACCTCTCTGCCCTCCCTGTTTGCTCTTTGGACCTCAAAAATTTTTTGCATCACTAAAAGAGCTGCTCCCAAACTGCAGACTCAGTGAAAGCTGCATCTTTTCAGACTTTCCCCCTCACAGCTGATGTTGACTTTCAAAAAGCCTGAGCCGTTGAGGGGAACGCTTCCTGGCTGAGTGGGATCTGGATCTGATTAGAGCGTGGATCCGTCGAGCTTGATGCTGCAGACATGTAGCCAGAGCTGGAGCTAACTGCGTGACCAGAGGGATTGTGGGAAGTGAATGAGAGCTTTATGCGAAGGTGGAAAGAGGGATGCTTTTCCTGGAGGTAAGAGGAAAATAGATGAGCTGAAACTTGCAAATGTAGAGGGATTTTCTTGAACGACTCTTGCAGCCTGTTCTGCGGAAAAACGCTTGCACCTAAATTCCACCATTACTTCGATCTGTTGATGAGGAAGCATGCAATGGATTGCGGGAGATTTCCTTGGTACAAAGCAGGGCCTTAAGTGTTGAAAGCTTTAGCTTAGCTCAGATTAAAAAGCTGTGTTTTTGATAGGTGTGTGTATCGCTCTATTTGTGATATAGTGTGTGGATATATGTATACTGTGTATAAACAGTGCTCATGGTGGTCTGACTCCAGCTGTGTTAAGTCTCCTCTGTAGCCCCTGACACCCATTTGGCCTTAAAATAACACTCTTCACCAGTCAAAGAGCGATGACCTCGGCCTTTGAACTCCACTATTTAATGGTTTTCCTTAAGTAAATCCTTTGACGTTTAGAAAAATAGACTTTTTTTCTGCTCTGGTTTCAGTATGTGCTCAACATCTCCAAACCTGTCCTTTAAATTAACTGCAGGTATCAAACCTTTAACTATTCTAATAAAAATATTTAGAATTTTATATACTTTGGCACAATCTGTCGAACTTCTCGGTAAAATAGGATGTATTCCTTTAGTTCGCTTGGGGTTGTGTTCATTTGAAAATCCCATGTGTTTGACTAATTCTTCTGTGAAGCAGAGGCCCTTTAAAAGTGTCAGTTAAGCGGGGGAGGCGCACACAATTAACCGTTAGCCGGCTACATCTGGCCCCGTGTTTACACAGACCCAATGTTGTGACTCTTTAAATGCCTTTTTCAAAGCGTTTCCCTTTTTAACCCCCTTAACCTCCTCCTGTCACGTCTCCGCCACGGCCCGCGTTTAGAGGAGGAATGGTTGGACATTCTGTTTTTATTTTCGACAAAGACGGCCATTGTGTTATTGCCAGCGGGTGACATGGTGTAATGTGAGTTGCTGTGTATGTTGGCTCAGGAATCCGCAGTCACCTCTTTGCCATAGCTTGAAGGATGAGAGGCAGGAGAGCTGAAGGGCAGAGGAGGACAGGAGATACCAAGGATAGGATAGCAATCCAGAGCTGAAATGATCAGTCCATTAAAATGATTGTTGGTCAACTAATTTCATTTTTCAAACATAAAACATTCTCTGGTTTTAGCTTCTCAAACGGGAGGATTTGCTGCTTTAGTTTGTCAAATATCATAGTAAACTAAAAGTCTTAATGAATTTGGGCTTCTGATTAGACAAAACAAGTAGCTGG
This sequence comes from Epinephelus moara, assembly GCF_006386435.1. NCBI lineage: Eukaryota > Metazoa > Chordata > Actinopteri > Perciformes > Serranidae > Epinephelus > Epinephelus moara. The sequence continues at coordinate 16,896,321 of NC_065528.1, forward strand.
AATATGTCACCAAGATCGAATGAGTTACATTTTCATTGAAGAACATTGAGGCCAACATGACGTTTGACTATTTTAAAGCCCTTTTGTGGTGATTTTAAGCCAACAGCAAAGATGTATAATAATAACTAGATACCGAATGCCAAGATGGCGCCTGTTCAGTCCAGTATAATTGCTCGACTGGTGCATACGCCAAAAAAGTTAATAGCTTCTAGGACTACTTCTGCGATTTGCCGCCCACTGAATGTGTGCAATAGTGTGTCTCCCAGTGGCCCTGCCTGCGAGTTCCCTCTTGGCCCCGAGACGTTACATTGTGATGACATCACAGATTTTTAAATCGCTTTTGGTTCAAAGAAAGTTTTACAAATATAAAATTTTATGGATTGAGAATTTACAAAAAAAAGAGTCATAACTGACCTTGTTTGCAGTTAGAGGCGTCCTGTCAACACTTTTACTGATGTCTCTGACAATGACGTTTTTTCGCTGCAATTACGTTAATGGCCACTGGGAGAAATTGGACGCTATCTGAGCTGCTCTCTTTGGGGCGTGGGTAAGATCTGACATTACTTGCATTCGCTAGCATGACATGGTTGGTATCAGTGGATGCCCTTTAGGTTGTCTAGTTTCACATGATAGCACAACCTTAGTGCTAGCTTCAAAAATAAGTTAAGCACGAGTATGAATAAATTACTTAATTTTGTCTAAGCCTGGGTCTATAATAAGGACCAAGTACCAATTTTCCTTTGTGATTTCTCCACTGATGTATGATACAAAACTGGAGACTGTTTTTTGGTCTTGATTTTCTGAGCGGGTCTCTGCACTGCTAAAAACTTAACAGGAAGTGATCTTTCCCCCACGCCATAGTCCAAACAACAGACCAGAAGTTGACTTCAAAAATCAATAATGAAAATAGTCAAATACCAAACAGTCCAATAAATGTTCCACAAATTTGGGAAAGAAGTTAAGCTAACTTTTTCATCATGCATAAGGAGGTGTTTCGATGTTTTCAATGACCTTAAAATGGTTTCATGTTGTCTTCTTAGTGTGAGCACAACATAATCAACCCAGTCATAGCCAGTTTGTAAAATGTGACGGTGCACATGTTTTGTGGTGATGCTGGCCCTGTGGCTATGGGTGTCACATGTCGGAACCCCTTGCATCAGCAAATCTCATGTCTACATTTTTGCTGTCAACCAAACCTGCACTTACATTGTCACCAGAAAAACAGAAGCATGAATGGGAACTCATTCCAAAACTCCAATACTACATAAATATGTCTCACAAACATTGAGATACTTCATCTAACGGCAGAACTCTTGTCTGAACTAGGTTAGGCGAGATAAAGCAGGACAGGTCAAGAAAAGCTTCTGGGTGATAACATTATCTGTCCCACCATAAAACCTGATAGATTAGTCACTGAAGAACAAAGCGACAGTCAAATACCCTTTTGTTCTGTGATAAGAGCCTCGGTTTGACTTTTAACAGCATTTCTGATCTGTAAATTCAGTGTTTTGAGGCCCTGGGCTTCATTCAACTGTATGCTAATTGAGGTAACACTAACACTTCCCCAGTCTTGTTACATTTGACTGCTAGGTGAGGGCGTGTTGGAGGCCTTGAGGACAGGGTTGATATTTCTTTGAGGATGGGGCTGTGGATTGTGAACTGACACAAGCAAGATAATCATTCTTTAGGGGATCAATACATTATCAAAGGAATGGTGAGCTCAAAGCACGGTGAACTATGACACCAATTTAGGATGTAAAGAGGTTGGTAGGCAGGGTGCAGCATTTGTAATGTTTACCATCATTTGCTGATTGCTAATTCCACTGTGAATGTACCATTTAGGCTATGTAAAATCAATCTTGAAGATTTCCTGGTTGATTTGGCAACGCCTGTAGTCACTGGTGGTAAAGGCAAATGTAACTTAATACTCCAGGTCACAGAGTTCTGGGGGCAGCAGAACAAACTTTTGTTGTTTTAACAAAGAAGTCAGGCAATAATTATCCTTTTTCCATCATTCTGTGAGCAACCATGATCTGATTTTATCAGACAGCAGGGCAGAAAGGATCGGTTATCTTGCTAAGGGCGTTGACACACCAAGCCAACAGTCAGCTGTCGTTTGATGTTGGGCCATCAGTGAGCATCCGTTATCTGCAATGTGGCGTGCATCGTTAGTGCTAGCCTGCCTTTGTTGACTCTTTTCGGTCAATTCAGAATATTGAATTCACATCAAAGCCAGTGGAGCCCGTCGGTTTATGAAATCACTCTGATTTGCATGTCAGCTCAGTGCACAGGAAGAGAAAAGGAAGTGAGGAAAGTAAACAAAAAATAATAATTTTCAGCCCTTGAGCTTTTTAGCAGAAACAGTTCATAATTATTTGTGTTGTTTGCGAGTGTCATTTGTTCTTTCAACATCTGTTTGTGTTCCTAATGTGCTAACTGGCTAATTAGTATCTTGAATCCATCACAACGGTCCAGGGGTTTCCCTTTTTGGATGACGAATACAGACTACTGCCGCCTGATGGCATGGAGAGTTATTTCCTCACACAGAGGTGTAGAATATACATGCTAGTTGGCTGTTTACTGTAGTCTTTGCGGCGTGTTCAGGCGTAACTTTTTGGCAGAGACAGAGGTGACTTGAGGTGATGTAACAGTCGACCTTCGTCACCACTAGTTCTTTGATGTTGGTTTGGTTTATCTTGGCCTTAACAGCTCACTGTGGCTGCTCCTCCTTGTTCCATTACTCCCTGTAATATTTCATACTAGTCCAATCTCACTGACAAACACATTGCATTTCCTGTGACCCATTCATAATAAAAGTCAACTTGTGTTTTGCCAGTTAAATGCTTCGGTGAGCCACAGGCTCAGTCACCATTGTGTTACCTCATTTGTGGATAGATAGAGACTTAACAGCCATTTCTTTAAATGGAAATCTTCAGAATTATTACTTCAACACATTGAGCTTGAAGTTTGAGGTTGAATTCAGAATTTTTAAAACTTTTTTTAAAGGTTAAACAGAGATCTTAGCCCTCTTCCCCACCCCAGTCATTTCCACAGTCCCTAAGTATTACCTGGCATAACCATTGGTCATCTTATGTCTTGTATTGTAGGCATCGGGACTTGCTTGAGTTTCTTAAATTGAATTTAGGTGAGAGACTTCGGAGAGAAACTCAAGCAAGTCCAGTTGCCTATGATATAAGCCTACAATATAGCACTTAAGATTCCCATGACCTGGATGACTTTGAATCTTCACCGACAAGCACTGGTCTGCATGAATTCAGCTGACTACTCAGCAGTTACAGTTAACAGCCATAACGTTTGGTCTATAGAGGCCATCAAGGCCCTAATGTCCCTCAAACTGCTGCTTTTGTGTAAAAGATCAAACCTACATGAGGTTTGGAGGGCCTGTGTGAAGTTGCTGACCGTTTTCCTCCCTAAACAAGTTCTATTCTGGCACATATTTGCATGTCAAAGAGGCAAAGCGGGGCAAATCACAAGTGACGTTTTCAACACCTTGAGACCAAAGTGCTGCTATCAGGCTGAGAGGACTCTGAAGAACATGGCTGCTGTGATAAGAGGGCTACTGCCGAAGGCGGGAGACACACAACGACGAGACAGATTAATCCCCATTCATGCTACAGTCCAACTGTTATCAGCTTGTCAGGGGGATGAAAGAAAAGCTGGTGAAAGTGGATTCATGCCACAGCAGTCCGACTGCAGGTTGCTTTAAAGGCTGATCATTCGTCTTTTAGAAGATTTATATCACATTTGTCGGCACTTCTTGTGTTGTTTTTTGCATTTTCTTGATCAAAGATGTCCATGTAAGCAAAAGCGATTTCCTTCTCATAGCTGTAAATCACCGCCCCAGCACAACATGTGTCTCACAACCTTTAGTACTTTGTAGCACAGCTGGAAATTTCTGCTGAAGTGTTACAACCACAGTGTAAAAGAAATGACGTACCTATTCTGATGCACTGACTATCTTCACTTATCTTCCATGCAAGATAAGCACAGTAAGGATGTATTGGTTGGTTGTTGAATAAGTGCGCCATACTGGAAAAAGCCTGCAATGCTTTTCCATTATAAATCACCCCGAGTTTGTCTTAAGTTCCCTTTGAAGGTGGTCAAGTGGTATTTTGGCCACTTTATCAAGCATGATTCTGTTATGGATAAACAGAGGAAGTATGACATACCACACTAAGGAGATGGAAAATAACATTAGTTACTCTTGAGAGTGATTCAAGAGGTTGAATTGTGAAAGGATGGTGTGATAAGTTACGGAGAAACTCGTCTCTGCTTTCCTGTTTTTAAGCAACCAGTCTCTGTTCTTCAGTGTTTGTTCTGGCTATTATGTTCAACTCTGAAAATGCTGCTTGGGAAAAAAACAATCTTGTTGAGAATCACAGACATTAAAACTATTTTACAGATTTGCCTAAGTGCAAAAACTCCTAGATCAGCAGGATCCCAGGCAATCAGTGACAAGAGGCGACAAGTTAAAAGTCAGTCTTGGGTGTGATAAAACAAAGGAAGGATAGAAAATGGCATGTTCTATAAATGTGATTCCTAAATCCTCCTTTTTATCCACAGCGCCTGTGTGTGATGAACCTAGAACGCAGCGAAAGAGGGGAGCGCCCTTCTCCCAGAGGCCCGGAGATGGAGCCCCGTGCTGGGGGAAAGATGGGGAAGATATCTGTGGGCTTCCAGAGGAGCTCCACCTCAGATGACGACTCTGGGTGTGCGTTGGAGGAGTACGCATGGGTGCCACCGGGACTCAGGCCTGAGCAGGTAAGAATTTCAGCTTTAGTTTATCGAAACTGCACATCACCCACAGAGTCTCCGTACACACTAACCAGGATTATTGTATCTAGCCTACTTGTCAGCGAGATAAAACAGTCTGTGATTTTTTTTCTCAGCTGTTGAAATTAGGAGAGATGTTTCCTGGAGATGAGGTAGCTCAAGGACCGTCTCTATCATATGAGACTCATGATAAAACGCATGTGCTCTTGAAGAAAAGGGGAAGATAAATGAATTTCTGGCACTCATGCGTGGAGCAGGAACAGATGCATTTGAGTTAAGCTAAAAAGTCTTTATTTCAAAACCCTAAGGCCTTCATCAGGATGCAAAAGGTGGACAGGAGTCGAGCAAACATTTTATGAGCTTGGTAGGGGGCGTCACCCAATCATAATTAATAAGTGAGCACAGGAGTGAGCACAGGTGGGTGACAGTTGATTACAATGAGAGGCCATTTTGAAGGTGACATGCCTCCACAAGTGTTCAGAAAAAGAAATCTGTACTAAAATGAGAACTTGATGAGCACCAATCTGCAAATTTTGTGTTCTTTTTTCTTGTATTTTTGTGCCGCACTTTTCGATTGCTTTGACTCGAATGGTCTCCAGATTCTCTCAACTCCACGATACCCATCAATGCTCTAGCGCAGTGGTTCCCAACTGGTCCAGCCACAGGACCATACATTTCAATGTCATACATTTCACACAATAACAAACAAGGCGACGGTGGAGGAAGTCAGAAAACTGTACCTTTTAATGGAGGCAGCGCTGTAGGTGGCGAGGTCAATGCGGCGATTACATAGCCTCGTCCTGACATGTGCATGGAGAATTCTTTTCACTACATCACTGATTCATTCCATTCCGCCATTATCTTAATTTCTTTATCGTCTCCTATGGTTGTATCTCGCTTTAAGTACACGCCACTTCCTCTACGATCTCTGGTGGTGCTGCTGTGTTTCGTCCATATCCGCTAGCTTTCAGGAAACGTGCACAGTAAGGGACGAAATGAACACAGAGTACAGACAGAAGGCATTGAGAAATGTTGAGCATAAATGAGCCCTAAGGTGAACAGCATTGCCAGTACTAGAGGTTGTACCCCAACGACAGACCAACCATTAGCTTAGCTCCACTTGTTGTTGAATTTTTTTGGATGTCATTTAGGTGCAATTTTTGGCACCCCCCTGGGTGGCACCCTAGGTGGCCGCTTATGCTGTTTATTGGATGATCCACCACTGCATTTGTATGAAAGTCAAATTTGAAGTTGTCGCGATGCTACAAATATAAATCCGAGCAGAACTTGTGTAATTTTCCTTCAGAGGGCGAGAATTTAAACCTGTATGCTGACAGCATGGGCTTTTAGTTCAAATAAGGTTATTTGTCCAGACAATCTGTTCTCCGTGCCATACGAGAGGATTAGCAGTGCCGCATGCTGAAGCCTAACATCTGGCTACGGATTTTTTCACATTCATTATTCGAGATACACATGTTCTGCACGTCTCGGCCAGGAACTGTTTGCTGCCTCCAATATATTCCCATTTTTATATTCATGGAAACGCGCACGGACAAACAACATTTTGTCAGTGTTTTCTTTCCCCCTGTCAGCGGGAATTAGCCTAGGCAAACATTAACCTTTCCAGTCCCTCGCTATCTCTTGTGTGTGGAAAGATTTCACAGTCAGATGCCTGTGACTGGATTGAGATTGACGTGTTTGCCCCACAGTGTCACAGAATAAGGACACACATATAGCAGCAGTCATTCTCCACTGATATCCAGCTGCCTTCTCCTGTGCCTGATCTCCTCTCCTCTCCTCAGTCATACTGATAACACTGCTGGATGCAACATGTCTCACTCATTTATGTGGTCTAACTGATGGCATGACACTATAGGGTCTTTTAAAGTCTGGCACTCCAAGGGTACAAATCACAGCTATGGGTGGACTGACATGTAAATTCATCCTGTCCTCTAAAGTTCATTCTTCTGTCTTCATGCAGGTCCAGATGTATTTCTCCTGTCTGCCAGAGGAGAAGGTGCCGTATGTCAACAGCCCTGGAGAGAAGCACAGGATCCGACAGCTCCTCTACCAGCTGCCGCCACATGACAATGAGGTAGAGATAATGAGACAGGGTGTGTGATCACACATGCCACCTTATTATGACTTTTAAAAGCTGTTTTGGGGTCAGTTGGAGAATCTTGAAGTTTGTATTTCCTCTTTCAAACTTCGTCAAAGTCTGATCAGTTTGTCAGGGATATTGCAGTTGTGGGATGGATGAATGAGAGAAGGAAGTCAAGTTAATTTCATGAACTGGAACTAAGCCAAACTTAAGGCCTGGAATCGAGCCTACGTACTTGTTTGGTACGGTCCATAATGTATCTGGAGCACACACTTCAGGCGTGTCTGACACTTAAACACTTAAACTAAAATTTGATTTGTTTTCATGGGTTACAGTTCAGTAACTCCCTCCAAACCCCAGTTGGAGGGAGTTACTGCCCCAAACGAGGGAGTTCAAGTATCTCGGGGTCTTGTTCATGAGTGAGGGTAGAATGTAGTATGAGATAGATCAGTGGTTTGGCACAGCGTCTACAGCGATGCAAGCGCTGTGCCGGACCGTCGTGGTGAAGAGAGAGCTGAGGTGGAAGGCAAAGCTTTCGATTTACTGGTCCATGTCCGTCCCACACCTCACCTATAGTCATGAGCTCTGGGTAATGACAGAAAAAATGAGGTCTAGGATACAAGCGGCCGAACTGAGTTTCCTTAGAAGGGTAGCTGGGCTCAGCTTTAGAGATAGAGTAAGGAACTAGGACATCTGGAGGGAGCTCAGAGTTGAGCCGCTGCTCCTTTGCATTGAAAGGGGTCAGTTGAGGTGGTACAGGTATCAGATCAGGATGCCTCTGGGGCACCTTCCATTAGACGTGGTCCAGGCACATCAACGTGGTCTAATTCTTGTGAACACAGTAGCTCAAGAACCATGACAATTTTTTTTGTTAATTTGGCACAAACGTCCACTTGGACTCAAGAATGAATCAATTACAATTTGGCAGTCAACAGTCGAGACTCAAGTAGCTGCTAAAGTCATAAGTAATGAAGGTGTTGTCAAGGATGAAGTTTCAGTTGAAGTGCAAATGCTGAATGAAGTTGACAATCCAGTTTTAAGTTTCAAACACTGAAAGGAGTCGAAATGAACGTGATAAATGATGACGTATATGTCAGTTGAAGTGGACAGAAATTAGAGCCACTACAAGTGTATGAACTGACAGACAGTGTCAGTTAAAGTGTCACTGGAAGTGTTAGCACTGAAAGCAGTTGGAGAGAATTTTGTATGAACAGTGGGAGTAAGTTTTCAAATGCTTTTACCGCACTTCAACTGATTTCACCTGCTTTTGGCTCTTAAAATTCAAGAGGCAATTCAACTGCAACTCCCATAAAAACATCTCCCACACAAAAAAAGTTACATTTTAAAACATTTTCATTTGTTTACAGTCTTAACAGTCGAGTCAAATTTTCCTCAGAAAATGTATAATTTTTTAATTTTATTTAATGAGATTGCATTGCTTCTACAGCTGCTTGTATTTAAACACAATTAAAGTTTGGCTTTTTTGTTACATGAAAAACTATACGCAGCCCTAACGAAACTAAAAAGCCAGCACCTGAGTAAAGCCTTTACAATCTTGCCAGCCTTTTCTTGTAAATCTAAAACAATGGCCACATTCCCCCGACCCTCTTGTGACAGTAAAGCACATGCCAGCCTCTTGTGTATAAGCTTTATGGTGTGTAAACCCGCACTCCTTTCACATTTGTGTTAATAGAGTTTACATTAGGAGATATGGTGGAGGGGTTATCACCAGAGGGGAGGGACGGTGGGGGGCTACCGTCTGACGGAGGTGGTCTCCATATGCACACACTGAAGATACACAAAAGGAACGCTAAACACAAATACACACACAGTGTTTGACTGTGCGGTTTTATGATGTTTGTCGGCAGACCTGCGGGTTGAGGGAGCAAACTGCCGGAGGATTCCTTGCGTAACTGTGGTTCGAAAGGGATAAGCACTGAGTGTGTGTTGTGTGTGTTAAAAGGAGAGACAGTGAGTGTGTGTGTGAGCTCACACGCCGGCATCGTTTACTGTTGTTTAGAGCTGGTTGTTAGGATAGTCTTGGTCTTTTATCTGGGCCTTCATCACCATCTCTAAACACAGAGGAATGGTTTGTGTATCACGCCATCCTTTCAACGCAGCCTTGAAGGGGAATTAGCTTTAATTAAACCATTTTCCAGCCATATATGGACTGCATGTCATGCACTTTCCCGTCGCTGCGAGCGAAGATGAAAGCTAAACCATCAGCAGTAATGGGTGGAAGTGCTAAATCGACCTCTGTGTGCTTTTTACTTTGTCAACTCCACTCATCGCTCTCTTCTCTCTTTACCAGGTGCGTTACTGCCACTCTCTGACGGAGGAGGAGAAGAGGGAGATCCACATGTTCAGTGCCCAGAGGAAGAGGGAGGCACTGGGGAGAGGAACACCCAAGATCCTGCCCCGAGCTCTGCACCACACCCGCTGTGAAAATGTAGGTGCCACATGTGGATACCCATGAGCACACACACACACACACACGCACACACACGCATATGCGCACATGTAGCCAACTTGCGTCATTTAAGCGCTCACATAGCCACAAGGTAAGCTCGCAGTTCCGAGGAAACCAACTTGTGGGTCTTAAGTTATTTATATCGCGAGCAGCTAACACCCATCATCCCATCCCAACGCACAGCAGCCCGAGGCACCATCCTGATTGGCTAATGTGATGGTTTTAATCACAGACATAAACCTCCTCATTAGGGCAAGAGAGGAAGCGGGGAAATTGGGAGGCTCACGCTCAAGCCGAGCGGAGAAGCCAGTTCCTCACGAGGAATTTCCTGCTGCCCGTCTATATCTCAGCATGACTAAAAAAAAACGGTACTGTAGATTAACAAGGAATTCTTGCATAGAATCCTTGTTTTTCCAAACAAGTCACAGTATGTGGCACATTACTCCACATCTACTGGCACGATTACACTCAGCTCAGTTTAGCACATGCAGCTGGTTGTAAGACCTTTTCTAGAAATAGAGTTTTGCCTGCTTCTGCATTTGTCTCTGAAAACTCTTGAACAAAGTTCTGGATCATGGTGATCTCTTTTACACGAATGCATCTGGGCATTGCTCACACATGTTAGATACTGTACTGAGATTTGTTATGAATTGTAAAACCCTCACTCATCGCTGTATGCTTTATTACCAAGTTTGTCTGTATACATTTACAAATACCAATGACTGAGCCTACGAAAGGTCAAAGACAGCCAACCAGTATGTTCCTAGTGCAAGGACTGAGCTGGGAAGGAAGGCTTTTATGTGCTCTGCTCCTCTCACCTGGAATAGCCTCCAAAAAGATTTGACACAAAGAGAATCGGTCTCTCTGCCTGATTTTAAAGCTCTCATATGTACATGGGTGAATAAATAGGTTGGTAGTTTCCATTGTGCTCAGGCATTTTAATATTTCAACATGTTAATGTATGTCCTCTATGTTTTTATTGTGGTTATTGTTGTTTGTAATTTGTTTTATGCAGCTGTCTTGGTCAGTGGGACTTGCCAAGTTAAACTGGGTTAACTAAAGGGTCATATGCCCAAGGTTGAGGTCACTGTGACATTGTCTTACTAATTCTTGTGAACGTGATACCCCACTAACACCTTGAACATTGAACTGATTAGATTTTGGTGGCCAAAGGTCAAGGTCAGTGTGAACTCGTCTCGCTAATTCTTGTGAATGTGATATCTCAAGAACACTTTTAAAGGAATTTCTTAAAATTGGGCACAAACATCCACTTGGACTCAATATTGAACTGATTAGATATTGGTGGCCACAGGTCAAGGTCACTGTGACCTCATATTGCTAATTCTTGTAAACACAATACCTCAAGAACACCTTGAGGGATTTTTTTAAATTGGCAAAAATGTCCACTTGGACTCAAGAATGAATCAGTTAGAATTTGGTGGTTAAAGGTCAAAACTCAAGGTCACTGTAACCTCGCAAAACATGTTTTTGGCCATAACTCAAGAACTCATATGCTAATGGTGACAAACTTTCACACTAATGTCTGACAGGATAAAATTCTGACATGATGACATATCCAAAAGGTCTAAGGTCAGCTTCACAGTATTCTGGACATTACTCAACATCATAACTCAGGAACAGAAGAAATTTGGTCAGATACTGAATTGGTGACTCTAATCTTGGGTGTCCACCTTGGAACTGTGCTGACTTTAAAGATCTTCTGGAGATGTTTTCACAGAAAGGGATTTAAACTGTGAGTCCAACTTGACTAGTTCACAGGCAGTAATTCAGGTTATCCTCTGTGTGGAACTGTCAAAGATTTTAGAAATCCAAAATATTTTTCTATTAGTGTGGTGAGGGGAGCCTTGAGATGACTTTCATCTTTAGACATGCTGGTTGAAATCATAACAAGCTACGAACAAACACAACACTGGAAACAATCCTAAAACCCGACCTCTGTTTCCTACTCTTGATTAGGTGAATTAAACATAACAAACATGCAGTGCCATTCAAGCTGTCCCTGATTGTATGTCTAAAACTTTCCTTTCGCTGCAACAAATATAAATATTGGTGTTATGTGGCTTCCGGAAAATCGAGCCTTGACCAGTTAGTACACCACATCCTCTCCCAGGCATCCGGGATGAGCGAGACAGCCATGTTAATTCCCCCGGACAGGCAGATGAAGTCTGTCATCACCCAAACACAGATGCTACCACAGGGATACAAGGTCACACACACATGCACTAAAATGACGCCTCAGACACACGCATCCTGAAACATACTGAACATGCATGTGTATCCACATATGCTCTGCAATCACACAACCAACCACTCACTCATCCTAAACACATGTGGACACTGATACATTCGAGCAATCATTTGCACACATACTGCACATGCTCATGTATTCAGAACCATATATCATGAAGACTTGGGTTTACACGCACATGTACACACATTCATACACACTTTTCGGGCTCCAGTTTCCTCTTGGGGACACACAACACCCTCCTTATCCAAGGCCCCTGTCTGTCCACCCTGGCAATAATGGTTAACAGCTGGGCATGCGATCCCATAGCTGCCTATGGGTGTCCCATAGCTCTGCTGGGTTATATTAAGACCCCTGATTGCACGTTCAGACACGCTCTTACGATCTCTGTGGAGTCATATGATCTTTTGACTCAGGACCAAGGCCAGCGTATTCTGTTAAAGGACAAAAATGCTGTCAGATTCCTCAGCAACACCTACTGAATAGTTGATGACTTGCCAAGTCATACCAAAGTGAATCAGCCACCAATTAAAAGAGTAACAAGTAATTTTAGTTTGTCGCACAACCTTGCTGGTAAAGCAGCCATGCTATAACGATAGATTTATCAGTGTTTTGCTTCCAACCCATTTACTTTCAAAATTATTTTTCAAAGTTTTGCATTTGCCTCCATGTTAATGCAAAGAGTTCTCAAGAACATGCTTGTCGCCCTTTTCCACCAACATGGAGCTGGTTTCAGCAGTTCCCGCACCTAACCATTCAGAGCATTTCAACCAAAAAGAAATTGGTTCAAATCACGAATAACTGGTTCTTAGCTGGAACCGAAACACAGCAGGTTTCCTCACCCTGAAGTGTGAACTGTGACGACATCAGTGGGCGTCATATTCTACAGGTTGAAAAGAGAGGTTGGAGAAGGCAACAGTGAAGAAGTCAAGTGAGAGACTGTTTGAAGAAACAGCGTGCAGTAGTCTCATTAGTAGTTGGTCCATGCTTGTTGTTTTGGATAAAAAGAAATATCTGTACACATCCTTGATTACAGTAGTTTTGCTATTAACTGTTGGATATGTGAGCTTGTTTCCTAGATGGCACCATGGTTCCAAGAATCCTGTAGGGCACTGGTTCAAGAACCAGAGCTTATTTGGTGGAAAGGGGTTATGGGTGGGGTTGTCACAGTTGCAGGCAATCATATGTAAAAGATTAACTTGCACTGTCCATGTTATCAACTGTTCCTGCGTTTCTGTTATGATTGTCATGACTGTATGATTCACTGATGTGTTTTGAATGGATCATATTCCTTTGGCACTTGCAGTGTGATCACCTGTTGTATGGCCTTCTATGTGTTAGCACCACTGCAATTGAAACACCATCAGATATGTGATATATTTTGAAAAGTTATCTCCATAATCTCTCTTTTGTTTACGTTGCATTCCTCATGTGTCACAGGCATCGAATGTACCACATATCTATTTTTTAAATGTCATTCCTGTATGTGATTGTCTCTGTTTATTTTCACAGTTTTATTTTCAGGGCAGCATACCTACTACCAGATTTATTATTAATGCACATATGCATTGTAAGTCACTTTGAAAAACTGCATCAACAAGATGCCGGAAATATAAATCTCATGGATCATCTGTTGTTTTCTGTTTGTCAGTGTACTGGAGGCATCAGTGGAGGAGAGATGGCAATTTTCGCATCCAGAGCAGGACCCGGCCCCTGCTGGCATCCAGCGTGCTTTGTGTGCGCCACGTGTCAAGAGCTGCTTGTGGATCTGATATACTTCTACTACAATGGAAAGATCTTCTGTGGACGACACCACGCTGAGCTTCTAAAACCACGATGCTCTTCTTGTGACGAGGTAAGACACAGCACCATCCACTTAATGTTCTGCAATGATCCTTTCCAATGTTAGCACCATAGTCTGTGGAGTTTCACGGAGCTAACAACTGTATATGTGTTTCACTTTAGATCATTTTTGCGGATGAGTGCACTGAAGCAGAGGGTCGTCACTGGCACATGAAGCACTTTGCCTGTTTTGAGTGTGAGACCATGCTCGGGGGGCAACGATACATCATGAAAGATGGCCGGCCCTACTGTACTGGGTGCTTTGAGTCACTGTATGCAGAGTACTGTGAGGCCTGTGGTGAAAACATTGGTGAGTTATATTTGTGAGGTACTGCTTACTTGTTTTCAAGGAGGTTATTTTTGGCTTGTATGTGTCAGTAGGATTAAGAAAAGCTTTTGGCTTTATTTCTTGAAACTTGGTGGAAGAGTGTAGCATGGGCCAAGGAAGGATCCGAATGAAAGGACAGATGCATAAATTATTTGTGACTATCGTTACCATTGCAAGATATTGCATCTGGCCTTGGCAGAGGTCTGCACTCTCCAAGTGCCCTCCTAGTTTCTCTTGAGATTAAAAGAAAGAACCAAACTTTTTATACCCAAGGTCAAACACAAGATCATGCTGATGTGTTTCTTTAACTGCTTGTGCAGAATTACCTAATCTTATGCTATTTTTCTCTTCATGCTACCATCATTTAGGTGTTGACCATGCCCAGATGACCTATGAAGGTGTACACTGGCATGCCTCAGACCAGTGCTTCTGTTGTGCCCAGTGCAAGACATCCTTGCTGGGTTGTCCCTTCCTACCAAAGCAGGGTCGCATCTATTGCTCAAAGGCCTGCAGCCAGGGGGAAGACATTCATGCCTCCGACTCGTCTGACTCTGCCTTCCAGTCTGCCCGCTCACGTGAGTCACGTCGCAGTGTGCGCATGGGGAAGAGCAGCAGGCCTGCTGAACAGTGGAGACAGTCGCAGCTGTTTAACCCTCCTGCTGTCGTACCCCCGTTTGAGTACAGAGATGGAGAGGGTGATGGAGATGCTGATTGCGACATTGGTATCATTGGGCGTAAGCTGGCCCGTCAAGGCCTGGAGGACGAGAGGTTCTGGCGGGAGCGGGAGGAGCAGGATGCTGGTGGAGAGGAGGATCCAGAGGAATGGGCCCAGCATGAGGACTATATGACTCAGCTCCTTCTCAAGTTTGGGGACCGCGGAATGCTACATCAACTTCAGCAGCCATCCCTTCAATCTCCCAGCCCCAGCAGTGATAGAAACAGGTTAATAAGTGTCTCTGACCCCTGGCTAAAGCCTGATACTGCATCTATGGGGGTTACTGCGTCCTCACCCACCCCTGCCAGTCCCACTCAGAGCCAGACTTCTAATCAATCCCGAGCCAACAGCCTTAGCCCTGGACTGATGAGCAAGAAGAACCTGCCTGAAATGTACTGGGCTCAGTCACAGGATGGGTTGGGAGACTCAGCCTATGGAAGTCACCCAGGTCCTGCTAGTGCCAGAAAGATCCAAGAGCTGGAGCTGGACCAGGATCAGGACCAATCTGAGACAGGAAGACGGGCCTTCTGGCCAGACACCAGGCAGTGGTATGAAGATTCCCTCGAGTGTATCGCTGATGAGCTGAGGAAAGCTGAGCAGGGTGCTGGAGATTCCATGGACTCCCTGGCGCTCTCGAATATAACTGGTAAGGAGACCGCTGTTTGCTTGTGTGCAATGGAAAAACTGTGCTTTCTCTTTATATGAATAGATGTTCAAAACACGTCTTTTCTGCTTGCTCTTTTTAGGTGCATCAGTGGATGGAGACGGCAGGGATAGACCTATAGTCTACACCCTTGCCATTCAGGGTCCCTCAGTGGCAGATGACTGTGAGAAAATGAGCAACATGGGAACGTTTAATTCATCTCATCTTCACCACAGTGCCAACTCTCTCAACCTTAACATAGAGAAGGGAGATGATGAGGAGGTAGCATTGGCAATGAGGGGAGGACCCCCAGGAGGACTTCTGTCATTGTCCCCACGTTCAGAAGACCTCCCTCCTTCCTTTGTCCATGCTCCAGCTCTGAGGAGGAGCAAGTCCCAGTCCAGGCCTCCTCAGATGGTCAAGTTCTCAGAAGACACTGTGGACAATGGATATAATGACGGGTTTGATGTCAATATTAGAAAGCATCCCATGAGTGAGAAGCCACAACGGAGGGTGTATTGCCCAGATGAGATGGGCCGAGAAAGAAGCCGCCCATCAAGCCACCATGGGCGCAGCAGGCAGCACCACCACCGGCAAGGCCGGCACCATAGGAGCCGCAAAACTCGCTCGGACAACAACCTTCACATGGTGCCTTTGGAGAAAGCACAGAGGCCGTATGAGCCCCAGCAGCAGGGTTTGGTAAACCCTCCTTGTGGTGCCATGCTCCTTCAGCATCCTGCACACAGGCTGCCCTTGGCCTACTCCCAAACCAGATCTGACTATTTGCTTCAGGGCTCAGCTCAAGGAGACCCACGAGTCGAGCATTTCATGGGTCTCTACAGAGACGAGGATGACTTTTGCTCTACTTGCTCTTCCTCATCGTCGGACTCTGAGGAGGAGGGTTATTTCCTGGGCCAGCCGATCCCTAAGCCTCGTGTGGCTGGGCGCTACTACGCTGAGGACTACCCTACAAGGGTTACAGCCCTCTCTCCCCAGAGCCTCGGCTCACAGACTGGTCGCAGAAAGAGCCACCGCTCCAAAAACTGTATCATCTCTTAACAGCTTAGAGTGCATTTACATTATAACCTGCACTAGACTTAGCAATAAAGTCAGATTTCCTGATCATTATAGTTTTGCAGATGAAATCTGGGTTTAGAGAGGCAGTTTAAAGCAACCCATGTGCACAGACTGCGGATTTTGCCCGAACAGAAGGTGCATGGCCAACTGTCAAGATGCATATCATATTTTAGGCCCAAATCTACTGAAAGAACAAATCCATCCAAACTGCTAAGACAGATCTGTGTAACATATTGTCAAAATCATTTTTTGTGTATGTGCAAATTTGGCCTATATACTTACTGAATTTTAGCACTAACATGACACACCCGTAAAGTTAGAAGTCTTTCTTTAGACAGTGCAGACCAGAATTATGCAGAGCTGGCAGAGTGGTGATATTTTTTCTTTCATTTCAACATTTGCCTTTGAGTTTTTAAAAATGTTAAATGTTAAATGTTTGATGTTAAGTTTCGCAGCATTATCTTTGTGTGCATTAAAATGGCAACACAGTGTACACAGAGGCTGATAAAGTAGAAAATAGAAACAAACCAAATAATTATTTAATGCATAATAGTACAGAATGATAATGTATATATTAAGTTAAGATTTTAATACTGGTATTTTTATATCCGTGTTTTAAAGAATTGTTTCTGTTGAAGTGTATGATAGAAAAAATAGCAGTTGTAATGGTAAACAAACAGACCTCGTTAATATTTCATGAGAAACAAACAAAGAAGGTGCCACTTCATAAACTGTGCTCTCTTCACAGTTAAGTGCCATGTTACTTGGTAACAATGTCTATTATCACATATATTCCACAATGCTCAATATTGGTGTAGAAAATATGAAACGAATGGCTGCAACACCTGCATTTTCCATATTCAGCTGAACTGTTCACTACCCTTGCTCTGACATAACCAGCTAAATGCTTTGTGATGTAAAGACGCTTGTAATAAATATTTTTTCTCCTCTCAAAGCTTCAGGAATTATTGTTTTTTCTCACATTTCTGACATATATTCATGTTCAAATGTGATTTTTTTGTGACCCTTAGATCAGTGGTTCCCAACTGACAGGTCTCGGTTCCATTCTGAATGGACCGCAAGTGACTCGCAAATGTGTCAAGTTTGTAAAAAACACGCTTTATTTTGAGATACAGTGAATTTCCAGCACAGAGCTTTTATTTTGAAGTGCCGTTTCCTGCTGTAGAGTGAGTGACTAACTGACAGCTACTTTACAGAGACAAAACTAGCTTGACGTCATGGCCAAATGCAAGTACGATGCTGAATAAATTAAACTGTGTGGACCTTGAACTAATGACTAAGCAGAAATCTGGACCTCATGGCGGGACCAGTTAGGAACCACTGTCTTGGATTGCAGTGGAGTAGCATTCTTTCAAACATCTGTAAAATGCCTACATTTCTATCTATACTTAAAGATACTTATGAAACATAGACACCTTAAGTGTTGACTGGTCGATTAAACATTGCTACCTTTGCTAGTCACCAGAAATACCTGTAGTAATGTGCACATTTAAATCAAATATTAACATAAGCTGCACTGACATGTCGTTAGAATTTAATGGTGCTATAAAAAATGAGCATCTGCTCGATACTAATGATAACAACGCTGGATTTAACATAAAGTAAAATAAAATAAAACAAGTAGTGAGGTGAAAAGTGGGACAAAGTCTCGGAAAACTAGCATTTTGATTTCATTTATTGAGTCACTGTCATGTTTTGTATGATAATGTGCAATGTTCATAATGCAAATGGCTCTTATTCATTCATTTTCCATAATTGCTTATCCTGTCAGGGGTCGCGTGGGGGGCTGGAGCCTATCCCAGCTGTCATTGAGCAAGAGGCAGGGTACACCCTGGACAGGTTACCAGACTATCACAGGGCTGACACATAGAGACAGACAACCATTCACACTCACATTCACACCTACGGACAAGTCACAGATTAACAGCATGTCTTTGGACTGTGGGAGGAAGCCGGAGTACCCAGTGAAAACCAGACAGACAATGTATAATCTTATTGATTAAATTGTGCTTAATTTGGATTTTTTTTTAGTGTTTTCTTACTTTAGACTAGTCAACTCATTATGTTCAAACTTCAAATTATAAATAATTTGCTTGCATACAAATGAATTTAAAAATAAGGCATGCTGCCTCATTGACATACACCAAACAAAAGTACCAAAACACAGTATGGAGGTCAATAATGCCAGTAAACTGATCTCGAAATCTTGTAGGTCGAGTCTGTGATGTCAGTGGTCAATGGAGTATTTTCCTAACTGTTGTTGATAGATGACAACGAAACAAGTTTACAGAAATCGTGTTTACTGCACCCTTCAGAGACCCTTCAGTCTGTGCAAAGCTTTGTCTGTGTCACTGAAATAACCAAACCCATTTCTAGACAGTACAAACTTATACAAGAATGTAGAATTTAGCAGCACTCACTCATACATCTTGACCGCTACAAAATAAACATTTACATAAATGAAAATACTACAAAAACAAAATAGTCTGGCTTTTATCTGGCTTTTCTTTAGGAAAAGGTCAAGGTGATCATGCTGCGGGACTGACCGTCTTTTCTCAGCAACATATCGTCAAATTAGGCTCAATAATGAAACCCACGTTAACCATTTCCACCGTGATGTGACATTTTTTAAATAGAGGGAGTGTTTTTTGCCAACATTTGACAGAAAAACTTTCAACAATATTTTATAAGTGACATCTTTCAACAGAGAACTTGAAGGTAAAAAACAGTCCATTCAAATTTAACACTGTTCGTCCCCACAGACGATGCATCCTCTCCATGCTGACTTCAGGTTGCTGTGCTGTAGAAGTCCAGCAATCCAAAAAGTATTCGAGATATCCGTCATGTTCAGCAGTCAATTCTGACCGCGCTCAGTCTCACAAAGAGCAGATGGCCGATGTGTCAGTAAGACGAGCTGTGGTTTACTCCTGTCTTTGAAAGTTTATGACCCGTCAGGGCCATCGATGGGGTGGGCAAGTCACAGACAGAAGNCGTGTTCAGCAGTCAATTCTGACCGCGCTCAGTCTCACAAAGAGCAGATGGCCGATGTGTCAGTAAGACCGCGCTCAGTCTCACAAAGAGCAGATGGCCGATGTGTCAGTAAGATGAGCTGTGGTTTACTCCTGTCTTTGAAAGTTTATGACCCGTCAGGGCCATCGATGGGGTGGGCAAGTCACAGACAGAAGGTTCTGGCTGCCGGACCACGTCGTCCAGACTGCTGATGAAGTGTTTGAGGTCATCAAGGCAACGTTCGCGGATCTCCCCGAGATTCTCCCTGAGGGGAACCTGCAGCTGCTTCTCCAGGTTGGGGTCTTTCGCCACTAGCATCTTTACCACCATGCCAAATGTCTCACAGTCCTGCCGGTACACCTAAAAAACGCACAGGAATATGACTTAAATGGCAAATGACAAACAAAACTCTTAAAAACACACATTTAAATCCTTTTGTATTTGGATTTAGGACTAAAACGTGTCGACAGGCAGAGGTCAAAACGGAAACCAGCTCTTAAACGAGGAGATGAAAAGTTGTTTCCTTCCTGCTCAACCTGGCGCCTAGGTGTAAATATTCCAGCGTCATTGAGCCCAAGCTGATCATTCTGGTGTCAACACACATCATGTGGTGTCAAAAGATAAACACTTCTCCTCTCAAGTTTAATAAGGGCCTCTTATACGGGACAGGGTGGCCCAAGAAGCAATAAAACCCTGCTTTAGTAGAGTCTCAGAGGCTTATAACAGGTGTTAGAGGGACAACGAGGAAGAGGTGCTGGGATCTTGTTTGGGAGCTGCTATTTCACACCGAGCCTCGAATGCCTCATAAAACAATGGAGGGAGCCCGCTGCTTCCACATTAGCTGGTTTGATTTCCAAAGTACCAAAACAGACATTTGTTTCTGACTCATGATCCTTCACATGAGCTGACTGTGATGTTCCAGAGAGGGAAAATATCAGTCACCTGAACTGATGCTTATACTTTTTAATGTCAGTTTCCATTTTCTAGGAGAAGTAAAAGCTCCAGACAAGCTGTGGATGTTTTCCCACACACATCTGGCCGGGGAGCTCTGTTGCATCTCTCCCTACCTTGTTTCCTGTCTTCTCTTCACTGTTGTTAACAATAGCCATAAGATGCTACCAAGTCCACACTGACAGATCTAAAGAGACACTCACACCTCAATATCTCCGTAGGATGCTGTTCTCTCCTCTCTCTGTCTCTGTCTTTCCTCCACTATTTAATGACACGTTTCTCTCTCTGTTCAGTCTCTCTATGTCCTGCTTCCTCTTACCCTCCATCTCTTGAGCCCCTTTCCCACTGGACACAAAACCCACCAACATCTGGCTTTTGTATTTAACGAGAAAGGTTGCAATCAGCATTCATTCCCAGGTTAAATAACTGCAGCTCCAGCTCTAGTCGGCAGCGATGGAAGTACAACACCCGGGTGGATGCGCTAATTTTTGCCCCTTTTCTGACGCAATGCAATGACGGCCCGCCACAAAATACCGTCCGCCTCTGTCCAAGCAGCACAAGAATATTGTTTAAAATTGAGTCAACACTGAGTTTGAAAGAGAGACTTAATAAGCAAGAGATATAAAAGCAGTAACCATCGCAACATTTTCACTGACCTGCTGCTTTCTGCTGTTTTTTGCCACATTTGTGACGTGGTACCTGACAGACAAGGAAAAATAAAGAGAAACAGAAAGGTGTGCTTGTCTTCTTTCGAGCCAGGTCCATGGCTTTGGTCTACTGTCAATGGGAAAGGAGCCTATCTCCTATTTTTAGCGTGCTTTCCTGTTTTTTAACAGCCCACATACAAGCACTAATTTTGGTGGAAAAGGGTATTGGTCCATTCTCTTCCCTGGCTAAAGCTACAACCACGCTAATACATTTTCTTTAAAACACAAAACCTTTGCTGCATATAACCCCCTAGCACCCACACTTCTGCAGCATTATTGAACCCCTAAGACAGTAGCCTCTTTTATGCTGCCAGATTTTCGGCGAAGGTTGGGCCATTTTGCCAGCAAGCTGCGAGCCTTTAGACACACAGAGCTGGATTGGCGAGTTGATCCGAGGTGGCCAATTTTCCGCCTCTTAGGGTAGTCATATTGGCTGAACCTTTTTGGTTTAAAAAGAAGGAGGCGGCCTTCCGCAATGGGAGGGGCTGTTGAGGACTTGTGGGAGGAGCTGTTGATGACGCTGCTCGTGCAACCCACTGGTGGTGGATAAACAGGAAACAGCTGATAGGAATGAGCAGCTAGTAGCAAGAGGGAAACGCAAACCTGACAGACACTGTAAAGATGAGCAACTGGGGAGACAAGGAACTGCGCACCCTCCTTGTCCTCGCAAACGAAGAGGCCATTAATCGTCAGATGACGGGGACGGTGAAGGACGGGCCAACTTATGAGAGAATCGCCGAAGGACTGACCAGCTTCCCTCGGAGCACGTCACTGTTTACGTCACACGCTGAGCTACACCTTTTGTTACTTGCTCACGCCCCCCATTGCCCCGAAAAATGCGCATTCTGTATAAACAAAAGTAGGTAGGCCGCATTTTGCTGCACTCCCCAATTTTGTTTTTATACTGTCAATGCTGAAAGAAGACTGATTGGGCTTTTCTGCAAATTTGCACAATTCCTATTTAAAAAGGGCTAGAGACTTTAAAATTGCTGCTTTAGTTTGAACTCCGAGATTTCATTTTCATCTGAATGGGTGGTAAGGGGACTTTTTAAAAACGATGACGCAGACACTAACGCTCGTTTCCTGATTGGGTCTTGTGAGTCACGCCGTATTGCAAGTGGAAGTGAATTACGTCACCTTCGTACATATTTAGTCGTGCCGCAGGCGGACACAAGGTGACTTCAATGCACTACTGTACTGCTCTAATTCAGATATATTGTACCTAATTTTTAAATTTTTGTTAGAACTCTTCTCTATTCTGTATTTATGTTGATTGATTTTTGCTTTTATTTTTATTGTCTGTCACTATGTCAATGTTGTGCACCAATACACCAAAGCACCTTGTTAATGTGTGAAAACAAAACTTGGAAATAATCTGCATTCTGATTCTGATGAAAAGGGTTATGTTTGGATTTTTGTGTGTACACATGTGCGTATGTTCCTGTGTGTGTGTGTGTGTGTGTAAAATTAGGCCAGCCAAGGGTGAGTCTCAGTCATTCACCGGATACCAACAGTGGCTCCTGTGCTCCGGGGCATTTTAACTGACTGACTTATTTATAGCTTTTCACAGTGTCCCTAGAACAGGGAGCACGGTCGTAGTGGAGGAGAGATCACAAATAAAGATCTGCTGTCAAACAGCTTTTACGTACGCGCAACAACAGATGGCAACTTTCCAAAATCTGCATTAAACCAAAATATTTCCAGTGTATAAAAAGCAACGATCAAATCATATGATCGACTAAAACAGCCTGCAGTTGAAAACACAGACTGACCAGTACCATCCCCTGCTGATATCACCAACCACGAGACTTTAATAAAGATATCGGATTAGACCAGCGTCTCTGTCTTTAGAGAGCTTCTTAACCGCCTCCCTCTCGACCTACATCGAAGCCGATCAGTCACCAGAGTCTTCAGTTCTCCCTCATAGGGTGACCTGAATCTAACAATAGGATAAATTCATTGACAGGAAATGTATGGTGAACATAAGGATGCAAACAATTTCAGGAAAGAGCGCTGACGTAAAATAAACACACTCTGGGCGTTTCTATCATCCACGTACATTCCTCATATACAATAAATGATCAGGTGGAAGATGTTACACAACACATAAAGAATTCTGCACACAAAGCAAACCTGATAGCCCTGTGCTAAATTTAGTAACAACGCACAACACATTGTCCTTTATTTTTTATCAGCGCCTTATGGTTTCATTCGACAGCTGATAACTGATGACAGTGAATTTATTTATCAACTTTTCGGAGGAAGCATCCAATCAAGTGTGCTGACAACAACTTCTATGAATACGGGGGAAAGTTGTTCCTAGATAACAATGTGCTGAAAATGTACTTCCTGTATTCAAACGCACTTCCTGAAATCCCTCCCTTGTTATCCAATCAGGAAGGAAAAAGGACCAGTTCTTGACTTTGGGTGGGGTCGACCCAGAAGTGTCTCTGCCTCTTAAAATGGCTTTAAATTTTATTTTCTGTAGCCAGTTACAACAGGATTAGTGGTGAGCGTGTGAGCCTGCCTGGCTTCAGAGAAGAGCAAGAGTGAAAGAGTCAGGGCCTCGGTCCAGTTCTGCCATCTTTGTACCTTTAAAAAAAAAAGGCTGGAACTGTCTGGCTTTCTGTCTTGTAGCCAAATATATTTAGATTCCTCAACAAATGAAATAAAACACTCTTTGTATCGCAGCCTGGACTGTGAGGAGTAAAACATAATACCCTTTATTGCCTCTCATGCCTTGTCACTCACTATAACCGGTTAGTCTGTACTGCGGCCAAAGTCAACCTCGACAATGAGAACGAGTTCAGGTTGAATTTCAGCAGACCAATTTCACTTAGCTACACAAACACACAGTGAGGCTCTGGTATAATGCAGCCCAGCACGACGTCTGGCTGATGATGGAGAGTTCAGCTTGTGATGTATGAAAAGTGTAGAGACAGTTGGTGAGGAGCTACTGGACTGCGTTGTGCTTGTGTCGGTGTGTACAGCAGAGATGGCTAGACCAGATTGGGTGCAGAAAGCCAAACATCTGGCCGACACTTGTCAAGCGGCTAAACGAATGCCTGCTGCAACAGAAACAACTGCTGTGACTTTGTTGTTTCAGACTGAGAAAGAAAGTGTAACATAAGAGCGCTTAGCAGTGTTCTGGGCATGATGGGAAATTAATACCAGCCACCAGACAAGTGCTTATATATTTTCCAGTGCCTGGTTGGTGTGTCTGTAACTTTGGCAGTGAACCAACCATCATGAGAAGGCAGTTCTCTCAGGTTTTGATTAGTGTTTATAAAAGGTTTTAAAGGGTTAAAGTGTTTACCAACAAACAACAAGACAGACATTCTGGACTGTTTCCTTTCCATTTCCATTTGTCCTAGACAGAGAGTAAGGAAAGATGCTGGGCTAAATTTTACAGAACTTTGATTTCTGACCGTAAAAATTCAACAGCAATGTCTCTTTCCAGACATCATGACCCATTTACTCAAGGTAATCCACAGATGTTGTTGAGCGCAGTTTCATATAGGAACTATTTTCTTTCTACCGAACTACACGAGCCAACCGCGTCACTGCGCAGATGTAAGTGTGCATCCACTGCTACCACTGAGCTAGCTAACGTTACAGCTTAGCCAAAGAGGATGCCATTGATGTTTATGTCTTGCGCTGTCATGAGCACGAGCCTCTTGTCCATGAGTAGATGCAGGAATAGGGCTGTATCCAATTCAGAATTATGTCCGTCAAATCGGATTTGGCTTCGCAGCTACATCTAGGTGCCGAACAAAAAACTGACTGCTTGACTTAAAGACTCTTTGTTGATTTAGGGTGCTTTCAGACCTAGAGTTGTCTTGCTTTGGTCCGAATCAGGGACTAATTTTGTTACAGTTGCAGAGTCACCCAGAGTTGGTTTGTGTTCTCACGGCAGCATTTACAAGCAGACCAGATCAAATGCCTTGTGCAAGAGAGCTGCTCTTGATTGGTCAGAATTTCCACGTGGGAAAAATCCAGGAAGTAAACAAAATGTTGAAGAGTACACTTGCAAGATAAATGTGACACTTTCGAATGTCACAATGGAGGGACAACTACATGAGTTGATTTTAGAGCTGCTCATCGCTGAAATCAATGACCACCTCTTCAAGAAAGTCTCTGTCCGGTTGTTTTGGTGTGCACCCAAGTGCGATTGCTGTGTTCACACCTGCCCGAACCAACCGCACTTAGGGGGCAAACGAACCTGAGTTCGATTGAACCGAACCAAACAGGGCCCCATCTAGTTCCATCATATCCGAGAGAAGGCAGACATCTCTTCAACTGGTAACTCCAACAGTCGGCATCTCACACCAAAACAATCTAGACCGATAACAGCACTATAGGTAAGAGGAAAAATATGTATTATTGACTTAAGAGTGAACTGTCCCTTTAACTCACAACCACGTTTAAAACAAGCCAGCCTTTCATACCACACAGAGTGAGGACTGCCAAGTCACAAACAACCATCATTGCAAGTGGTCTGGATATCACAAAAGCCAAAGAAAGGGACGAGACGAGGGAAGAAAGCTGGTAATCATCCGTTTCTACTGACGATTCCACAGAATCAGAAATCCTAGAGAGAAAAGCTGAAACTTCATATCCCTGTGAAAATGGAATACACAGCTCCCTCTCATTTTTCATTTTCATCTGTACACTCTTTTCAGACCTTAACCTCATGACTACATTTGAAAATTATAGCAAGGGGGCATGAGTTATACTGACAATAGATACACAACGAATACTTAAGGATCACCAAGACCCATGTCAAGAGTAATCGTTTTCCAAAATGCATACTCAAATTATATGACCCGAAAACATGAAATTAGCCTCACACAATAGAGCTCACATGAATGTGAGGAGACACAGATGGGGGAGACAGAGACAGGCTATAAAATGGGCCAGAAGCTGCAGCGTCAGCAGCACTGTTATAACAGCCTATAGGTTCTATGGCGCAGCTCGATGTGAGAGCGCAGTGTGTGCTCCAGGGCAGAGCTGGCTCGGGTTTAATGGTCCCAGTAAAGCAGCGGTAGCACTCACTGGTGCAGGAATGGCCTTCATTAGATAACTGAGCAGAGCTGGAACCTCAAGCCTGAGGTGGTTTTTAGCTCTGTTAAGTGGTCGACCTCCCGATTTATTGTATGCAGAAATCTACCATGCCTGTGCTTTACTTGTGTTTCTGCTTTCGTTTATGTGTTCCTGTGGCATGTACATTATCCTAGTGTTTCCAAATGTGTGTGCATTTGTAAAGAGGAGTCAAACACAGAGTTGGAGCCATGCGGGATAATAAGCTGGTGCAGGGTTAATGAGCAGTGGTTGCAGTAATGCCAGTCAGGACGGGAGATTAACACCGAGAAAAAGGTGATAAATTTGGCGACAAGCTACTCTGGCAGATAATTAACCATCATTCCGCTCGAAAACTGATATCTGGCTGGCACCGGGGAAAGTGGCTGGTGAATTTTAGGATGTACCTGCCACTGTGACTGGTGGACAGAAAGTTAATTTCCTGCCCTGTTAGGAACATAATAGGTGGCTGTTCCAGTAATGCCTATCCAGTAAAATGATCCATGTGTGAGTCAGAGAAGTCGAGGCCACCATATATACGCCATCGTTGGCCAAGGGTACAGTACGTGTCATGTTTGCACCAAGTTGACATTTATAGAACAGTCTGACAAATTACAAAGTTGTAATGAGGATTGTAAACGCAGACATTTTCCAAAAGGGGCAACTGAGAGCCGGTGGCACAAAATGTTCCTTCATATATATTTATATTCTTTTACAAATGCTACATAAAACTAATAAAGAATTGTAGGTACATTATCTGTCTAAAGCACTGAAGTATCATCAATTATCAGTGCGTGGTGAGTATTTACAGAAATCGAAAATCAAGTTATGTGGGCTGTGAAATGTGTGAAACTCGCTGACGTTAAACTCAAACTCAAGGGTCAGCTAGTTGTGAATTTAAGGCTCCATCCACACTAATCATTCCCAGTTTAAAACACATAAATATCATTATGCTAACACCTAGCGTCCACAATACACTTCCCTGTGATTCTGTTCTAATTTTGGAAACTCTGGGGTTGTGTTTTAGTCTGGGTGGGCAGAAACAGTCTTCTGGAAATGATGACACAGACACCCATGTTCATACGCGAAAACATTATAGCTAGGTCAACATACTAGTTTTGCTCCCGGTATTGCTCTAAAATGTCGCTGTATTTGCTCTGTAACGACTCCCAATTTGTTTTCCGCCTTTTTACTATCTTCTTTTGAAGTGTAACTTTTGTCGTCAGTTCAAGCAAAGACTTACTTTTGCCATCTCGGTAGTACTTTCAGTAAGCATCCAACCCCTTCTAAAATGTTAACGCTGGGGTGAGCTGGCAGACATACCTTCTCTATCTCCTGAGCTTTGGCTGTGATGGCCAGGGCTCGTCGCTGTTCAAAGTTGTCTGCAGACGACTTTTGGCTCTCCTCCACGACTAGCGCCGCCAGCGTCTCATCTTTGATTCCTTCTGGAGGAAGGTTCTCCTCCTAAAAAGGTAGAAGAGAGAATGGGTTGAGTGACTATTCCAAAATGGTTATTTCAACACTCGCAGCGTAAGAGAAATGAAATGTTTTTAAATAATGTAATGTATGATTGATAACTACGGAAGTGACAAGTACAGAAACATGAATAAATGTTTTGAAAAGCGTACCAATAATACTGCTGCCAAGATGACAGGAATGACTAATGCTAGCAGATAACAGGAAAGCACATTTGTCAGCAACTTATAGCGCTATCACATATTCTGAGTGCAATGCTACGACCTGACCTTCTGACTGTTTTACTTTACAGGGAAGATGTGGTTGATGAGGCGTACCAAAAGGATGAAGTTATACAGCTCCTGAAGATGAAAAGCCAGAGTGTACGCTGTGGATGTCTTGTTACATCCACAACAATCAGAATTAGAGTTTCATAGGAATTATAGCATTAAGAAGCCGTATATCATCTGTATATTCATCACAGCATTATGTAGATCTTTATACTGTACACTGTTCTCATTACTTAGCGAATTACAACTAGAAACTGGCTTAATATTGCCCTCATTTCTTGTAGCAAACTGTAGAATTTGATATTTCAGCTGGTTTTATATCTTGTGAATAGGAAATCTGGCTAGGGAAGCCATGATGAGCCTCCTAATGGATAGACTGGAAACTCTAGTCCCCATAAGTATTACTGTGAGCGCCAAAAGAGAGAGCAAAGGGGAAAATGAGGCCAACTTGGATCACTGCTCAATTTCTTTTGCTCATTTCCTGATACCATTAAGAGTTTGAAGGCCAGAGAGCAGAACTGCCCAGCCATGACTAAAGTCCACTCGTACATTAAGGGAAACGGGCCACGGACTAAGTCATATTAAATCTCTAGATGAATGAGGGAAGAAACTACAGGGGATGGTACATCACAAAGCCGAGTGTGGTCTAAAATAAAAAGCACAACTCATAAAGCATCATCCAATTATCCTTCCTTCCAAGTCTCTCCCTGAAGCTATGCTTGGGACAAGTCCAGTGTGTTGCTCGTGCATCTATGTTTGTCAGCGTTCAGCCTCCTTAGCCTCGGTGAAAAAAATATCCCCGCCTGAGTCTTTCATTTCAACTCACTGGGCACAGCCCAAACTGGAAGGGATATTTCACCATCAATATGAAGCTTGGCAGATAGATTTTGTGCAAAATGAATTTTCATCAGCCGGGAGGTATGAGTAATCTCTTTTCAATGTAATAATAAAAATGAAATTAAAAAAAAAAAAAAAAAAAAAAAAAAAAAAAAGGTTATTAAACCTTAAGTACTTGCCTGCACGGTCTGGTGAATCATGAACAGACCTTCACAGTTAGCACTGCAGTAGATTCTTGATTACTGTGTTTTAACCAAGGATGGGGTGATAAGTGACTTCTTTAACAGATCACCACACCCACAATATATTGATCATGGAGAATTTCCATTATCAGGATAATCGGCAATATTGTGTCCAGCAGCACCCACTACTCTGCAACCAACCATAAAAGCAAGCAAAAACAGGCTGCATACACACCAACTTGAAAAAATGCAAAAAAATCTTAGGGGCCGTGTTCACAGAAGCATTTTTCCTGAGGCCAGTGTATTTTTAATTCTTTGCAATAGAGACACTGTGTATTTACACTCCGCTATAAATGCCAGCAGTGTGATGAGGCCCTGAGCATCGAGTCGAGCGCTGCACGTTTGGTGTTTACTTCTGAGCACTGACAGTTGAAAAATGTTCAACTTTAGGTAAACCGCTGCACTCGTCACTGTCACTTTTTAACCAATTGTCCAAACAAATTTAAGGAGGGACAAATACCCCAAAGACCAAAAAGCCACACTCTGCTATAAATGCCAGCAATGTGATGAGGCCCTGAGCATCGAGTCGAGCACTGCACGTTTGGTGTTTATTTCTGAGCACTGACAGTTGAAAGATGTTCAACTTTAGGTAAACCACTGCACTTGTCACCGTCAATTATTACCCAGCTGTTCAATCATGTTTAAGGAGTGACAAATACCCCAAAGACCAAAAAGTCATATCTTACATGTGGTAAACAACAACAACAACAACAACAACGGATGAAACTATGTTATTATACTGTGTATTAACCCACACAGACCGGCGGGTCCTACCTTTCTTCCTGTAGGCTTCAGCCTTCCCTTCATTCAGAGCAAGTACTCTTAACCTGTGCCGACATTTTTACTTCTGCAGATATTTTGTATCCTGGCAACCAGATGCAACCAAAGCATATAATGTGAAAAAATCCATCCAAAATGTAAGGTAAAGCTATTCCATCGACCAAAGCCTGGTTTAAACAAATCATTTTTGTTGTTTGGTGACGTATTTGTATTACTCCCACTGATAGTCTGCCATGCTCATTTGTGCTAAGATGAAGTTTGAAACCATAAGAGCATTTTTGGGCTCATCTTGCAATGAAGTTCAAAAAACATACGAAGAACTCCGTCGTATTAGAGAAATGCCACCTATCTCTACAAAAGACAATAATTACATCTAACACAAAGGTTTATCACCTTGTTGGCCATCTTGCCCTCCTCATATGCCTAGACCTTTACGAAACATGAAAGTCTGGACCAGATCTAAGGGCTATTATCCAATAGCTGTCGAAACATTTCACTCCAAACCTAAACTGCATGGTGGCACTACAGGGACAGTCAGGGGAACAACAAAATCATTAGAATGCATCCTCTGGGAAACATGAATAAAAGGTATTACAAGTTACTGACCAACACCACACAACCGTGTTGGTTGTGTGGTGTTGGTCAGTAACTTGTAATACCTAAAAATATTACAATAACTGAGAAACCTTGATCTGAAATCACAACAGGTTTATGACCTGTGTGATCCTGTTTTTCTCTGCCCTGTTTGCATCACCACATCTCAGCAATTATCTCAGTTGGTAAAAATATTACCATATTGTAATAAGAGGAACTTCGTGCCTTGTTTAGGGCTAAAACCTTTTAGTGACCTTTTCGATGACAGCACATGCCCTCCACCCACCATGCCACCGTGGCTCGCAGCCAGAGCCGGAGGTGCTCTTTAGACCCCCCTCTTTGGTCTCTTCTGTCTGGGATGGCTCCAGAGAGCCTGTGTTTGTGTTTGTTGAATCCCCACAGCAGGCAGCGACCAGGGGCCATGAGTGCAATCTTTACTGGGGGCACAGCACAGGCCTTTCATGTTGGCCAAGGTTACGGGTTGGTGCCCCCAGAACAGAGAAAAACAATGCACCACAGGCTAGATCAAACACAGCAAATAGCAGCAGTGTGCATGTGTGTGTGTGTGTGTGTGGAAGGGTGGGGCACTTAGCAAAACTTTCATCACAGCAGTTGATTGGGTGGTGGTGGGTGGTTCTAACAAAAAAATGCACGAGGAGGAGAAGAAAGCACAATGTTTTTTGAGCTGTATCTTGTAATTTCTGGACTATAAAGTAAGCGCATGGGTCGACAAAGATATCAAAGTGCCCACACAAAAGGAAGACCCAATGAAAATATATAAAAAATAATGGCAACATTCAAATTACCTCCAGCGTGTTTTGAAAAGATCTAAAGGCTGCTAATGAGATAAGTAATAAGGCTGCTTGGACATTAAAGTAGCATTTAAAGATGCTGTTTTATTGGCCTTCTGATCAAAGACTGCACATCATGAGAATGTCAGGCTGTTTGCCGAAAATGAAATACAGCCATTGACAAGTAGAGCAGTGCCTACAGGAGCAGTAGCTGTCAAGAGATGGTTTTAGCGTTCAGACTGGCCGTCAAACTGTGTGCCTTAAAGGTCTAGTACGTGGGTTTTAGTGGCCTCTGTCAGTGAGGTTGCAGATTGCAACCGACTGAAACTTGTCCCTTGTGACCAAGCGTGTCGTGCAAGTATGGTGGCCAACGCAAAAATGTGAACAACTCTTTCTAGAGCCAGCGTTTAATTAGTCTCCATGGAAGAGGATCCGCTCCATGTGTACTTTAGATATGAACAGCTTGTTTAAAGCCAACAAAAACAAAGCAATTCTTAATTTCAAGTGATCATACATTAATAAAAGCATGGTAACGAATATATTCCATTTCTGCCAATATATCCCCCTAAATCTTACACACTAGACCTTTAAAGGGGTTCCATGTAATATTCAGAGTGTATTTTGTCTGGACAGGATTCTAAACAAGGAAGTGGCTGAGACGGCTAGTGGCTAACAGTGCTAACTCCATAAACAGTGCTAAACAATGACAACAGTGCTAACAGTGCTAACAGTGTTAACCAGGGAGAACCAGAGGGTGGGCACTACGCTTCCGCGATAATGCCGTCCCATTATCATTGCTAACCGCCATATGAGCACAGTCCAAAGAGATGGCGATAAGCTAGACCAGGGTTAGGCAAACTGCAGTGACAGTGGTTACTTCTTTTTATATATCTCTCTCTATTTATTCAGCCTCTCTTTCAAACTCGGTGCAGACTAAATTTGGAATGATGTTTTAGCTGCTTGAGCAGTGACTGACGGTATTTTGTGGAGGACCGTCTTTGCATTTCGGCGTGAAAGGGGCTTATTTCCATCACTGCCGATCAGAGCTGGAGCCAATAAATAGCCATGCCTACTGCCAAGTGATTTGACCTGGACGTGAATGCCGATTGTAACCTTTCCCCTAACATACAAAAGCCAGATGTTAGTGGGTGTTTAAGGGTTTTTAGTGTGGTGGGAAAGGGTTGCGACTTCATTTTCTGCTCAGGACACCATTACTCCACTATATCTTTACATATCAAACTGTGGTTTGTTGTTATTTTAATGCTCTGAATGTCACATACAGAACCTTTAGTTATGTTTGACCAATCAAAATCATCCATCCTATATATGACGTGAATGCAGCGTAGGACACACTGGTTGTTAATAGTTCATCAAAGCTTTTCCTGTGATGCCAAGGTTGCAAATCAATTTCTCACGTGCACAAGACCACTGACCTGCTCCATCTGCTAGACAGCCACAGTTACCAAACACAGTCAGTCATACTCCAACAGAAAAAAAGGAAACGATTGTTCATTGTAAACGGTCTAAACACACCCCAGTAAGTTCCATGGGGACTTCTTGTGGCTTTGCAACTAAGATCCTGTGATAAAGCTGTGACTTGGACTACTGAGTTAGCCTCTTCACTTCTGGGTGGCCACAGCGAGACGCACTGCACCTAATCACATCTGATTCTATTTACACTCCTCTGCGTAGTTGGAGATGGATGATATCGGCAAAACATGCTATTATTTGCAAAACAGGCAGGAGAGATCTACATTCAATACTAACTCAAAACAGTTTAAGTATTTTATTTTAAAAACAAGAGCACTTTAACGAAGCACAGCTTGTGCTCTTGTCTACACTCGAGCCCTTCTCCCTACAGCATTACAAGTTCTTGAGATTGAAGTCTGCTTACAGCACAGGTAAACAAAGCGCGGACCCGATGGCTTTTATGCTCTACGTGAGGGCCACTTTAAAACCCATTAACATACTTCAATGGGACTAAACACTTATTAAAAAGGATGGAATTTAAGAAGTTCCAGATGCATCCTACGGTACAGTGACATGGGGAAGGACCTGCTGTATTTATAATAAAAGGCAAAAAGCTTGTATTTTTCAAAAGAGGCAAAGGCTTGCATTATATTCTTGTTGGTTTAGTCAAATTTAAGCACAAAAAAAACACACCAATATTGCAGTACGGTACCTTATTTGAGGTTGCGCTATGTGGGGACCCTTCTCTTGACAGGCCGGGAATTTTGTCTGGAGAAATACAAAAAAGGAAAACAAACAGTTTGACAGAGTAAGACTTGAGTGACAGGCAAAATAATGTGAGAGAAGCAGATTTGGAATGAGAAAATGAAAAACTAGAGAAGGGAGGAAAAACAGCGGAAAGCAGAAATTCAATGGAAAAAGGTCAATTAGTGTGTCTGGAAAGTAAGTGAGGATGTTTTTATGGTGATCACGGATCTGTAAAGGTGTTGATGTTTGCTTCCAGGATCCACACAGGCACCTTGGCTAGAGCATCTGGAACAATCAAATGGATTCACTGTTATGTACATTTCTTTCTTTTACAGATTCCAACTCCTCAATCGGACACCACCTCCTCTCTCACTTTCCATTTGTCTCGCAGTACTCTAGCACCCTCAAAGGCTTTATCGCCGACCAATCAAGTCTACCAACAAACATGAACTCTGAGGACCTCGCTATGAAATAAAAACACCCCAATGTGGAAGCTTTGGCTTCAGGAATATCCATCAGACATCCTATACCCTTTCCCTCCCGGTCCACACACGACCTGGTGGCATCTTTATGAGGCCTGACAAAGTGGCAGACAGAGCGGGGAGGACGGCTGGCTGCTGGACACATTAGAAACACTCTGTCTCTCTCGGGTTACCCAGACTGGGAATAGGTTAAGTTTAACGATTGTAACCTTTGTATATTTCTCAAACAAATCTTCTACATGTAATTTCACCTTGCTCTCAGTCATTTGGATCGTCAAATCAATTAAAGACATGGTACAGAGACTACACCATGTTGTATAGAAATGACTGCCAAACTGCTTTTGATGCAACTTCTCTATTCCGTCTACGACTATACTGAACTGTACTTACCAGTCGTCTTGCTCTGAGAATAACTCTCTTCATACCCTGTAGGAAGACCAAACCGTAAGGTCACTGGCTGTATTCATAATAACTAGGCCTTCTTAATTTACAGCAACCTCGCAAGCACACTCACTGCCCTGATGCTTCACCGTAAATATGATTAATGATGTTATGTTCTGCTTTCAAGAGGTCACGATCATGCATTTTAAATGTTTAACACACTACTGACATGTAGCAACATTATTTTGCTACATAAGCATTATGACCAGTTATCATTCCAATGCTGCGTTTCCACTGCATGGTTCGGCTCGACTTGCTTGTGGTACCAGGTCCTGTTTTCTATTTTGTTTCCCAATTTGGAAAGTACCTCCTCAGTGAAGGTAGGATTCTCAGCTGACTGGCATAGCCGCACTGCATGAAACTGCTGTGACATGATCTTCAACATGACACTTGCTGAATCCTTTCATCAGCAATTAAGAGGAACATCTGCACTCCATAGGTTTTATTAAACGGCAGCCCACAAAATCTACACCATGCAATTGATGGAGTGAATAAAAAAAACTGCAGTTACTATTGACGGTAGCTTGGCTGATCTATCATCCAGTGCCAATCATGTCTCTATAAAGAGAACTGGATACAGAGTTGGAGGCGGGGCCCCGCTCATTCCTATGAAAGCTGCGCAGTGGCACATGAAGCCAACAAAGTTCGACTTCTCAGCTTGTTGTTGGGCCTCTATTGCAAACTCACCAGAGACTTTCACCTACCCAGAGGCTAACTCCTTGTTTATTGCTCTGCTGACTTGATTGAAGATAAAATGATTTCATCAAGCGGCTCTTCTAGACTTTCCAAATCTCATAAGACCAAAATGATCAAAACCCGATAGTGAAATGAGTTATTTCTTGGGGGTTGTGACAGTCAAAAAATGCAATCACTGAGCCAAATAACATCATGTGACAGACCTAAAGTTGTAATTCCACGGTCTGGCCACTATGTCAAATTGCCTTCAAAGCCTGGGGGCTTGGATCGCACTAGTGACAATTCTCTCTGACCAATCATGGATCGCAGTGTTTAAACTAAACCTTCTAGCAGGGTATCCCACACACTCATATTTGTGGTGGCTTGCCACAATATCATATTTGCCTTATTTAATTTTCAAAATTTTTGGAGCTGAACCATTCATTCAGAGCACATTCTGAATATGCCATGTGGTTATTCAGAGCACCACACCATTCTGAGCACAGTACACAAAGCATACTCTAAGCACAGATGGAGCAGCAGAACCCATTGGAACTTAGAGGAGAATTAAGAAAAGTAGAACTTAACTGTTCATTAATTCATATAGAAAAGAGCACTCTGTTTCTTAAAACAACAGCGCACTAATTGTGTTGTGTTGTTCGTTGTTTTTTTTAAACTACAATAGACAAAACAGGCTGCTTTCCCATGGAAACTGCACAACCTGCAGTCCAGCACTGGGTCTAAAAGTTTTCGTACACTCGCCTCTGGAGCAGCTGCTCCTCAAACCCACTGATCCGATCAGCTCTGATGGATCCGCCCACGAGCTGATCGACTGAAACTCAGCAAAGGAAAAAAAATAAATCATGAGGAGTTCCGCCTGCGCTGCGTTCACAATAAAACTCCACAATTCAAAGAGGGGAAACAGAATGCTCATAAAAGGACAAAAAAAGTTTGCCGATCTGTGCCCCCCCCCCCCCCCCCCCCCCCCCACCCTCNTCATGAGGAGTTCCGCCTGCGCTGCGTTCACAATAAAACTCCACAATTCAAAGAGGGGAAACAGAATGCTCATAAAAGGACAAAAAAAGTTTGCCGACCTGTGCCCCCCCCCCCCCCCCCACAGATTCTATTTCTGTCGGAAACACTGTCTCGTATATGCAGGTACCACAACTTTTGCTGATGGAAAACCAAAAATGAACAAGCTGAGCAGAGCTGTGCCGTAACATGCAGTGGAAATGCGACATAAGGTCCACTGAGCTCATTTGTGAGAAAAAAAGCACCAATCAAAATGGCAATTTAAAGAAGAGATGATCAGCACTAAAGATGGTAGTAGACATAACACTATATTACTTGTGGAAACAGGGAGTTCTGGAGATTGAGATGTACAAACCCAACATGCAAAAAAAGGTTACACTAGCACTTATGCCTTTTACAGTCCAGTTAATCTAAGATTTAATGCAGACATTCTGGAAAAGTTATACAGTTATGTAAATTTGACATAACAGTACACGCCTCTTTCTCATTTGGTCTGGAGAGTTATTTTTAAAGCTTCACATATATCTCCAGACCTAGAA
Organism: Epinephelus moara; assembly: GCF_006386435.1. NCBI lineage: Eukaryota > Metazoa > Chordata > Actinopteri > Perciformes > Serranidae > Epinephelus > Epinephelus moara. Next base: position 16,932,702 of record NC_065528.1, read on the forward strand.
AATCAACTTTCATACATTTACAGATCAGTGTAGGAAGCATGGAAAGTGCTAATGTACCTCCAAAACAGGTAGTAGAAATGCTTAATATAAAAAGGAACCTGCTACAGCAAATCACTACAGGGTACTAGGTAGGAAACAAAATTCATGATGCAACTTCAGACCTGGGTGAAAAGAATTCAGTGTCAAATAGGACACGTTTACTGTGGTTAGAATTCTTTAGTGTTAATTATTCTGCTAAGGTTTAAATATTTCATTATATTCTGTAGGTTTAAACTTGATTCTGACCTCCACCCTTGCATCCTTCTCAAAACTTCAAGTGCGGGAGAGGAGGCCACAACATGTCCTTCTAACACTTTTCTGACATGACAAGGATGCAAGGAGACGTGTGAGGAACAACAACGTCAGCTAATTGTCACCCAAGTCCGAGCTTGTTCACATGGCTCAATGTACAGACCCAAAGTTTCATGTCCACTCTGTTGAGGAAAGAGCGCCCCCCAAAGGTGCTCAGAAACACCTGCGTGACCCTCTGGACCGTCCACACCTAAAAAAAGCCAGTCAGCCAGATTAGCAGTCATGGATCAGACAATGAGATAATAGAGGGAAATTAAGAGGTCTTAACAATAACTGTGCATTTTGGGGGTGATCTTGAGTTTGAAACTTGTTCTGAAAGGAAGGCCTGACGAATCTTTTTCAAATGGCCTTCGCCAATGAGTCTTGACTAATATTGGATATTCATTGTGTTAATTTTCCCATTGTGCCAGGATGGACTTCAAGGGGTTTTAAAAGAGCTCCACACTGCATCATGGGAAGGGAAACTCTAAGGGTTCTACATACTCTTGCCTTGCTGTGAGGGAAATGGCAGGCCCTTGGCTCTGTCTGGTGAGTAGCCTCTGCTGCTGACGCTGGAGCCGGAGCGACTGTGGGGGGAGCGGGCCACCTCGCGGCGCACCGGAGAGCGCTCTCTGAGTGGAGGGAACGGGGCTGCCTTTCTCCTGAAGTGGTCTCGGTCCTCTCTGGAAGAGCAGAGGGGACGTGTGGGCTGTCATAATTTCAATAGTCTGAACAAATTAGCTCCTCTTCCTCATCTGACAAAAACCATTATCTGCCACAAGTGTTTCGGAGAATCTAAGAACAATGACTCATCCCTTTCTTTTTATTTCTGCCATCACAGCACAACACTGCCATCTAGTGGCCTAAATATATGCAGATAATTATTCTGACCATACCCACATCCTGTCTGACTGCAGCACTGAGTAGGCTGTATATACTTCAGCAGTGATTAAGCATGCACTCATTCTTACCCTCTGTCCAGGTTGAGGATGGCTTGCACCAACGTGTCTTCCCCGCTCTCCGGAAGCGATCTGGGCGCTGGGTAGATGCCCTGGTTACGCACGTTGTGAGGAGGTGGTGGTGGTGCACGGGCACTGAGGGAATAAATACATACTTATTATACGTAATGTACTGCCCAGCCCTGTAACCACGTATAAGCTTGAACGTATCCAATGGCCAGATGATGTTTAAAAATGCAGACAAAACCACTTCAGTCTCTTTAGATCTCTGTCAGGATCCTAACCTGACTACAAACATTTATCCAGGCAGAAGGGACACCATCACTCTGGCTTACATACAGGCAATCTTTTTCTAAAATATCATTAATGCTAATGCATGAGAACAAAAATTACAGAGAGGTGATACTTTGTGCGAATCACTGTGACTGCACACGGAGCAACAGATCCCCCAGAGGGTCTAAATATGCATCAGAAGCTTGAGATGTTAAATTATACGGAATATCAATTTTTAATGTGTTGCTGATGGCCGCAGGGTAATACAATAATGTCAACAGTATGATATGCAGATTTAGTTTATGCCTCCTAATAACAACACCTTCTAAAATGGAAAAATAACCCCAGACACGCATTGTGCTCCTTTTCCTAACTCCCCAACACGTCTCAACTGACCTCTGACCTCTACCCACACCAAACCCACCAATCAACAGGCCGGAACTGACCTCAGTGCCCTTTCACAACTCCAAATGTTTGTCTGGAGTGAAAGCCTTGGATTCGAGTCAGTGTAATTTGTCTGTCTCTCTCTCCTGTTTAACAGCAGCTGTATACAACTGTGCATTTTAAGATTGGCCCTCTATCAACTTTTAGTGTTGATACTATTGAGGGGATTTAACAAAAGACTGCAGAGCATCTCGTGTCATGCTCGGTGGGGTTATCTTATTTCACCTCTTTGTTGTTTATATCCAGCTACGTGAACTTCAGTGGAAATATTAAATCAGATAAATCATTTGTTTTGGCACCGCCAGACAGCACAGGTGCAACCTGAAAACCTAACCAAACTTCTCAATATCCAACAAGAAAGAGGAGCATTTCTCACCATGCACAGGGTGGCTACATGTGTCAGACACTTAAATTTAATTCAAGTTCTTATTTAAGCATTGCAGGTATGTATTAAGGTAAGCAGGCCTACATACATGGTACGTGCAATGGGAGGTTTGATGTAGGAATATGGTTAATAGAGTGAGTTAGGTTAATCTACATTTTGCCAACAGCTTAGTGTAGGTCCACAGTAACAAGACAGTTTTAGGTTCAGTGGTAGGCTTAAAGATTAGAAATGTAGACTTTCTGTTTTGACAAAAGTAAATTAAAAGATGGATAAATGAAATTAGATAAAAAGTCTATTCCAATTAAGAGCTCACAAATTCAAATTTAAGGCCATGTAATGACTTTTAAGGCCTAATAAAAACACATTTTAAGGCTTTAAGGACCTGCATACACCCTGATGCAAATGCACCTATTGTGTTTTCTTTACGCCAACACACCAATGCCAAAATCGTATTTACAAAATTATGCAATTTTTCAAAATCAAAGCAATAGCTGAACAAAATAAATTAAAGGACAATATAAACAGGCAACATCAGAATTGATTTAGGAGGGAAAAAAGCCTGGTAAAGCCTTGCATTCAAGTCATCTAAGAACTGCAGCTAAATATATATAGAACAGTGCTGGCTAAAAATGACCAACATTACAAGCCACATTTGAGCAATCAAACACAGAGGATCTGTTCATAACAAAGTGCATAGAACAACACTGCCCCCTGCTGTCCATACTGATAGCAACCAAATCTGCTGAGTGGCAGGACATATAGAATGGAAATGTAAGCTCCTTTAAGACAAACAGAGGGCGTTTACCCAAACTCCATAGGCCGTCCTGTGTGTGGGTCTTCCCTGGGTACTCTGTAGGGATAGTCCTCCTGTATGATAAAAATGTAAAAAAAAAAAAAAAATCCATGACAATTGTCCTAAAATACAGATACTATGGGACTTATACATAATCACTCTGATTTTGTTTGTTTATCTTCCATGTATCTAAAATTGCCCCCTTCAATTTATATCATTATGTCTCATGGATGCATGACCGTCAAGCTGATAAATACGATATATATAAAAATGCATGGCAAGACAGTTGTAGTGAATTTTAGACGATACGTCCAGGAAATGTCACTAAGTTAGTCAATGAGCCATAAAGATAAGAGTAAAATAAAAATACAATATCTATATATGACAAGAAATCCCTCATAATGAAATACCAAAGTCCGCAAAATAAATCAAAATATAAAATATGAACATGATAGACTGATACAATATGTCTGCAGCATGTTTAGGCCCATAGTGTCAATCAGTCTGACACATGTAGTGCTTTTAATAGTATTGTTAATCCTCAATTGTGAGAGAATTTTACTGTGATTATTTCCAACTCTGTGCTTTTGTCTCTCTTACATGTGTTCTGTGCTTCACATCATTCTTATTTTGCTTGTCAACAAACAAGCAACTTCAATTAATTTTTTTGTTTGTGACTTTTCTTCAAAGTTGAAGAAATATTTAGAAGTTTCTAAAACACACATTTTTTTTTATCTCTGCTGCACACATTTTCACGACATTTAATACAATGTGTTCATATGTGTGCAACAATGTTAGTTGCATGACATTAATCTTCTCACCCTCCTTGACGGTGGAACAGCTCTGCGTTCAGCGGGGAAATGAATGTTGTCACCATGGTAGCCCCTCTGATCTTCGTGATAATTCCGCGCTGGGCCTCCTCCGTTCGGGAAAAAGCGTTGACCTCCTTCATATTCGTACCCACCGCGGCCGTAGTCTTCCTCTGGCCTGCCAAAGGGGCCCCTCCTCTCCATTGCCCCAGCTGGACGTGGGTATGGACCCTATCAGGATGGGTACAATTTTGGAGTTTGAACGGGGATCCTGTTTTGTAAATGTTATGCTTAAAGATGTCTGTTTGGCTTATGGCAACTTGGCTGAGGACTTTCTCAGCTGATGTAGAAAATCTCTGTGGGGATTATTCTCAGTTAAGCGAGCTGTGCAAAACCGTGGTATTCTTGATCAGAACTGCTTTGTAAGACATGCTGTCCAAGCACATCAAAGATAATACATTTATTTATAGTCGTTGTAGTAGGAATTTGTTAGAAACAAATTATTCTAGATGTTTGCCGTTCACCAAATAAGTTTTCCATCTTATGTTGTTATGTGCATATGTGATACAACAAAGTCAAAAGTGATATCAAGAGAAGAAAATAATGTGAAGTCACTTTGTACACACTCACCGGTCTCTCCGTTAAAAAGCGTTCATCGTACACCTCTCGTAAACTCCTGTCTCTTCTGTACGTCACTGCAAAAGGCAAACAGTGAGAGACGCTGTATGAACTGTACATGCGATCAATCATGCAAGGGTGGTTCCACAAAATAAATAATGCAAACCAGTTCCTGTATTCACAGATGGTGTGTGTGTTCCAAGGCAACTTCTTTAGGCAGCAATATTTGAGTGAAACATGTTGTCACTAGATATGCAAAAGACTATGGCAGAGCATCGGTGCATTATGCCTTTAAGGCACCAAGTTAAATAACCCAGTGCGTGAGGTGTCAAAACTTCCTCGGTCAAACAATATCTGCATTTAATCCTTTTTGTTCCCAGAGCTAGAAAAAAAAGACTATTTGAGTGGTTTTGCTTGCAGCCAATCACAGCAAGTGTTCTTTGATGTAATGCAACGTGTGACTGGCCCACACCGCAGCAGTCTCCACAGTATCCGAAATCTTGGCCTCATTTTGGATCATTCCCTCTCCTTCGACCAGCACATCACCAAAACAGCGCTCTTTCACCTCAAGAACATCGCCCGCCTCCGTCCATCCCTCACCTCCTCAGCTGCAGCAACCCTCATCCACGCCTTCATCACCTCCCGTCTGGACTGCTGCAACAGTCTACTCAATAAGCTCCAGTATATCCAGAACTCTGCTGCCCGGCTACTCACCCACTCTCGCACCCGTGACCACATCACCCCTGTTCTCCATAAGCTCCACTTCAAAATCCTCCTCCTAACACACAAAGCCCTCAATAGCCAGGCCCCACCCTACCTGTCTGAGCTCCTCCATCATCACACTCCCACCTGCTTACTCCGCTCTGCTGATGCCAGCCTCCATCACTGCTCCCACCCTCTGGAGCTCACTCCCCAAACCCATCCAAGACTCCCCCTCTCTCTCCATGTCCCTAAATTTGTAAAGCGTCTTTGAGTGCCATAAAAAGCGCTATATAAGTATAATGTATTATTATTATTATAAAATAGTTGACTGAATGCCTTATTTAGTACAATGGGCACTGGATCAAGTAGGAAAATAGGTATTAAATGAAGCACTCTATCTGTACCTGTATCACTTTAAGGGAATTGGTACTGGCATAATGTTTTAACACCCTGCTCTACAGAAGACAGAATCATGTCTTTATGTTATCATCTTAATAAAAACAAAACAGTGTCAAAAGGATGTAAAGACAAGTCACTAACTTACTTTTGGACTAATGGACCTCTATGGATCAGGGTGGTGTGGGGAAAAACACTGTAAAAAGATTTGTAGAAAACAGTAAGTTAGCATTAGACTACGTCCTTGGGATAGCTTTCCATGCAGCTGTCCAGGATATCAGCTTCATGATTAGACCTGTACATGAAAACAGAAATAGCTGTATCTTTTGTCAGTTACGTACAAAACAAAAACACACTATCTTGTATATGATGCAACTGAGCGTGCTGAAGTTTCTTTCTGCGGAAGAACACACAGAGCACTAGCTTGACAGCAACTGATAAGCTACAAAAAGCAAGCTACTGTAGCTCTGTGTGAGACCGACAGCTAGCACTGCTAATTAGCTAGCCTGCAAACATCCGCACGTTTTGTGTCATCTCAGAGCGAGTTGACTCGTCGATACCGACACACAAAAATCATAAACAAATATCTGCGGCGTAATATCACACCTTCTAGTTAAATACACGTCCAATAACCCGCGGCAAATGGCATTTATTACACGCATATTAGCAAAACAATCTCACCTTCTTCGACCGTTAAGCTAGGCTGGCATTTCCCGGTGGCTAGCTACATGTCTGTTTTATTGGACGAGGGAGGCGCGACGTCATCAAAATGCGACGCGCAGACATGGCGTTTGTTTCTCTATGCTAAACCATAGCTGCGTGAAAATACACACAATTCTGCTTTTTTAAATAAACGTACATATCATTTAAACGGCGGAGGCTGTGTTGGTGAGTCATTTGGGTAATACTCAGCTGCAATGTCGTTAAAATGTATAACATGGCGGACTTACCAAGCTAGCTAGCTAGCTAGCTAAGGAGCTGCTTGTGTACTAAATTATGTTTTGGTTGTCTTCCAGTGTTTTTTAATGCGTCCACTATGAGCGGGGGTTTGGCACCAAGCAAAAGCACTGTGTATGTGTCCAACCTGCCATTCTCTCTCACCAACAATGACCTACACAAGGTTAGTGACAAATGTTCAGTGTTATGAGATGTTATGTGTTTTGCCAAACAAAAGCATAATTGTGTCACTGAAACAGATCACTGTGTGTCATTTCAGCTGTTCACCAAATATGGAAAAGTTGTAAAGTAAGTAATAGCTCCTTAATCATTTGTCATATATGTTTTACAGCAATGTGTAAACCTAATAAAGCGGTGAATGAAATACCCATGACAAGGCTAAAACTGGAGTGATGTGATCATGCCTCATGGTTCAGGTGAAAAGCCTGACCCAAGAGACATGCCTTCGTGTATTAGTAATTGCACCTTTTTAGAAATCTGTATTAATAACTGTCATGCTTATTTCAGGGTTACAATTGTAAAGGATAAAGTCACTCGCCAGAGTAAAGGGGTGGCGTTTGTTCTCTTCCTGGACAGAGAGTCAGCTCATAACTGTGCACGAGCAGTGAACAACAAACAGGTGGGTCTGTGGCATTGAGACCATTTTGTGTTCACATAGTGTTTGTCAGCGAATACAAGAGAAAGCATATCTGCTGGTATGGTTTGGCAACATCACAGCACAGGATCAGAAATCATAGGAGAACAGGACATTTACACCACCCGCTGTAGGAGGACAGCACTTTGTATTTCAAAGAACACTAGTTTCACACAGCCTTTTCTCTCCCTCAGGGATGCATCTGCAGGGCGTCCAAGCTCGGACCTCCTGCCTTTAGAGATAGTTTTTACCCCCAGGCAGTCAGACTACTCAACAGTTTATTGTATGCTGCTAATATATGTTGCAACTGTTTCATTTTCAGGGTATGTTTTTTTAATTATTGTATTATTTGTAGGTTTTAAGGGCTGAAAGAGAGCCAGGACATTATTTCATTACATTGAATGTACACTGTACTTTTTAATGTATATGACAGTAAACCTGGACATAACCTGCTTTCTCTTTGTCAGCAGTGGTGGATAAAGATTTCTGACCAGAAAATGACTTTGGTGGAAGTTAAAATCACCTATTAGAATATTACTCAAGTACAGTAAATACCAGATACTTTAACCACTTTACTGTATTAAATGTTCTTAATGAATGATTATTGAACGTAAAAGTACAAGTTAATGCTGTTTTAAAAAAAAGCAAGCAGTAAGAATTTGGAGAATTATGACATTTATTTCTTCTCAACATGTGCACCACCTTAAAAGTTGAGCCTACATCACACTTGAATAAAAAAACTTAAAAGATTTACAGAACAAAATCTAGTTTTTCTTCTCTCCCACTCCTTCATTCATCCATCGCTTCATCCTTCCTCCTTCCTTCCCTATTTCTTAGTAAGTAACTAAGATGCTAAGGGGAAATGTAATGGAGTAAAAGTGAAAGTTGACAGAAATATAAAAACTTGTTTTTTTTAATGAATATTCACTTGTCCGAATCACAAATGTGTTTGTCTCCCAGCTGTTTGGCAGAACAGTGAAAGCCAGTATTGCCATAGACAATGGGCGAGCAACTGAGTTTATAAGGAGACGGAACTACACAGACAAGACCAAATGTTACGAATGTGGGGTCAGTGCATATTTAACGTTATTTGTCCTGTGAGATTACTGAAAAATATTAATAAAAGTGTAGAAAATTACCAAGAGAGTTGTCTGATATTGTGTGTGTTTTTTTTTTTTGTTTGTTTTTTTTTAAATGGAACATGACAGGATTCGGGTCATCTGAGCTACGCATGCCCCAAAAATGTCCTGGGAGAGAGGGAACCACCGAAGAAGAAAGAAAAGAAGAAGAAGAAAAGGGCTCAACAGCCTGAGCATGTGTAAGTGTTTTACAGCTGGTGTTGTGAGATGTCGTCTAACAGACTGTGTCGTTGTTGTAATTCCGATATGTTTTCCCTTATAGTGAAGAAGACGAAGAAGAAAGTGAAGAGGAGGGAGAGGACCCAACCTTAGATAGTCTGAGCCAAGCCATAGCTTTTCAGGTAAGCGTGCGGATACAGAAAACCAAACAGACACCTTGACTGAAATGCAACAAATAAAAGAGAAGAGCTAGTAGATGATATGAATAACTGCTTTTAAAACATATTATTATCTTTTAGCAGTATCATACTTCTCCCGTCCTTTGTGTCTCTCCAGCAAGCCCGTATCGAGGAGGAGGAGACGCAGAGGAAGCAGGCACGTTTGTCTCAAGAGGACGATGCTCACGCTTCAACGTCCTCAGACTCTAAGAAACCAAGGATCAAAAAGAGCGCGTACTTCAGTGACGAGGAGGAGCTCAGTGACTAATAATAACAATAATACACAATTTAGACATACATTTGTTGTTGTCAAATATCGCTTTATTTTTGTAAGTTGTATTATAGTGGGGATATTGGATATTAAACATGCTTCTATTTACACCGATGAAGTTGGATTTTTTTCCTCTTGTACATAGAATTAAGATGTTTTTCTGTTTCTAGAAATACCATGTAAGCTTATTTACTGTAAGAAAAGTAAACGTCTTTTTACCTGATCAATTTGCTGCTTGTATTTTTTTTGGCATCCTCAGTGTACCACTGAAGGCCCGGATCACCAGGCTTATGCAGAGAGCCATGAAAATCATGGGAGTCAGGCAGCATGCCACACTCCAGTCTAGCTTTGAGCAAACCATTATGGGCATTACAGACCCAGAGGATTATCTGAGACCCCACCCATGTCCTCCATCATAAGTACCACCTTCTCCCCACAGGCAGACGAGTTAGAGTCCCCCCTGTGCAGGCTTAACTGCTTTGAAAACTCTTTTGTCCCCTTGTCCATCAAAGCCTGAAATGGGAAGCTAACTGTAGCTTAACCATACAATGTTAATGTGTAGATATGTGTGTGTATATATATGGACATATATACACAATTTTTCCAACATAACAATGTCATTTTTATGATGACTATGTAAAACACGTGTTGTGCAATGGGCGTGAGCGGTCAATTTGTTGGCTGATGGCAGTCTGTATATGTACTGTAGGTACTGAGTGTGTGGGATTGTGAATAGCGTCAACTCTGTATCGTATTATATCGCATCGTATCATATCGCATCATATCGTATCATATTGCATCTTATGCATCTTATCGCCTCTTATGGTATCACATTGTATCGTATCATATCACATCTTATCGCCTCTTATGGAATCACATCGTATTGTATCATATCGGATCTTATCGCATCTTATCGCCTCTTATGGTATCTCATCGTATTGTATCATATCGCATCTCATCCATTTTATCGTATCATATTGCATCTTATCGTAACATATCGTATCTTATCGCATCATATCGCATCTTATCGTATCTTATCGCATCTAATCATATCACATCTTATCACATCTTAACGTATCTTATCACATCTTAACGTATCTTATCGTATCATATCGCATCTTATCGCATCTTATCTTATCGCCTCTTATGGTATCTCATCGTATTGTATCATATCGCATCTCATCACATTTTATCGCATCTTATCGTATCATATTGCATCTTATCGTATCATATCGTATCATATTGCATCTTATTGCATCTTATCGCATCTTATCGCATCTTATCGTATCTTATCGCATCTTATCTTATCGCATCTTATATCATATTGCATCTTATCGTAACATATCATATCGCATCTTATCGCATCATATCGCAATATATCGCATCTTATCGTATCTTATTGCATCTAATCGTATCTTATCACATTTTATCACGTCTTAACATATCTTATCACATCTCATCACATCTTATAGTATCTTATCGCATCGTATCATATCGTATCTTATCGCATCTAATCGTATCTTATCACATCTTATCGCATCTTAACGTATCTTATCACATCTTATCACATCTTAACGTATCTTATTGTATCTTATCGCATCTAATCATATCACATCTTATCACATCTTAACGTATCTTATCACATCTTATCGTATCTTATCGCATCTAATCCTATCTTATCGCATCTTATCACATCTTAACGTATCTTATCGCATCTTATCGTATCTTATCGCATCTTATCGTATCATATCGCATCTTATCGTATCATATCGCATCTTATCGTATCTTATCGCATCTTATCGCATCACATCGCATCACATCGAATCTTATCGCATCCTATCGTATCTTATCGCATAGTATCATCTTATCGCATCGTAACTTAGTTGTGTATTTTGTGTGTCAAAACATAAAATATAAAATTGGCTATTTCAAGTGTAACATTTAAAAGAAAGCAAAGTTTGACCTCTTTTCCACTCTGTACATTACCAAAAAGGATTGAATACTTCTGAACCAATGGCTGCAGCCTACAGTGTGAGTAAACCCTAAATATTGCAACAGCTAAAACGCAGCAGTTGAGGTTCCCCTGCGGTAAATCTAATTGTAGGGACATAATGGAGATCCAGTGGGTTGTCCTTGATATGAAAATGTGTGGGATCCCCTGACTGTCTCGGCTCCATTTGAAAACCAGCAGGATAGATGAGAGTCACGGTGCAGTGCTTTTTGATGCTCGCTTGCGTCAGCACGCAGATAAAGAGAGGGATTCCCCGGTGTTTGCGTCAGCACGCAGATAAAGAGAGGGATTCCCCGGTGTTTATGTGATCTAAACTGCTGCAGCATTTCTGCAGTCTGAGAGTCAAATGCGAAGATACAGGGATGAGAGAGGACTCCCAGCAGCACAGGGAGCTGATGTGAGCGGTTAACTCAGTGCTGTGGATGCAACATTAGAGACTGTTGGTTGTGCTGCATTTAAAGTGCAGTGGGAAATTGAAGAGCTGATGACAAGCGGACTGGATACACTGAATCAAGGCCGGAGCTATGAAGTCAACACTGAGGGGACCAACTCTGCTGGGGCAGGGGGGTCTGTTGTGGCATAGCATTTTATTATTTACATTATTTATCAATATGTAAGAGGACATTTTGTGCATATTAGAATATTGTGGGTTGGTGGAGGGGACTGTAGACACACAATTCCAATTGCGCCTCAAGAATACCATTGTGATCAAATGAAAATTAAGGGTAAGTTAAGGGAAATGCCATTTTCACTTTACACCTTAAAAAGGCAAACTCATCTATGTCATGGTTCTCTTTTTCTGTCTTTCCTTATTTTTTCTTGTAAGATAGTCAGTAGCAATCTATAACAAAACTGTATGCTTACTCTACATGAACTATTACAGCTATAAATACGCTATTAAAAACTGTCCCATATTGATATAAAATATGCATTAAAAAATATTGCCATGACAAGCAAAGTAAAACCAGATAAGTCTGCACACCAAGTAGCTACCATTTAGAAGGATTTTAATGCAGAGTGACATTTCTAGTCACACAACTCTTCCTCAGACTTGTGATACATGACAGGAAGTCGCCATCTTAAATACCACAGTGCTGCCTGAGCCAGTCATATGACATGCCACACCTGTAGCCCTTATTCATGATGAAAATAAACCAAGAAAATACATGTATGTGCTACTTTTGAAAAATATTTAAGGGAAAAATACGAGCATGTACTCATTTTATTTCTCATATATTTATATAAATAATGTTATAAAATTGTCTGGTTTGATAAGAAACCTTGCAAACCCTGTCTGAAATCATCATTAGCAAATATAATCATAATAAATTATCATGTTAAAAGTTATCATTATTAGTAGGCTACTATTGGTGCTTGTATTATGGTGTGCTGCAGTCCAGCACGTGGTTCACCTGTTTTTGGTGGAAATGGCCCATTTTATGAGTTTTAATCAGTCAACCATCACTAATGCTAGTTATCATAGCTAAGTTACCTGCATTTAATTAGCAACACATTCACCCAGCGACCAACAATGTGCACACAAATCTGCACAAGAATTCCAATTCCCTGCAGTAGCTTTCATTTGTTGCATATTCGTATAGTATACTGCATAGAGGTATTTTCCATAACTGCTTATCCTGATAGGGGTCGCGGGGTGCTGGAGCCTATCCCAGCTGACACTGGGCGAGAGGCAGGGTACAACCTGGACAGGTCACCAGACTATAGCCCCTTTTACACTGCCAGATTATCCCCCGAATGTTGGGCCGTTTTGCCGGCAAGCTGCAAGCGTTTAGACACACAGAGAAAGTACCGAATGTGTCCGGACTGCCAGATTTGTCTGGGGTCCTGCGCTAACTGATGACGTCACGCATTATGATTAGCTTTATGGCAGTCACAAATCCTGATTGGTTGTAGCCATGGTTGTGGCTGGAAGTTTGAGGAAATGGTTGTAATGTTAGAGAGTTTGAGGAGAGAAATAAAAATAATAAATCGAAAGTTTTCTCTTCAGCTGTATGCTAAATGAAGTATTAAAACATTAACCTGACAAGCAGCAAACAGTAACGATATTGGCTCGGTTCGGATTAGCCTTCTTTTAAGTTAGTATTAAGCTAACGGCTAGCGGCTAATAATAAAACAGCTAAAAAGAAGAGAAATGCATAAGAAACTACTGTTAGATCGGCTCGGGGTTGGAGGGCGTCTCACAAATCAATGTACACAAACCTGACAGACACTGTAAAGATGAGTAACTGGGGAGACAAGGAATTGTGCGACCTCCTTGCCCTCGCAAACGAAGAGGCCATTAACCGTCAGATGACGGGGACGGTGAAGGACGGGCAAACTTACGAGAGAATCGCTGAAGGACTGACCAGCTGCGGCTTCCCTCCCACATCACTGTTTACGTCACACGCTGAGCTACACGTTTTGTTACTTGCTCACGCCCCCCATTGCCCCAAAAAAGGCACATTCTGTATAAACAAAAGTAGGTAGGCGGCATTTTGCTGCACTCCCCGATTTTGCTTTTATACTGCCAATGCTGAAAAAAGACTGATTGGGCTTTCCTGCAAATTTGCACAACTCCTGTTTAAAAAGGGCTTATCACAGGGCTGACACATAGAGAGTCACGCTCACATTCACACCTACAGGCAATTTAAGCCAGAGTACCCAGGGGAAACCCATGCTAACACAAGGAGAACAAACCAGGAACCCTCCTGCTGTGAGGCGATAATGCTGACCGCCACACCACTGTGCCACCCTTATTTAATAAGAGGAAATGAGTTTTCAAATTTTTATTTTTTTCTGGGGTAGTGTAGGGTTGGTCCCCCCCAGTGTTTGACTCCATGGCTACGGCCCTGCCTCACGCTACTATATGTAATTCATTAAATTTCTTCCATAGGATGTGTTCTGTGTACTGCACGTTAATGTTCCTAATTTGGGTTTTTATTTATTTTGAGATTTGAAGAGTTTTATGCATGAACTATTCTGTATTTGTGTCCAAAGTGAGTCAAGCACGTGCCAAGGAAACTACTGTGATTTTTTGAAGGCGTGTTAACGGGATTAAATTTCGATTATATTTATTGAGGGCATGGAAGATATACACCTCTTCATGTACATCCTCTTTTCCAACTTATTCCCAAACATAAAGCACATTCTCTGCACTTGTGAAAAACCAAACAAACAATAAAAAAAACAACAAAAAGATAAACAAAAATCAAAACAGACAAAACAAAACAATAAGAAAACAAACAGAAAATTCTCAGTTTCACAGTTCTCAGAAGAGCATATTGAGCATATAAACCGACATGAAGATGTGTTTGAAGACCTCAGTTCATGCTAGTCCACTCAGTCCACCCCTAAGGGCCCGGGCCCCATCATGAACGGCTGGCCCCAAAAGTAGGGACAGTATCTGAAATCCACCGCAGAAGAAGAGCACTCCTCCTTGCACTGATAATGGCTATTCAACACCCAGAGTGCTCAGAAGTACGAGCTTCCAGCGGACACATGAACGCGGCAGCGATTCATCAAGAGGAATGTCAGCCTGGGAAGTGAACCAGCCTGTGATTGGCCGAGGCGAGTCACGTGCCCAGCTCCCAAGCGGAGTTTCCACGACAGCTGGAAGCCGAGCGGCACGGGCGCATCGCTTCTTTGCTAAAATTACTGGAAATAACAAGACTCGTGCTCGTCTCAGCACCTCCACATAACCGCAGGTCTGGCATGGGCGACAAGAGGAGTCCCACAAGGTAACCGCCGAGTCCGCGCGTCCTAGATATCGGAGCGGGGGAGAGAAGGGGAGCGGACATCGACAAGCGCACGGGAAGGAGAAAAAAAATGGGTTTTCTCCACGGTGTCTCTCTCTCTTCTCTCTCCCAGTGCGTGTGTGTGTGTGTGCGCGTGCGGCTGTGTGTGCGCGCGCGGGTGTTAAAACCTCATCGCCAATTACAGTGTCGGATCACAGCGCGCTTGCAGATGATTTCCCCCTAAATCCTATAGGCTCACCCAGATGTTTGCTATCGATAGCTGTGCTGGATGCAACTCACTCCTCCTGCCTCCCTTTCTTCTTCACCCCCATCATTCCTTGTCGTTTTTTAATGTCTTAATTTTCTTCTTTTTGTGTTGTACATTTATTGTTTTAAAGGCCGAAGCGTCAACCGAAGCCCTCCTCCGACGAGGGGTTTTGGGACTGCAGCGTGTGCACGTACAAGAACACGGCAGAGGCTTTTAAGTGCATGATGTGTGATGTCAGGAAGGGGACGTCAACAAGGTAAGGCGATGGATATACATTACCTTTGGTGTCTTTTTGCATTAGCGGTCCCAAAGGGGGGTGGGGGGGGGTCCTTGGGGACTCATGGGAGCCCCCCCCCCGCACCTCCTGCAAAATGGGGAGCAGTTTATCTCACTGCCTGTGAGCAATTTGTGCATTTAAACCGTGAAACTATTGAGATAATTGTGTATTTTTCACATATTTAAACCCTCCCACTACTCCTATTCTGTACACAGCTCAGGGAGTAAACATAAACAAACATGGCGGGTTGTTTTCCCGTAGTTTCCTACTGTATGTTTTTGTGCTAAATGACATTTACTTGATTTGTTTTTGTCCTCAAACTCACCATTCCCAGTCTTCTTCATGCACTGACCTCCGTAAAATGAGCACATCCATCTTGTTGCCCCGGAGATATTTGTAACAGACGATTAAAAGGAGGTGTGTGTGTGTGTGTGTGTGTGTGTGTGTGTGTGTGGGGGGGGGCTACATGATTCCAATACAAACTCAGGTACTCAAGCGTACAAAAACACAGCATGCAGGCACACATGCCCTCCGAGCCGCGGCTGGTATTCGTCCTGACATCGGTGATTTGAGGCAGGAAATGACTGTTATTCCTGAACGGCGGTCATTATCAGGATGAAAACACAACAAAGGGGGCGAAGGAGAGGAAGTGTAGACGGAGTGTGTTGTTACATGATCTCCCTCTTTAATGTCCCCTCTCCTCCTCTCTCCTCTCCTCGCAACTTTCCCAATGATTCAACCACGGGCAGCGACACATCGGTGCAGTTGTCACGTTTGGTTTGCTGCCTTTCCAGAGTGTGTCTTGTGTCGGTGCGTGCACTTGTGTGCCTCGCGTGTGCACTTGTGTGTGTGTGTGTGTGTGTGGGAGGGCTAGTTGTGAAAAGAGGTTGTCAGAGCAGCTGCCAGACAGACAGCCATAGCTCATTACTATGCAACAGCTTAATCAGCCCGCTGTCATCAGAGACACACACACACACACACACACACACACACACACACATGTACAGATGCACTCAACATGCAAATTTTACACATGACTGCATGCGTATTCGTACACAAACATTCAGCCATAATCGCACACTCAAGTGCACAGTAGCTGCTCGTGCAAACAAAGCGATTGAGCAGCAGACATACTGTTGTCGTAGGGTTCAGCTTATTGCAGCTGAGCGTTGATTGTTGAGGACACTCCAGGGACTCTGTGTGTGTGTGCTTCCGTAAAAACAAGCGGCCCGCGGCTTTGCCAAGAATCTGTCTGGATCCTCGCGTCACCAAACGCTGTGACACCCTTTGTTCCCCCCCCCCCCATCTGGGCATTTTTGGGGGGAAGTTGGCAAGGACACAAGGAGCCAGAATTCCTCGTTGCACCCCTCACAAACATCCATGAGAAGGTCTTATTTAATGCACCTTCCTTCTAACTGCAGAGCTGCAGAAATGTTATGTTTGTCATGGCCTTCTTTTTTTTTACTCCCAGAAGGCCGTACACAAACCGCCACACGCTGGCTAACACTGCAGCAAAATGGCCACACAGGTGGTCGCAGCTGTTAACGACCGAACACAACAGACAAGTGGATTTCTCAGCGAGCAAGCCAAAGGTGGTAAAGGGCATACGACATGCGGAATATAAATGTAGGACACGGCAAATTCCCTCACTGGTTACTAAACAAGCATGACTGAGCTGTTACTGCAAAGGGATGAATTAATGCTCGTGTCCGGGGGTCAGAGGAAGTGTCCTGAAGGTCACAGGTTTGACGGGCAGCTTAAATCAACTTGTCACAGGTTACAAAAAACGCTCAGCTGCATGAAATGTCACTTTTCCTGACAGGATTTGTGTCCTTTTTTTGGCAAGTATTACAGGTGATGGATGCTTAAAAAAAAAAGGGAACATTTTAGGACATTGTAGAGACGTATTTAAGGGAGGAGAGTCTGCATGTGGATAGCTGTCAAGAGATAAGGATGAATGTTTTATGAAGGTGAGTTTAAGCAGATCTCGCCGCCGAGATCCCTGTGATGTGGCGAGATGATCTACTGCAGGGACCCGGAGCTGGCGGGCCTGATTGAAAGCGCGTCGTCGAGGCCGCGAGTTTGACTGAAGACAGGGATACATCAGCAGGATTGGACTCGCTTATCGGAGGAGGGGAGACAGACTGACAGGCGAGGGGAGCCGGCTGACGTTCCGCTAATTCTGTCAGCGGCTCGGCAAACTTGTGCGGCGAGGGAGTGGAATCAGAAGACAGACAAGTGGGACTTTAATTTGCACAGCTGAAACAGAAAGGAGTGTTTAAATATTCTCTCTGCACCTTTAGTTTTTTGGGGAAGTTGCACACCGGCTGCAAAGCTGATGCACTCGTTTGCAGACTACTATGGAAGAATATGTTGTTTCTCTACTTACAGTGTTGGAGTTATATCCTCTGACCTGCGACTCTCTGGGCTCAGTCCCAGCCTTTGAAAAGCAGCATGATGGATGAAAGTCACGCTACAGTGATGCTGTGCTTAAAAAAAGAGGCTGTTTGATAAGTGCAAGGTCACAGGTTTTGATTCAGCTGAAACACCCCAGGCAGCTCGTCCTTGAGCCAGACACCGAAGGCCTCCCAGTGCGCCCATTACGACTTGGGATTAGGGTGTCATCTTAATGTGAAAAAGATGGAAGACGAGGTGTGTTTGAGAGCTCATGCTCCCGTCTGGCGTTTGGACGAGCCTGAATGAGCCGAAAATGTCACATGAAGTGGTGCTGACAGACAGTAGTTCTTGGCCGAGGACCGTGTTTAGGTTTGGGTGTAACAGCTGAGTGTAATAGAGCAGTGTGTGTGACCTTCTCTTGTGTCGAGCCTACACCACCTGCATCTGTTCGCCGAGCTGAGCTGTGACAAGTCAGGCCCCGCCAGGGAGACGCTCAGTGTGTGTGCATGCGCTGCGTTCAGGAGCTTGTTGAGCAGCATTCTGTTTCTACAGGTCAGGACAGTGAGTTGGATCGTGTTCTGATTAGTTCTCGTTCTCTCTCTGCCTTCGGCTCTCTCGATTACGTTCACTTTCTCCTCTGTCTTTATCTCTCCTGTTTATTCTCTTTCTGCCTCTTCCTTCTCTCCAGGAGTTGAACTTAACCTAGGGCGTCTCTCACTGACAGATTGACTGATGTGCACGTTTTGTCAGCTCCACCTAAGTAAGCACAAGCCATTCTGGCTGGCTGGCATCCCGTCAGCAGTGGGCTGTTTAGGTGTTGTTTTATCATCCTCCGCACATGCTCGCCCTCACAGTTCATGTGCAGTGAACTAGTGTTGTCACGGTACCACAATTGGGACCCACTGTACGATACCAGTGAAAATATCGTGGTTCTGAGTAGTATCATGATACCACAGCAAAAATGAGGCAGATGTGCTTTTTGTCATTTATAAAAAGATAAATCACTTTTCTATAATACATCAATGATATTTCAATGGACTAAATTACTTATTGACTTATTCATACTTCAAAAACAGCATCAGTAAGTGATTAACATAGGGGGGATCACAATAAAATAAATAAATAATAAAAATCAACCAGCCACCCTCCTCCCCTGACAAGTAAAGAACAGTCCCTCCATAAGTAAAGAACAGTGCGCTGAGGTTTGTGGACCGTTACCTGCCACAAAGAGAAATGTGAACGGCTCGTTTCTCCTCTGACATGTCACATACCTGTGTGCCGCCACGGCTCAGCTGTTCAGGTTCTACTGGGCAGTCATGACGCCAACGAAAGAGGAAATTACTGGACCTGGAGCCGGACTTATCCGTCACCAGTAAGCTGTTATCTTGCGCCACGGAGCACTATGGCCGCCGTATTTGACAGGAATACGGTGGAGCCTCCGCCATATTCACTGTTACAAACAAATCACTGTTACATATATCAAGTAATCTAGCCTACAAGTAAAAAGAAATAATAACTTTCACTGCTTAAGATACTCAATAGCTCAGCTAATACCTGAAATGTCACTGGAAAACAAACCACTGCAGCAGCATATTGAGTGCCAGGTGGCCAGCGTGCGCTGTTATTGGCCAGCGCGCACCATTATTGGACGCCGCATGGACACTCACCCTCTTGCGATCCGACTTTGAACTTATCCCACAGTAGTGATGCCGTGAGGTACCGCAGTACTACAGTACTCCAACATTATGGTATCATATGTACCGTGGCATTTAAGTATCTATCACGAACATCAAAAAGGAGCACAGCGAAGCAATGACTAAATTCTGATGCAGATATCAGTAATTAAATTGTCGCCATTTGGAAGCGTTTACATGAACTTTACGAATGCATCTAGCGATTGGTGAGATACTGATCAGCCTGCTGGAGCCATCTGATTATGTGAAACAGAAGCTGTGAGATGCATAGACTAAGTTTATCTTCAAAGTGGATGGCGGATTCTAAATTTGGGATCAAAATGCAATACGAGACTTGTATTGCAAAAAGGAAAGGATTAATTATCTCTCTTGCCTCTATCTGTTTATTCTCCCAGGGTAGCTGCATTGGTAAAAATGTGTGCAGCTGCCATGGAATACTAATACACAATATATACATACATTAAAATGCTGCCTGAAGGAAGAAATGCACAGTGTAAAGTGTGAAATAGCTGAGCTTCCATATTGTA
Source organism: Epinephelus moara (assembly GCF_006386435.1). Taxonomy (NCBI): domain Eukaryota; kingdom Metazoa; phylum Chordata; class Actinopteri; order Perciformes; family Serranidae; genus Epinephelus; species Epinephelus moara. The sequence goes on from NC_065528.1 coordinate 16,952,697, forward strand.
CCACTGCCTGCGTAGACATGTATACTTGAATTATTATTCAAGACTTAAACACTTGAAGAGTTTCCTTTTGGCAAGAACATCACTTACCTCTTCCTTACATCTCTGTCAGGCTTATTATTATTATTATTAGCTCCCCTCCTCCACACCTTTTAAAGCCATTTACAGGGTCAAAATGCTTTTATATCAGAAACTAATCTGCTTCTGTAGCTGGCAACACGTGTGGGAGAGATCTCATTTACCAGGCACAATCAGAATGTACCACCATTTGGCTGCTGTGTTAATGTCAGCGTTAATTCCCCCAATCTGATAGCAGAAAATGTGCAACCAGCAGAGAGCCACACATCTGATTCTCACCTTAGAGTCGTGTGTTTTCATTCACCTGAAGTGCTAATAGTCAGAGTGCAAGGTTTGTATTGTTGTGCAGCACTTTTGGTGCTTAATGTTGAGTCATGTATATCCCCAGAAAAGTAGAGGGATTACAGAAACACGTGCAGGTCTTTCCAGGCAGTCTTGGTTGTGTGAGTTCTTCAGTTTTGGAATCGGCACCAACAAGCCCCGTTTCCACCAAACACTTTCAGTATGGTACCTTTGGAACCGAAAGTAACCCTTCAGACATGGTACCTAGACCCTAGCGTTTCCACTGCAAACAGTACTCTTAAATGTGGGCAAAACCAGACACAACTCAGCCCTGAGCAGAGTGACCGTCCTCTATTGACCAATCAACAGACTACAGTGTTCACAGCTCCACCTTTTAGTACCAGATCTGTGTGCTAGGTACCCCAACAGAGGGGGGACCAAAAATGGGGACAGTACGGAACGGCTCCATTGGTACCATCCACAACTTTTCACAGTGGAGCTGGAAAAAAAGCGTACTGAGCTGAACTGTACTGAACCATACTGCTCGGTGGAAACAGGGCTAAGTAAAATGGTCGACTGTATATCACCACTTAGTGTCTGATCATCCATCTAAATCAGGGGTGTCAAACTCAATTTAGTTCATGGGCCACATACAGCCCAATTTGACCTCAAGTGGGCCGAGCTAGTAAAACCATTGCATAATAACCTGTAAATAACAAAGCCTTCCCTCTCTTTTCGTTGAAAGATGTAATGTTACAACTAGCGTACATTCTGAAAATGTTCACAGTTACTGAACATTTACAAACATATGATGAACAGCCTGAGATGAAGGCCAAAAGATAAAAGAAAAATCAGTGCAATTTCAACAAGCTCACCCTCAGCGTATGGCCTTGATGCTGATGCTGTTTTGTCAGCAATAAGGTAGCTAGCTTTCACAGCTGCAATACTGACCTGTGGGCCAAAACTAAAACCAGACTTTTGTTTTCTCAAACCTACCAACAGTTGATATATCAGTTCTGTTCTTGTCCTTGCAAGTTGTATTTTTTGGCATAATGCGTTTGATTGTGGTGTTGAATGTAATAATCCATGAGCACTGAAAGGTGCTGTGAGCATATGGCTTCCCATTTACCTCTGTGAAGAAATAGGAACTGGTTCATTTGGACACATAGGAATAGTACATTTAATTGTGAAATTGGAATAAATGACTTCTCTGCAATTTGTACTCTTAGTAAAGTCATTGAATGGGCCAGATTGGACCCGTTGGTGGGCCATATGTTTGTTCTAAATGATCTCCAAGGCTGTAGCCATGGAGTCGACATTGGGGGGGACCAAATCTGATGGGGGGGTCCCTGCCCAAAAGGGTTGGGTTCCCAATTTACTGCTGAATTACATCAACACTACTGAGCACCAATTCACAATTCACCAATTAAATCAAACTGTGCCAAATTCCTAAGAGCATATCAGGATGAGAACACAGGGTTCAGGCAGGAGGCGGATGCACCCAGAGGGACCCTGAAGCCTGGACGCTGCCCACAGAACTCTGTGGCCGGCTTTAGTGTGCTTTGCCGTGTAGACAAGGGAACTGCCGGGTTTAGAAAGGAGTAGGAAGCGCTGTGAAATGCCCTGAAGTTGGAAAGCTGGCCAAGAAGCTCCATCGGCTTCCCAGCGAGCTTAAACAATCACTGTAGTGCCAATAGTTTCCATCTTTGTGGTTTACGTTCTGTTTTTGATTTAGGAAAAGCCTATTATCACTGGTGTTTGTGGTTGTGTTTTTTAAATTCTGTACTTATTCCACATATTTGTCAGTTGTGTCTGAACAGAAAATGAGAGACGAGCAGACGCACACATTCACACACAAGCAAGCAGACAGACTGACAAAGACATGGCTCTATGTGTGATTAGAAAAGAGCAGAGGAGCAGAATCGCTTGTTGACTGCAGCTTGTTCAAAAAGTTTGTGATAACTAGGGCTGCCCCCGACAGAATTTTCATAGTTGACCAATAGTTGTCATTTAGACCATTAGTCGACAAGTCGCCCGCATATTTAGTCGATGAATGACAGGCAAATGTTTCCCTGCAGAGTTTACATATCACCTTGGGTTCGTCCTTCACTTTCTCAAAATGATCCCACACTTTGGATTTCTTGTCCGACATATTATTAACTAGCCTGTGGAATAAACGCAGGTACCAGCCCTGGAACTTAGGGGCCGTACACATGCCGCGTCTTAAACCGGAAAACACAAGGTCGGTTTGTAACGTGACTCCTGTCTGACTGCTGAGTGTGGGTTTTGATTTATTTTGACAAGGTGCAGCTCCTAACAGAGTTTCACGTTTGTTTTTTCTGCAACTAAGCGACCAATGATAAATTGCCATCGAATGACCTTTCTGGTTGACCAACGTTTAGTCGACTATTAGGGGGCAGCACTAGTTATAATAGAAACAACTAAATACTAAAAAAAAAAGGTACCGTTGGCTACAAAGTTATGGTACTGCCATCGACATTGGCTCAAACTTGGACCGTACTCAACCTTAGCCATCATCCCCAACGTGAAAAAATAAAAATAAAAATTTGAAAACTCATTTCCTATTATGCTATTTGTCATAAGCAAGTACATCTATACAGTATACTGTACAAGTACGCAATGATTGGAGCTACTGCTGCCTACACATGCAGGGCAACATAAACAACTGACACTTTACTAAGACCTCATGTCTGCTAGCTGCCAAATATAATGTAATAAAGACATTAATGTTCATTGTATGTGCCCGTGAGCATCATTATTCAAGATTCAAGACTTTTATTTACCATCTGCTCAGGTACAAGTGTACAAGGCCACTTTGAGCATACTTGAATTTTGGGGTGGATATGTCCCCCCATTATGTTTTAGAATCACTGCCTTGGATTACATCCTCTTATAGGTCACATAGCCGGCTCAGTCGTGTGGGTTACTGGTTTTAGCGCTCACACAGAATATAAACACTGAGCGTACACCAGGGACAATGAAGCTGGCTGTTATCACGTCACCGTGGCTCAAGATTATGGCTACGTGATAAGCCTGTAATTACTGCAGTGACACTGATGCATGACATACTGCTCTATGTGTGCGAGAGTGTGGGTGCAGGCGGGCCTGTGCAAGAGAGGGGAATGTGGTATATAGTGTGGCTAGCGGGCTGTAGAAGGTGTCATAAACCACAGGACATGGAGAGCCATCTGTCTCTCTCTCGTCCACACTCACACACACACACACACACACACACACACACACACACACACACACGCGTGGTGGTAGCATGTACAGGCAGGGAGAGACATTAATCATCGGGTTGGAGGAGCTCCCAGGAGCGGCCCACAACCTGCTGATAGAAAACCTGACACGCACCTACACCAAGATCGAGAGTGTTCAACAGGGCATAAAATAAGCTATTTCACAATGATCTTACAATCATCACAGAACAGTGAGACGAGATTTGTTTGTAGCAGCACGCTTCAGTGCTTATTTGCAGTCCATCAGCTGTCCTGCGGGCTGTTTGCTCATCACACAGTGTACTCGACAAATGTTAGCAAGCAGTCCAAACATCTGCAGAATTCTGCACTGCTGTCTTTTGGATGGCACAGTTCAACATTTGAAAGTGTAAATGGCTGGAGTAACAGCCAGAGGTGCTGTGCCAGGCAACATTTTCAAGCTTATAATAGATTCGGTCCAAAACTATGGAGGACAGTTCTGATTGTCAGAGCAAGACACTTGATTTTTAGGTAAATACTGCACCTACGTCAGTGCACCTCCTCTGCACGGACCTTTCTGTCCTTGCACAAACACTTTACTTCCTGTGGTGAGATTTTGAATTTGTTACAACAGCAGTTTCATTGGAATCTGTCTACCCAGGGTCTGTTCAGCCAAAAAGACTGAAGTGATTTGACAATTGGTGTGTGTACTGTGGGAGAAAGCAGTTCTCAATGACTGTCTGCACAAAATATTCTGTTTTTTGCCCTGATTGTAAAAAAAGACAAGAATCCTACTCAGCTGTTTACATGACCTTTATCAAAAAAGACTATCGTCATATCTGGAATAATAGTGGAATATTAGTGAGTAACCTTGTTGGTATATTTGGACAAAGATGATGCAGTCTAGATTTTTAAATGGAATTTTTTAGCTTTGAAAGGCCACAAAAGCAATGGTCGCTATCTAGCGAAAACCAGTGTCTCTCCAAATTAGGTGATTTTTTAACAGATAAAATGAAGACATACACTCACTGGCCACATTATTAGGTACACCTTGCTAGTACCTGGTTGGACTCCTTTTGCCTTCAGAACTGCCTTAATTCTTGGTGGCATAGATTCAACAAGGTGCTGGAAACATTCCTCACAGATTTCAAGAAACCAGTTTGAGATGATTTGAGCTTTGTGACATGGTGTGTTATCCTGCTGGAAGTAGCCATCAAAAGATGGGTACACTGTGGTCATAAAGGGATGGACACAGTCAGCAACAATACTCAGGTAGGCTGTGGTGTTTAAACCATGCTCAGTTGGTACTAAGGGGCCCAAAGTGTGCCAAGAAAATATCCCCCACACCATTACACCACCACCAGCAGCCTGAACCGTTGATACAAGGCAGGATGGATCCATGCTTTCATGTTGTTTACACCAAATTCTGACCCTACCATCTGAATGTGGCAGCAGAAATCCAGACTCATCAGACCAGGCAACGTTTTTCCAATCTTCTATTGTCCAGTTTTGGTGAGCCTGTGTGAACTGTAGCCTCAGTTTCCTGTTGTTAGCTGACAGGAGTGGCACCTGGTGTGGTCTTCTGCTGCTGTAGCCCATCTGCTTCAAGGTTGGACGTGTTGTTGGTTCAGAGATGGTCTTCTGCAGACCTTGGTTGTAATCAGTGGTTATTTGAGTTACTGTTGCCTTTCTATCATCTTGAACCAGTCTGGCCATTCTCCTCTGACCTCTGGCATCAACAAGGCATTTTCACCCAGAGAACTGCTGCTCACTGGATGTTTTCTCTTTTTCGGACCATCCTCTGTAAACCCTAGAGATGGTTGTGTGTGAAAATCCCAGTATATCAGCAGTTTCTGGCACCAACAACCATGCCACATTCAAAGTCACTTAAATCACCTTTCTTCCCTATTCTGATGCTCAGTTTGAACTTCAGCAGGTCGTCTTGACCATGTCTACATGCCTAAATGCATTGAGTTGCTGCCATGTGATAGGCTCATTAGCTATTTGTATTAACGAGCAGTTGAAAAGGTGTAAGTGGCTGGTAAGTGTAGATTTTGCTTTATTTCTCAGTCGTCTTTTCACAAAGGTTATGATGACTGGTCTATAAAGAGATCCTGGCACACACACCACCACACCATCTGTGTTAACTGCTGAGTCTCTGCGAGCTGTGGCGTTGATGACCTGTTTGTCCGCTGTGACAGGAACTTGACGGTCAAACCATCCTGAGTCACAAGTCGACCACCTAGTGAATTTGTTACGTGACCATATCAGGAGCAGAGGTGATAGTTTTCTTTTTTTTTGGCAGTGTTGGTTCTCAGACTGTTGTGTTGGTGGCGGAGTGTGAGGTCAGTGGGTGCATCAGAAGGAGGGGGAGAGATAGCGATAGACTGTGTGTGTGTGTGTGTGTGTGTGTGTGTGTGTGTGTGTGTGTGTGTGTGTGTGTGTGTGTGTGTGTGTGTGTTCATGACATATTTGCAAAGGGGTCAGCCAGAGTTTCCCTGTCAGTGAAATGTGTGCGAGATCAGTGGCAGCATTTGTACTTTCCAGCTCACAGGACAAGTTTGTCTTTCGCTTGCGATTAAAAGTAAGATTTGAACAGCACTGTTTTGTACGTAACTATTTTCAAACCAAACTACACCCGCCAACCGTATCACCATGCAGAGGGAAGTGTGCATTGACTGCTAGCTGACGTAGCACCACTGAGCTTGATAACGTTACAACTCAGCTGAGGAGGACGCTTCTGATGTTTACATCTTGCACTGTAAGAGCATGAGCGTCTTGTCCATGAGTAGGTCTGTCAAAGTAAAAACTGCTTTTTATTCTCCGAAGTTGTACAGAGAGCACCCTGCCTCTTCAGAGCATATTCCACATCCATGACGGTCACAGTCTTCCTCATAGCGTGCTTGGTATAGTTAGGTGGCGGCATCACAATCTCCAGAAAGACTTCCAGCACACCACGGGTCTTCTGGAATAGATACACTTTACTCCACCAGACTTAGCCAGACAATGGATAGTGGGCTCAGTGGTTCACCAAGCTGGCCCCGAGCACAGGGGTCGGCTTGCCCCAGCCTCGGCCTCGGGCTTTGCAGCTGGCCATTCGATCTGCAAGCGAATCTGTCAGGAAAACACACTGATTATCTGATATGATATAAATCAGGGGTGTCAAACTCATTTTCATCAAGGGCCACATCAGCATAATGGCTGCCCTCAAAGGGCCAGATGTAACTTATAAATGTAACTAAATGTAACCAAATGTAATGTAAAATACATGTAACTACTCCTTAATGTTAAATAACTCTGAATTTATTACTTATTCAAGTTACAAATATTACAGTTGCATAGAAAAAAATATGTTTGCTTGTTGCTCTGTTATAACATAAATCCTTTTAATTTGTCAGGTTATGAAACCCACATAACTCCATCAATCAAGGATCAAACTATCCAAGTGAATAAACTTTATTCACTTGGATAGTTTGATCCTTGATTGAACACAAAAGACATACCGGCCTTTCTCCTTGAAGCACAAACATGTATTCGCCTTCCCATCTTTCTTGAAACAGCCTTCCATCTGCATCAACTTTTCTCTTCCTGGACATTTTGGGATCATTATTTGTATTTCTCAATTCCACGTGTTGGATAAATCGCATTGATGTGGAAACACTGTCGTCTAGTGGCGGGAAGCCGTCACTTCGCGGGTAACATAATCGACATGCATTGTGGGAAATGTAGTTTTTGGTCAAATCACGCTTTTGACCTATTTATTTTTAGACAATCAGACCTTTTAAGCTCTTGCGGGCCACATAAAATGACGTGGCGGGCCTTGAGTTTGACACATATGATATAAATGATCTAATTATGATAAAGGGTAGAATGTGCACCCCATGCTTCCACATATGTCTGTTGCGTCTAAACAGAGGCCCCGTCTAAACAGAGGCCCCGTCTATACGACAACGATTTCAACTGAAAACGGTAAACTTTAGTTGCGTTTTGGCCGATCGTTTACACGACAGCGGCGTTTTGGGTGCCTGAAAACGCAACGTTTTGAAGACGGGTTCCAGAGTTCAATTTTTTGGAACTCCGTTGTCATTTAAACTTGCAATATGCAGTTCCTCTGAAAACGGAGACTTTTCGCACATGCGCATTACGGTTCCAGTCACTAGGCATGCGCGAGAAAGTCAACCGTCAAAACAATAAAGCCGAGCTCTGCTTGTGCTGCTCACCCTGTTGATTTGAAGTGAAGTTTAGATCTGTTACTGTAGCAACTCCACCTTGTCGTCCATCCAGACAAAGTTATCTGTGCATGCTTTCGCCATTGTGTCTTCTTTGTTTTGGTTTGTCACCGCGTTGTAGAGGAAGGCGCTTCAGCGCAGGCGCATGGCGTCATGCCGTGGTGTTGCTTTGGGCCAGAGAGCGAGGTGAGTGGACATACACAAAGACACGCTGAGCAGCGCAAAGAAATGTGCGTCTGGTGTGAATGGCAAGGCGACTGCTGACAGGTGGCTGTGCGGCAATTGATAGTCCTCTTCCTCCTTTGCCTCTGCCACTAAACCTGTTCATTAGACCGCATCTTAATCTAGCTCACTTTCAAGTTATTTAATTTGAAGTGTTTCATTGCCGTTAAAATGTAGATTATTATATGTCTATTTAAAATAAATGTCCAGCAGTTGTTCTATATATCCGGAATTCTGGAATATTAACAGCCATATTGGCCGCCAAAAAAAAGTGTAGTGTAATGCCTGGTTGGTACATGGTAGGTTCAAAATAAGGTAACAGCATCGCTACTAGCATGGCTAAAAACCAGCTAATAAAATCACATAGTAAAGAGTGTCCTGCAGCGTCTTCCATGCTTTCATAAGCATGTGTGAAGGGATAGTTCATCCCTAAATAAAAAATTACATGCCACCCAGAAGGAAGTGTGCATCTACTCATGGACGAGAGGCTGGTGCTCATGGCAGCTCAAGATTGAAACATTAATGGGGTCCTCTTTGGCTGAGCTGTAACGTTAGCTAGCTCAGTGGTGCAAGGTGAGTAAGCAGTAGATGCACTCTTCCTTCTGAGCAGTGGTACAGTTGGTGGGTGTAGCTCGGTAGAAAGAAAATAGTTCCTACATGAAATTGCTCACAACAAGGTCTGTGGATTGTCCTGAGTAACTGGATCATGATTTCTGTAAAGAGACATTGCTGTTGAGTTTCTCAAGTGTATTTTTTGGCACTTTGAGCACCACAAGTAGAGTGCCATCTAGTTCCATTATATTTGAGAGAAGGCAGACATCTCTACGGCCGATATCTCCAACACTCAGCAACTCACATCTAAACAATCTTGACTGATAAATTGCTCTAGGGGTAAGGAGGAAAAATGATTTTTTACCGAACTTCCCCTTTAAGCCGTCCTAATTTCCCAGTGTGGGACTCCATTAGCTGCTGTGCAATAGATGGCTTGAGTGGAGCAACTATTGATTGGAACAACAGTTCCAACACGCAGTATTAATGTTAGAAAGAATAGGCCGTTACATTAGGCACAGAAATTCCTGTTGGAATCAATAGACACCCAAACACACACTCAGCTGCTTCCAGATGGAGGCCAGCAGTGAAGGCCTAAGTGCTAAGATAATAAGCATTTGATTGGGTTAACAGAGGCAGCTCTGTTTAGGCCTGCTGCTTTGCCTCGCCGTAATATTATGTTGTCTCCCCTTTCATCTCGAGGTTATTGAGCTGCCTCTATTAGTGAAAATCTACCTCATTGTTATACATGAAGAAGATAGGATGTACAAAATATGTTTACAGTCAGCCCCAGTCGCTCTCGGGCACAGCCGGTCTTTTTGCTTTAAATAGAAAAGAGCGTAATTAGCCTCAGGTGACATTTTTTTTTTCTTGATGGCACATCAAGCAAAACATACAGTGCTCATTGGCTGCATTAATGAGACAGTAGTAATTCACCTGATCATTACATACAGTGAATCACAGAAGCACAGAACGACATCCGGAACAGAATCAATCCAAGGAGGTTATGAATGAGCCAGCAGGTCGTCTTGTTTTTATTTTTGGAAGCTTGGAACATTCAGCCCGAGGGCAGGACGGTCCATTCTGTTGTGACAGCGGCCGTTTTGTGTGCGAGCTTCAGTAAATTCAGTAAAAACCAGACATTTTCTCTTCATTGTATTGCATTAAAGGATGTCAAGGAGAGCCCACAGATTACTTGAGCCGGGAACAGGAGACTTTGAGAGGCCTCTGCTTTTACTTAAAAAGGTGTCAGCAGTTCTGTAGCGCCGTGCTGACAAGACAGACATATTAGAGGATCTCGACATCTCCTCCCTATCAGACAGTTATGTAGGCCAAGAGACCCATTTGCATTTCGCTCTAGCCTCGCTAGCATCGCTGCATGTTCTGTGAAGGCAATGATAACTCAGAAGAAAAAAAAAACTGACTCTGGGAGAGACTCTTTGAAGCTGGGCCCCAATTTAGGTCATCCCAGAACTGTTAAACAACAGCTTTGCCCTTAGAAAAAGACAGCAGGCCAGCAGCCCCGGCTCTTAGAAAATGAGATAGAAGCCTCTAAATTAAGCTAAATAGGCCACCGAGGCTCTTTTTGGCAAAAATGTGGCGCATTGCACAGCAACTTGGCCAGGTGCTCAAACTAATTTTGCGGATGAATTTTGTCAAGTCTGGTTCATTTGTACACTCTGCACTTGTGTTTCATCCTTATAATTACATTAGGCAAGTGCAAAAGCACATTTTTCATGAAGCACCTTGAGGCCAGTGTTTTGTAATTGCGATACTTTCCAAAGGGTTCACACACAGGTTAGTGTACGTGAGTGAAGCTATTGCAGAGCTGCAGTCTCAGAGCATCCATACAATGCTTAGCTTTCATTTGAAGATGAATATTTTATATTTTATGAGCAGCAGTTTGAGCTTTCACACAAATAGGCTGATGAATTATGAAATTGGTTTTCAGTTGTTAATTTTTAGCTTGAATTACAAATACATCTGCTCAACGGGGCTCGAAAAACACACTGTGCTCTTCTGCCGTCTCATCATGCCGTCATGCTTCATCTGCTCACTGCTGTGTGTGTTTGCATGCATGCACGCGTGCAGTCACATGCCTCAATGCGGGCGTCTGTGTCTGTTCACTGCGTTTATAAAGCATGCATACGTTTTTGTGTGCACCCATTTTCGATTTGTATGCACCGCTTTGGCTCCTGGGTGCATTATGTGCATGCTGCGATGCGCATGGGTGCATTCATACATTCAGCCGTTTCGATGTGTGAATGCGTTTGTGTGTGCGCGTGCAAAATCAGGCGCTAGATGTGTAGGCTCTCTCAACAGATGGCCTTTTCAACACACTCGCCTCTCGGCTAGGGCTCTTGCCAGCCCCAAAACACACAAACACAACACACGCACACACACACACACTCCTGCACAGAAATACGATCACAGCCTTCATGCATGCAAACTGTTGCCAGACCAATTGCATAATGTATCATTTTTGAGACAGCAGGCACTCTTGGAGGATGGAAATGTGACTGCGAGGAGGAACATTTAGTCAACAGTGTTCCACTGATATTTATTTTGATATTGGATTTGCCTTGTAGCATTCTGTGGAGCCTGTGTACGAAGTTGCATCATCCTCGCTTATCAGTCAACGCTGTTTCTCTGTCATAAATAACAAACAGGGGACCATGACTTTTAATGCAAAGGCAGCACAAACATTAGTGTTTTGTACATGACATAATCAAAATCTCAAAATCCATCAGAAAAAATATATATACACTCTGACAGAAGCCGCTAACACAACTGACAGCAATCACTGTCCGCCAGTGAGGGATCATGCCCCTGATGCTGCAGTAGCAAAGGTTTAGATTTCAGGGGAGGCACAGGGGACGGGTCTGCCCTCCCAATAAAAACACAAAAGTAGCAGACAGAATTTATTGACACAAACCTGAAGATATCTACACCATGAATTGATACGGAAAAGGCACAAATTGGTGCATAAACTTTACCAGAATGCAGGAAATTCACAGTAATTAGCATCTAGTTCCTAAAATGTTGAGGCAGAAGGTACTTGCTGTAGCTCTGGTTGAGGGTGAGAGGCTGTCAGTAAATAATTTGTTGGCCACAGGGAAACAGAGATCTGTGTGGGTACATGAGACAGTAAAAACAGAGGGGAGCACCACCAGTTGGTCCAGGAGCTTCCCCTCGCTTATGGCCATTTCCAGGCATATTTTAGGATGACCCGGGGGCAGTTTGACAACCTGCTGTCTATCATCGGGCCGTAAAGCTCTGGGTATCCAGCAACAGCTACCACCAGTTTTTCCTCCATTGTTTACCACAGAAGGCCCGCCTCGAAAATCATCCGATTGGACAATGGGAAAAAACATGATGTGGGACGTTTATCCACTCTGAGTTGAAGTTTTTTCAGCTCAGAGTGCTCCAGTGAAAATGCCAAGCACCCAGAGCACAGACACATGAGAAACACTTCATGCTCATTAGAAACAATTACAAGAAAACGCCTCCAGCTGCGAAACACTTCCTGTGTGATCAGGGCCTAATTGTAATTTCCTCAGAATTTTCTGGCAGAGGACCCCTAAACCCTGCGTTTTATGTGTCCCTCCAAATGTTGAAACAAAACATCCACAGGTCTTTGTGCAGTCATGACTACTGGTTGTAAAAAGAAGAGGCAAGCGCCTCGCTGTATGACTGTTTTCACCCTCGCCTGGCTTTAAAAGAGACAAAGACTGCAGTGCAGAAGAATTGGACATTTGGGAAGAATGGGGTGAAAAACTTGGGTGTGACCTTTAATAAAAATGTGACATACTGCGGTTGAGGTCAGAGCTGATCTCACTTCTCGCCTTTACAAACAGCATCACTCCACTCCAAATTTATATAAGCTAGTAGAAGACGTTCATACATGCATACCTGTTATGCATTCTGAGTTCAGTGTATTTTTCACACTTGCAATTCCCGTCACATCTTTGTGCTCACCAAAAACAGATCTCAGCTTGTCAATGTTTATCCCTCTGAGCACTACAACAAGCCTGTGCAGGTACGTATCTCACAGATGGCTGAATCCTGGGTTTTTTATTCCAAAGGCGCTCAGTGTGCGGTGCCACTCGCTGCCAGCGTTAAGAATACTTCAGCAGCGCCATCCTAACCAGCACTGGCAGTGATTATTGGCTCTTGATTACGGTGGTGCGCCACCATGAAGCCATGTGCTCACTGTGATTTTCCCTCTCATTAATCTGCCACACTCCCCCTCTCCCTCTTTATGCCCCCTCCCCTTCCTCTTCCTCCTCCTCTCCCCCGGATCAGGAAGCCTCGTCCCGTCTCCCAGCTCGTCTCGCAGCAGCAGGTAACGCAGCAGTTTGTGTTGCCCTCGCAGCCCAAAAAGGAAAAGAAGGAGCGTGTAGAGAGGGAGAAGAGCGACAGAGAGCCGGCGCTCAAGAAGAACAGTCACAAGAAGATGAGGTAAACAAGCTGACGCGGGGTTGTGGGGGGGGATCAAGAGGAATCAGATATTACAGGGATGCATGAATAAACACTAGAAACTGTAGATGGTGTTTTTGTTGCCACCTGAAGTGAGGATGATGTGTTGTCATATTTCATAAAGTACTTCAAAAGATTGATGTGAGGAGGGTGGGAAACACCAGAAATACATTTCAAAGGAAGATGCTTTTTGGAGTTCTCGGCGACATTGTAGCAAAAAGATCAAGGTGCTTTTCAGTCTTGGGTAAAATTAATTGAAGATTTGCAATGGCTGGTTGATACAAATGTTTTTTTTCCCCTCACCCTCCCCATTTATTTCTCACTCATCAGGCCCAGGTTAAAAAACATCGACCGGAGCAGCGCCCAGCACCTGGAGGTGACGGTTGGGGACCTGACAGTCATCATAACAGACTTTAAGGAGAAGGCCAAGCCCTCGTCCACCTCGGCTACGTCGTCCAGCACCGCGTCCACGGCCGACCACCACAGCCAGAACGGCTCCAGCTCAGAGAACACAGAGAAGGGGCTTTCCCGCTCCTCCTCACCCCGGGGAGAGGGGAGTTCGGTCAACGGAGAATCTCACTGAGTCACCCCTTCCCTCCGAAACAACCCCCCCGGCCTCCACCCACATCTCATCTGCAAATCCACAGGTCACTGGTGGGGCATCCTGCCTCTCCTTTACAGCTGCACATTACTGACTAATACAGTTTTGTTTGCTTTCTTTTGGATATTACAATTTCAGTAGGAACTGTGATCATCAGATTTGCTGAGTTTAATTAGTTTAAAGATTCTCCGCGGCACTGGGATTCTAGAAAAGCAATATGAAATACCTTTTGCTCCACCTTCGAGGTTTTAAATGATCTACATCTTGGACATTTGGTGCAATTGAAAGGATCCCACACCCAGTCCAAACTTCACTATGAGAATATTTACCAAGACAGTTTTATTCTGACGAAGAACTTCCTCAGAACTGACCTGAGATATGTCTGAATAAATGTTTGGACAAGCTTTACGGTCCTGTGCGGTTTCCTTCAGATGCACCAGCCTGTCAACATTTTCCTTTCTTCTTCTTCTTCTTCTTTTTTTAAGATATTTTTGTTAAATAATGTGCAGCCCCACCCTTGACATCACCTTCAGTGGCCGGCAGAGTGACCTATTCTTCCCTCATGTGGAATCTTCAGCCTCTGTCTGAAATCTTTACCCAGCCGTTATAAACCTGAACCCTCTACGACGCACTCCCAGTGTCCCCTACACTGAACCTTCAACCTCACAGCGAACCTTTCCTCCTGCTCTTGATTACTCCAGGCTTTTACTTGTGGACTGCCTCTGCTGTGGAGTGACTTTTTTGACACAGCATTAGTGGCTGTACTCCCGCTGGCAACATTTGGTGTTTTTGGGTAATGTTTGGAGCAGGTTGTTAGTTCAGGTAATGCTTGTTTTGTTTGTATAGGGCATCAGGCAGGTTTTGATAAAAGCCCTTTTAAAAAAATGATGTGAGAAGGTACAGTGAATGATTTTAAAGGATAATACTGGTGTTTTTTTGTTGTTGTAAGTTAATGCCACAGTCAGCCGCAATGGGGACACAATCAGGGTTTTGTTCGTTTGTCCTTACAGCCATTTATTTTGAACAGTATACAGACAACAACCACACACCTGCATTAAGTGATATTTTTGATACAAACATAACATCATGTTAATATCAGCAATCAAAAGCTTAACTCGCAGAGAATTAGCTACTCTCCAGCAGTATACACCTCTGAGCTCATTGTTTTGGTGTTCTGATTCCCACAGAGCTTATCCAATCATTAGAAACAAAGCCTAATTACATTACTGATTACTTGCACCAAAATGTAATGCATTTCTGTTATTAGTAACTTTTAGTTCCATTTTAAATGTCTATTTGGATTGCTGCCATTGGTAATCAGCCTATAGCTTTCATTTCAGTACTGTTGTTGCTAACCAGCTGTCTAAAAACTGCAGGTGACTCTACAGCATACTGCACTGTTAGTTCGTTACGTTGTCCCTTGGAAAAATTTAAGTCCAACCTCAGTTGCTTCATCATGTATATCCAAACATATCCATGCATTAACTAGTAGTATAGCCAAATTAGATGGACAGTTTTCCATCCAATGACAACGTAAAACCCATCCTTTGTAGTGTGTTACTTTGTTGCACATTATATTGCAGCATGCTACTTTGCAACATGCTACTTTGCAACGCATTACTTCTTTGCAGTGCATTACATTGCAGCTAGCTACTTTGTAGTGTGTTACTTTGCAGCGTGCTACTTTGTTGCACGTTACATAGGAGCATCCTACTTTGCAAGTCTTTACTTTGCAGCTAGCTACTTTGTAGTGTGTTACTTTGCAGCGCATTACTTTGCAGTGTGCTACTTTGTTGCACATTACATAGCATCCTACTTTGCAGCTAGCTACTTGGCAGTGTACTACTTTGTTGCACGTTACATCACAGCATGCTACTTTACAATGCGTTACTTTGCAACTTGCTACTTTGTAGTGTGTTACTTTGCAGCGTGCTACTTTGTTGCACGTTACATAGGAGCATCCTACTTGGCAAGTCTTTACTTTGCAGCTAGCTACTTTGTAGTGTGTTACTTTGCAGCGCATTACTTTGCAGTGTGCTACTTTGTTGCACATTACATAGCAGCATCCTATTTTGCAGCTAGCTACTTGGCAGTGTACTACTTTGTTGCATGTTACATCACAGCAGGCTACTTTACAATGCGTTACTTTGCAGCTCGCTACTTTGTTGCATGTTACGTCGCAACATGCTACTTTGCAGCGTTACTTTGCAGTTAGCTACTTTGTTGCATGTTACATAGTAGCATCCTACTTTGCAGCTAGCTACTTGGCAGTGTACTACTTTATTGAACGTTGCATCACAGCATGCTACTTTACAATGCGTTACTTTGCAGCATGCTACATTGTTGCACGTTACATCACAGCATGCTACTTTGCAGTGTATTACTTTGCAGTGCATTACTTTCTTGTGCATTAGTCACTAGCTATCATGCTAATATTGGTCAGAACACCAGAAAGTCTAATCCAAGAGATGTTTATGTTGGCATGTGTCTGCTAGATATGCAGTCAGGCAATACATCAATGAATCAGTTTATTTGTCACATGAAATCATAAAAAAGTACAACTCCAGTGAAAAGCAGTCCTGTCAGCTCCTTCAACTTGTGCATTGTCATTAAGTAATTTTTGCCAGGTCTGATATTGTAGAAAGCTGCTTCATAATTGTCCATGTTTTTGGTAAAGTTGCTTCTGTTGTTATACAAATTAAATCCACTGCAGACTGCGTGAATTCATTGATGCCATTAGTAACGGTGGTGTCCTGGAGGTGTTTTCCCCCCCCCTAGGTATGACCTGCCCTACTCTACTTCTGGTTTGCTTACTCTGATATTCTTACACTAACCCCAACCAACTTTACTCCTCTTGCCTAAACCTAACCAACCTAACCAACCCAACCAACGAAGCCCACAAGTACTAGCCAATCAGAGGGAGAGTAGTGTAGGTCATGTCTTTGCCTTCCTTGAACACGCTCCAGACTGTTATTAGCCAGAATGTCTAAAATCTGTCTCTCAGGGTTTTGTTTCTTTGAGTTGATTTTACAGTCTTGCTATCAAAAAACTCACTTAATGCAGCTTTAAGGATCATCCAGGCTTTGTAATTAATTACAGCCAACTTGAAACATTTTGATCACACTATCGGTCACCTTTCAAGTACATGATGTAGACAAAGTGCGTCACCAATCACCATGGTTACTGTCACTCACACAACTCCCACAGAATGATATCTACGCAAGTGCAGTAACAGTTCCTTATACATGGTCATGTTTCCGCTTTTATTTTTAATACTTATGTTCTCAAACAAGAGCTAATTTCAAGCCAGGTTTATCACAAGTTGGTCTCAGAGATGAAAAAGGATGGAGACTAAATGTAGACTGTACTTCAGGGACTGTGACTGTAAAAAGGACACTGGTATTCTCCTTTGAATCTGTGCTGCACCTGCTCAGCATCACAGCAGAAAACCAGAGGGTGCTCATGCTGTTCTGCCTCCACTGTGGACCCAGTCTGGATACAGCGCGGTGCTTCTACAGCGGGAAAAGGAGCTTTGACTTCTGGACATGCAGTTATCAGCTGCATGAGGCGATGGGCCTGCGGTGCGATGGACTTGAGAGACTGTTTGAATTCCTCCATTTTGACGTAGCAAAGTGGGGGAGCTTTAGAATATACTAAACCCCCGACAGAACTATAGATCAACCTAACTACACAATAACTTATGAAACCTGTAGAATACTACACAGATAAAAATGGATATTTCTAAAATATTGTACTACAATGTTTTGATGTGGTTGTATTATCCATCATAGCAGTGTTATTGTCCAGATTTTTACTTTTAACATTTTTAGCACAGATCCTGAGAACTGTCACGGCATGATAATATTATGGTCTCGGTATATTGTGGGACAGGCTATGTCTCTTAGTTCGTTAGCATCGTTTAATGTGTCAAGAGATCTCATAGGTTCACCGCACTAGCTGGGACTAGCTGTGTGGACTCGTGAGAACTGTTCGGACAGACGTTTGTTATTTGGTTGTGGCAAAAGAAAAAAAAAAAGGAAAGACACTTAAAAAATATGTTGGTTGTCACTTCTTGTTGATATTTTTTTGTTTTTGCTTTGCCATGCTCAGTTGTTTTACAATGTGTGAACTTGTTTATTACATGTCTGAATAAGAAAATAACAAAATTCAAACAAAAGAAATCACTTTACCTTTTGTCCTTTCTCACTTCTGTTGTTCCTGATTTGCCTTTTGAGGCAGAGGAGGGCTTTTTTTGTTGTGTTTTCAGCTCCATCTGGTGAACGGACGTAATAACTGCTACTTCTCTTCAACATAGCACATGCAGGTTCAGATTTGACGGATCAGGCCCATAATGCAACTTTAAACACATTTAAAAATGGTACTTCTCCATATCCTCCTGAGACCCAAGCTTTTGTTCGATATGCATTTTTTATTTCTCCTAGCTATATGGGATCAGTAGGACCCCATAAGTATAAAAAACTAAATATTGTCAAGGATAATAAAGTCCCAATGTCCTCAAATGAGACGACAATAAAGTCCCAATGTCTTCAAACAGGTACTTCCTGATCAACAGCGTCTTAGTTTGTGACTGTTGCTAAAATTGGCCAAATTTAATCATGTTTCAACCATAAGATGCCATCAGGTTTTGGGCCTTGTCCACTTTTGTGTCAAGATCGGCTGCAGACTGACTTGGCAGAGATGGCTGCCATCTTGTTTTTACATGGATAAGTGTCGGTGAAGATTCTCAGTCATCCAGGTCATGGTAATCATAAGGGCTAATATCGTAGGCAACTGGACTTGCTTGCGTTTCTTGACGACGTTTCGCCTCTCATCCAAGACTGAAGAAGCTTCTTGGATGAGAGGCGAAACGTCTTCAAGAAACACAAGCAAGTCCAGTTGCCTACGATAGTAGCACTTACGATTACATGGCTAAGTGCATTGTGCAAATTATCCTTCTGCGTGTTCACCGATGGAAACCTTGTTATGACTTTTACTTTATCTAGAAAGTCAAGTTTGATCGTCTTCTCGGCACTCCGCGAAGGCCACTAGATGGGACAAAAAAGGGTCCAGTGTCCAAGTTAGACAGAATGAAGTGTAAGGTCAAGTAAACCCAAAATGTGATGTCCATATGAGGACGCAGGGTCTCAGGAGGATATACTAGTTTAGTCAAAAATAAATAAGGTTCCTTACATAGGCTTGAGCTTAAGGTATGGTTTACACTAATTAATCAACCACTGCATCAGTCAATAATCTCATTTTCCCACACTAAATGAACATGCAGTTGACACTCAAGTCTGTTGTTCTACACATCAATAAAGAGGAGCAGTCACTAAAAGCTGTGAATGGGTCTTTTCAGAGGTGAAATCAATAGAAAGTTGCTGCAGATGCAGCCTGAGGGGGGGTAGGGAGTGCGAGGAATCAGCTTTACTTATCGCTCCCACCCTTCCCCCATTTAGGGTCCCGACCTCCTGCTTCTGTTGCATGAAGTGAGTGCATCAAGTGGAACTGGCGGAATAGGGAAACCTGGAAGTTGTTTTGGGGCCTTCAAAATAAAAGCCTTACGTGTATTCCTAAAAATGGTGATCAATGACTGGCTGCACACAGGTTCAGAACCTTCAAAAGTAATTAAAGGAATACTTCATCCCTGAAAGGACCATTCATATACCAAGTACTTGCATCATGTTATGTTGAATTTGTGAAGAACACATTAATACATGGAGGTATTTCTGAGATGGTGGTAGCCAGATTGAACTACTGCTTTACATGTTTGTCCAAACTGAGGGTTTGATCAAAAATGACACCAAGGTTTCTGCAATGACAAATTATTGAATGGGAAAGAGAACCAAGACTGTGATTTTTAAATGTTTGCACTGTCTTGTCCTATGATCAATGTCCTTCAAGAAACCTTTCATGGGGACTGATGAAACATGTAATGTAATGATAGCATTTAATTTGTGTCACATAACCATCCCAATCTGTATAGATAGATAGATAGATAGATAGATAGATAGATAGACTTTATTGCCTGTCCCAACAGTGACAGAAATTCTCCTTTGACAAGGCTCAACAATACACACAGTTCACATTTAATTCATATGATACAGGCACATAAAGGGGTAGGTTAACATGCAATGTCTATTTTAGTTTCATCAGGGTGGTTACTGCAGGGGAAATAAAATATATTTAAAATAAAATAAGTTTTTCCAAGGCTTGAAAAGAAAAAAAAAATGTGGAGACTTGTAGTACATTAACCTGACCACCGGGGGCCGTAGTTGCCACGCCGGATACGTTTTATTCTGTAAACGTCCACCGGAAGTGCCTCATCACTCCGTCGAGCTTCACAGTTATTATTAAACGCTAGTTTCTGTGTCATGACTTTAGCCCCGAGTTGCGTTTTCAAACTCCAAAATGCGGCGTTACATTCGTGCACTAATGCTGTGCACGGTGTTTGCCGTGTTTTCGGGCTTGTACGTGTACAGTAAACTGCTCTACCCAGACGTGTCGGTCGGTGGGAACGGACCGAAGAGGGGCTTCATCCCACCGAGAGTCCCCGGAGGCAGGCGAGGGGCCGCGGACAAAACTGGGCCCCAAAGCCCACACTGGTACAATAGGTAGGACGGTTTTATCTGGGTTTTCCTGCTTTAAACATGTACAACTTGGAAATTAATTACATTTATACGATAAGCGTGAAGTATAGACGACGCTATCCACTCTGTACCACTCTGTGATGTATAGGAATGTGACTAACGGCCCAATGCAGACAAAGTACAGACGTTACACTTCAGTTACTTGTGTATGGTTGCAGACAGTAACGGTAGTAACGCGAGACTTGAACGGGTGTTGGACCTCACGCGCAGACCTGGTGATGGTTCCGAGATTAATTGATAACGTTACGTCAATAAAGTTGCAGATACAGTCGTCATATAAGAATAGACCAAACTAGCATTACATTTAGGTAGTTTTTCGTTGTTAAAATTTGGTAGTACGTAATAATAAAAGGACACGAACGTAAAATGCGTATTTAAACATTTATTTATTTATTTATTTATTCATGTATTTTTATTTATTTTAGATAAAATAATAGTAAACTGTGATGAAGACAGGCAAATAAAAATAATAAAACAGACTTGGGGAGATTTATATATAGATACATAAGAATTTTTTTAAAAAAAAAGTTAATATACAGTTAATCACACTTAATTGTATATTTTGCATATATTTTTCTACTCTTCATATATTTTATTTTATTTTTTATATGCCTTCTTTTGCACCAAAGTGGACAATATATATATATTGTTGTGCTGTGGTACACAAGTATGACCGTAGTAGGGCTGCAACTAATGATTATTTTCATTGTTGACTAATCTGCCGATTATTTCCTCGATTAGGCGACTAATCATTTTATCGAAAAAGGTGTTAAAATGTTGAAAAATGTCTGTCTCTCCCAAACCCAAAATTATGTCATCTAATGTCTTGTTTCGTACTCACGCCAAAGGGTTTTAGTTCACCGTCATGGGAGAGTGTGTAAAGCTGCCAATATTTGAGCGTAAGAAGCAGCAAAAAGAGTATTTAGAGGTACTTGACTATGACTCAAACCAATTAGTCAACTACTAAAATATTCACCAATTATTTTAATAGTCGATTAGTCAGCGATTAGTCGACTAATCATTGCAGCCCTACATTGTACAATGACAACAAAGATTTATCTTATCTTAATAAATTCAATCTCTAGGCATACAAAATTTGACAAACTGGAGCAAAAACATCAAGATACAAAACAGGAACCATAATTCAAAATTCTTGAACGACACACGACTTAAAGTTACATATAATTCAGTTTAAGGAGGGCTCACTATTCCTCCACTTGAATGCATATTTAAACATTTTTTAGAAATAAATTAACACTTGGAGAACATGCAAAAGTATATACATAGACAACATTTTGTAGAGGGTGTGCATTCTACACAAAATAAAGAGCAAAATAATAGTCAAACTTAATGAAGAGGAGGGAAAATAGAATAAAAGTAAAAAGACTGGGGGAGATTAATATATAAATAAATAAGGATTATAACAAAAATAAGTCAATAAATGAAAAGTCCAGGTGGAAAAAAATGGACAAAACAGGAGCCATAATAAACAAAAAGAAAAATAGTTTATAGTGATTTATACATCACTTTAAAAGGAGGGCTTACTATTCATCCACTTGCATGCTTATATAAACATAGGAAGTGATTACTGAAACTTCACACCTGACTGTAATTGTGTCTGCCAGATGTTTGTGTGTGACGAGTAGGATGAATGGCAGGAGCAGCTAATAAAGTTGAAAAGGAAGAGACAACACCTTTCTTCTGCGTTCCAGTCCCTTACAGAGGTCACTGCCATCATGGCTGTAGGCAAGACCAGGCTCAGTCAGTCAATCCATAGAATATACCACTGCTTAATGTACATGTTATCAGGATTTCTTCCAGTTGCTTTTGTTGGAACAAAAGTCCAACATGTAAACAGTGTTTTCCGTAATATAATACAAAGGAAATCACATTTGAGAAGCTGGAACCTGAGAATATTTTAGTTTAGACTGACAAAATGTGCATAATACAAACCTGTGAATTCCAGAGTCCTGACTATAATAACATCTACCTGACTCTCCGTCCTCTCCCTCAGGTACATCATGCGCCAGCGAGGCCAGATGGAGGCAGGTGGTGGCAGCGCCCAGAGCAGACCTGAACCTCCCATGCACCTGGCTGTGGTGGCCTGTGGGGAGAGGCTGGAGGAGACTCTCACCATGATCAAGTCTGCTGTGCTTTTTAGCGTCAAGCACCTCCACCTGCACATCCTCGCTGAAGATCAGTTACACGCCAGCTTCATGGAAGCCGTGAGTAGGAAATATTTGGAAAAATGAAAGTCTGGAAACTCCAATGTGCTTGCTGTTGACTGTGATTGACCCAGAGTTTGTGTTGATCGTATCTTACTCGCAATTTCTCGTGTAATCTGTCTTCCAGCTGGAGTCGTGGCCTGATTTTATCCGCTCCAGGTTCAACTACACAGTCTACTCCATCAGTTTCCCCAGTGAGAACGCAGCTGAGTGGAAGAAACTCTTCAAGCCCTGCGCTTCTCAGAGGCTCTTCTTACCTGTGAGTTTCTAATACAGAGAGGACTCTTCAGCACGAGAATATATCAGTGGAAACACATATTCAGAGTTCGCACAATTTTGAGGGGGGTAAATCAAGTACTGGAATATCTCTAAAAATAGCCCCTTGTACAATAAAGTGCTTATAAAGTGCTTGAAATTTAAGTGAACCACATAACACTGCCTTATATTTTGACCAAAGTTTTGTTGATCAGGCTATTATATTTAAATTTCTCAGAATCAGATATCGCTCAGCTTCCTCTCCTTTCCTCCTCGCCTTGATCATGTAACGCCTGACATCGTAGTTTTATTTTAATCCCCTTTGTCAGGCCACTGCAGAACATACCAGCAGTATGCACCACTGGAGAGCACCCACATTATTAATACTCTCAGTGACATCTGTCTCTGTGTGTCTCCTTCAATCTATTCAGCTGATCCTAAAGGACGTCGACTCGATCGTGTATGTCGACTCAGACATCCTCTTCCTGCAGCCTGTAGACCGCCTGTGGGCGTTCCTGTCCCAGTTTAATTCCTCCCAGCTGGCTGCCATGGCACCGGAGCACGAGGAGCCCCGTATCGCTTGGTACAACCGCTTTGCCCGCCACCCCTTCTATGGCAGGACGGGCATCAACTCGGGGGTCATGCTCATGAACATGACGAGGATGAGAAACATGTTCTTCAAGGTAGGACTGCTGCTTACTGTGAGTGTACTACTTCTGTTGGCCACAAGATGTCCTCCTGCTGCTGCAGATGTTGCACACTGAAGTCTGCGAAAGGATTCAGTTCCTGTTGCAATGTGAAGCTGCAAGCGCTTAACAACATGGTGACACAAGTGTGTATATGTGTGTATGTTGACAGAATGACATGACAGCTGTGGGGCTGCGTTGGGAGGAGCTGCTGATGCCTCTACTTCAAAAATACAAACTCAACATAACCTGGGGAGACCAGGACCTTCTCAATATTATTTTCCATCACAACCCTGGTAAGGCATGATGTGGGGATCACTTGTTACCGAGTGCTTCTTTGTCGCACTGATTTGTTGACTGAAGTGTTTGTTTTTTGTGCGTCTCCATTCCCAGAGTGCTTGCTGGAGTTTCCGTGCCAGTGGAATTATCGTCCAGATCATTGTATCTATGGCAGTAACTGTGCGTCAGCTGAAGAGGACGGCATCTACATACTGCATGGAAACAGAGGAGTTTACCACGACCACAAACAACCTGCCTTCAGGGCTGTATACGAGGCCATACGGAAGGTGGGCACACATTGGAGTGTTTGTACTGAATGTGAGATGCTTGGGTCATATTAAGCTTTGTGAAGTCAGAGTTCAGTGTGCTGTATAGACGTCTTCTCGTGTTTGTCTGAACAAGACTATTGATGAAATTAATGTCATGCACTGGGGGCATCTCCATTAATCTTTTAATAACTTTATTGTTAGTATCAGCCATCTTCAGGGCAGACTAGTGCTAAACTTATGATAAAAGCTCTTGAAGATGGCCTTGCATTTTTTGTGCCTCTGCGCTAGTGACAGCCGTAGACAGAGGCATTATGTTTTCGGGTTGTCCGTCTGCCCATCCGCTATTGTGAGTGCGGTATCTCAAGAAGGTCTTGAGGGAATTTCTTCGAATTTGGCACAAACGTCCACTTGGATGCAATGGTGTACTGATAAGATATAGGTGGCCAAAGGTCACTGTGACTTAGACATAAGCCCCTTTTTAAACAGGAATTGTGCCGTCTGAAACATGTTTTATTCTTACGATCACAGGTTGTATTCCATGACAACATCTATATATACGCACACATACTGAGTGCAGAAAGTTAGACAAAAAGGCATTTGGGGAAATTAAGTGACATGCCAGACACGGACTGAAAACGAGTAAGTGCACCCTGTTCACGGTCTCTTGGGTGCATTAAATTAAAAAAAGACCATGGTGAGTCTTTTCAAAGTGTTGTCGGTGTAATTTAGAGCAACCTCTGATGAAAGGAGGCCTTTTACAACCCCGGTGACACACCTGCTCTCCTCCACCGCCCTGTCCTTTTACCCCCCTAAATGAGATTTCGGATTGGCGCTGACCCTGAAGACCGTAAGTGTTAGTGACATCAGGTTGTCTGCGTCGCAAAACAAATCTCCGCCATTTCCAGAAGGTTGGAGTGAAAGCTAATTTCCCCCATGAGGATGTTTATGGGTTGTTTACCAGCAGTGTAATGATATTGACGACACCAGTGGCATTTACTTAATGAAGCCATCAACGTTGGGAGTCTCATTGCTTTCCTATTAACAAAGCATTGGACATAGATCAGAGCAATGGCTGATCCATACCTTATCCATGGCCTGCAGTTAGAGCTGCCGCTTTATGGGACAGGATCAATTACAGCAGAAGACACACACATGTACCTTTGCTGCTACAAGTGAGCATAACCACGCGCCCACAGCATGCACTAACACCCCATTTTTCCAATAGCCTATGTAGGTATTGATACTTTCATGTATGTGATTAAGTCTGGTTTTCCAGGAGTATAAATTGATCTTTTGTGTGTCTCATCTCACTGGACGGACCACTTCATCCATTTTGTGCTTGTTCATCTGCAGCAAAACCTCAGGCTATCTGCGTGGTGTTATGGAGTGAATAACAAACAGGACAGCACTACTTTGGCAGCTCTGTGAAAGTGTGTTTTCTGGCACAGAAAAGAGGACTCATATGCAGATTCACTTTAGCTCAATTTTGAAATACAGCATAGTTACAGGGAAATGTTGAAGTTCAAAAATAGAATGGCAGCAAGTTCTCAAGTCATTATTTGCTCTCACAAACAATGTGTGGAGGAGGACAGGCTCAGTATAACCCAACACCAAACATGGCCCAGTGTGCAATCCTGTGCTCCCATCTGCCATCCCCAACCTGGCTCATATACTGTGACGCACACATGTCTAATTTAATAGGGTTCAACTCTTTTTCAGTTCATATAATTCTGGTGTGCAGACCTGTTTGTGTATTTTTGTATTTGTTCTTCTGTCCAGCACCCAGTGTTCATTGTTTCTGGATGTGTGTGGCATAAAAACTTAAAGGGCCAACAAAAATAAGCCAATCTGAAACAGTCTTTCAGGCTACACAGAGAGGCTGAGGCCACACATACACACACACACACACACACACACACACACACACACACACACACACTCTCACACAACTTGGCAAAATAGTGACAGACTGGTTGGAGTGAACATATATACTGGGGCTGATTATGATGTGGAGCAGGTGTGTAATCAGGTGACAGGTCAGGTGAGGGTGTGAGGCAGGAAACACAGGTGCTGCTCATAACACTGATTACTGCTCTGTTGGATTCCCCCCACATTTTCAGCTCTTCTGTTGGTGAAGATTATATAACTTAGTCAGAGTTACGTAGCCACAAGCCAGCTTTCTGTTCACTAAAATCACAAAACACACACAAACTGCAAATATTTTTATTTAAAATTTATTTAACTAGAACAAAGGAATACTTTGCACATCTATTTCCAAACAGGTGTGTAGGAGAGGGACGAGCAGAACACAACTTGTCCCTAATGTTGCAGCATTAAAGTCATTATTTTGCAAAGTTAGACAATGTGCAGGAGTTTTTCTACAAATGTATTTAACCAGGAAATGCCTCATTTAGAAGAGTGTCCTTCCAGAGACAGGCAGCAGCACATTTAAACAAAGTTAGGCATTCAATATAGAGCAGATACAGACAATAAAATAACAATCTAACAACAATAAAAATGTCCCACACACCACTCAAAAGCCAATATCAGCAAATCGAGGATGTAGTAATGCCCACAGCAAGACAAAGACTGAAAACATGTTGTTTATGTTCGGCTGCAACCAAGGATTATTTTTTATTTCTGTGCCCCCACGCTGGTGAAAGCCACGACTGGAGGCATTGTGTTTTCAAGTTGTCAATCCGTCTCGTTCTGGTGATATCTCGGGAACGCCTTGAGGAAATGTCCTCAAATTTGGCACAAATGTCCACTTAGACACAAGGATGAACTGCCTTACGTTTATCTGCTGTTAACGTCACAGCAAGTCACTAATTCTACCTTTAGATTTAGATGTTTCAACAGCATATTCTCATAAACTGGAGACAACTGGATGTAAATCAGTGACCATGCCCTGTGTCCTCACACAAAGACTGTCCGTCTGCCTGCCTGTGTCTCAAACAGACCACAGCAGTCCATCCGTCATTAAGCCCCTCCTCCCTCCCTCCACTGCAAAAAGCCGAGCCCAGGAAGCAGCAGTTAAATTTTACAGCCGATGGTACGTTTAGAGTTGGGAGTCTGCACACCAACAGTGCCCCATCAGCCGCACAAAATCAATACACCAACTGTAAATGCAACTTTATGACCAGCGTGTGTACATGTGCGTGTGTGTGTGTGTGTGTGTAAGTATGCGCTCATAAAAACACCATTCTCTTTGTGACCCAATATCAGGGACCCAACCGCAAGCAAATGAGCTGGCATAAAAAATGGTAATTCCCCTTTGATTTCCTCGGAGCGTTGTAAAGGCTCCTTCATTATTGGGAAGACATGAAATTTGTTCTGTAATCCCTGGCTATCACTGGACGGTAAGCCTATAGCATAAAACTGACTCCCCAACAACGTGGACCGCTTTATGTTTCACCCAGCTGACCGATCAGATTAGATTTGGAATCCCCCCCTGAGTTCGGCGTGCCTCGCGGATTTCGTTTTTAATTTATCCAGGGAAAGATATCTTCCAAGCCCAAACGCCGCCCAAAGCACCACTTTGCTTACTTACTGCGGGAATCTGATCAATTCCACTGGAACAGTAGCAGGCTGAGAGCTGTCCTCGGGGGAGCTCTGATACCAGTTTGGGATTTCAGCTGCTCATTTTAAGTTTGCAAGCCTCCAACCTTTAGACAACCACCACCCCCGTGTTTCAGATCTCTGAGTCTGCCTTTATATGCAGTGCTCAGCCCTTGTTTTAAAAGTTTCTTTATATCAGATGCTTTTTGATCATGAAGCCCAAAGTTACTTCGCAGTTCTCTGGTTTAATAGTGAAGTGTATTAACGACACTTTCAACTGAAGTCTACACAGAGTGATGCCTGACTTACTTATGGTGTAGAATGTCCTTATGGTCACTGCTCTGCACTTGTATGAACTTTGATAATCTTGTCACATCTCTTGCCGCATCCAGATGCCAACTCCCTTGCTCCTGGATGCTAAACCAATACAGGGAGCTCAGTGCCCTAACTCTAACCCTAACCCTGCCGCAAATAAATCAATGTATGGAAAATGCCGTACATCAAACCAAACCTAACCAATGGATCATTTTGTCATTCCAGTACTCCTTTGGCGCCGACCCAGTGACTTCTTTATTGGATCCACTCGAAGAGGAGCTGTTGAAGACGACGCACACGTACTGTGGTAAATCCCACACACTCCTCACCAAGAAACTGGCACACAGCCTGGCAAACGTCAACAGGAAGGCCCCACGTGGACGGTGACAAAACCAAATCACAATAATGGGATGGGGGCCAAGGAGAAGCTTTGACTTAAGCCTCATAAGCTTGGTCAGAAAGACTCGATTGTGATTGGCTGTACAAACTTCTTGTCCTTGAGCAAGAAACTAGACGGCTTACTTGGACTCTTGCAAGCTCCACGCTGCTTTGAACAACAAGGGTTTTTGACTGATATACAAAAAATGGAACCACTACAGCTCTGTAAACATGTTTTACTTGGTTCAGTAACAGTGAACCTGAGTTGTCCAAAATGCATCTGTGGATAAATGAGTGGAGCTTTTAGATTGTTTTAGTGAACAGCTGCTCCATAAACAGTTGGATTGTCTCAAACTGAGACTGCTCTCCTTTTGTAAGTTGCTCTGCATAAGAGCGTGATGTAAAAGTCTTTATGAAAACTTTATGAAAGGCAGTCAGCCTTGTAGTGTCGGTGGACACATGGATTTTTTTTCTCCCAGGTGTTTCCATTATAGACTCTCACAACATTTTATATTTTACTGAGAACTGATGTTTTCTTTTTGTCTTTAAAGCATCTACTCTCTTCCACGTACTAACTTTCTCCTTTCAGTGCCTTTGGTTACTGTCTTAAGGTGAATAATCCTCATGGTGCAAAAGATGTGTAAAAAGTTCGGAAGAGGAGCTCTTGACTTTCCATATTGGAGAATTTATTGAACCATGTGAAACACTCTTATTGAAAGAGACAAAAGAATCATACAAGAACTAGACAAAGGCTTTCAGCAGGGCCTGGTTTTAAAGATGCATGCACTGGTCCACTTTTTCATCCTTCAGAAACCACTTCAGTACCGGCGAAATGGAAGAGAAGTTGTTTCAGAGAACATGCATGGAATAATAATTTCTGAGTTTGTACAGTGATTATGTAATAGTATGTGATTTTGCAGTGGCAGGGGCTGAGCATATGGGAACCTCTATCAGAGTACTGCTGTCCTGAAGTTTTGTCCATAGAAATAGAATGAGAGAGTAGAACTGATGTTCACTTAAAATCAACATAGCAGGATGATCAGAGGGGCAGCCATTTTTACGTGTACCATTGCTATTGCAGCTTTTGTAGCAGGCTTACTTTTGCATCTTCAAACCGACTTAGGATGAGTCACAAATCCACTGAGGTGTAGTTTTGCAGTAACGACCAAACGAGCAGTGAAGTAGAATGTTTTGAAAAAAGTAACCTGTTACTTGTAGCTGCCTCACTCGGTGAATTAAGGGCTTATTTCATTCAAACCACATAGCTGGTGATTGTTGGGACAGTGGACTAAAGCCCTGTTTCTACTCAACACTTTCAGTATGGTACCTTAGGAACCAACAGTAACCCTTCAGACATGGTACCTAGACCCTAGTGTTTCCACCGCAAACAGTACTCTTAAATGTGGGTGGGGTTGTTGTCACTCACTGCTCCGTCCAGCGCTCACTGTATTTCCTCATTACCAGTGACACAGATGGAAGTCTGCACCTAGTTTATCGTCCACAGAACGAAGCTGCACGCTGATATTTTCAGAACAAAATAGAACAGGCTGCAGTGAGAGTCTCTCTCTATGGGATATTTAAAAATAACGGATTTGTGCATTTAGTCCTTCTCAGGCAAGCTCAGATGTTTAGTGTTGCCGTAGCCCACAGGAACAACACTCCACAATGCTTTTTTGCCCCCTGCCGCGTGAGGATTAGAATATATGCTGTCACATAACCTGGTTGAAATTAATATATATAAACGCTTGAAGATCCGCTCATTACTAAAAGTGTATGTAATATACATAAAATAAAGTAATGGTCAAAGTTGTCACAGTGAAATTTAAGGTGTGTCGATGGATTCACGTCGTCACCTCATGCACTGAGTAACATAACAAGTTAATGCTCCACCTTAAAAGTTGCCAGCAGTCGGCCCATTGAATTAAGTTATTTTTCTCCGACAGTGGTTACGTGAGCTTCAAAACCAGCCACATTTCAGCCCTGAGCAGAGTGACTGTCCGCTATTGACCAATCAACAGACTGCAGTGTTCACAGCTCCACTTGACCAATCAACAGACTGCAGTGTTCACAGCTCCACCTTTTAGTTCCAGATCTGTGTGTTAGGTACCCCAACAGAGGGGGGACCAAAAATGGGGACGGTACAGAACGGTTCCATTGGTACCATCCACAACAAACAGCTTAATGTCCTTTCTATTCATTCTGTTTTATCCTGTTCTATATTATTTTATCTGTTACACAGGTGACCTCGCCTCGAAATGGGATGATTTACAGTCATGGGTCATTTTTATATCATGTAATGTCAGTGTACAGTTTTGCGATGTCATGTGACTCCACACAATCTTTTGTTTTTGTGTTCAAGTGCGAACATCTCCATGTTTCTAGCACATTGCTGATACTATGAAATCTTTTAAAAGCAGATCATGCAGATAAGCTAATAAACATCCTGTTTAGGTTTGTTTACACTAAAGCCAACACTCATAACGTGGAAAAATTGCTGTTGAACATGTGAATAAGCTACAACTTCCTCTCCTGATGCCAAAGCATTTCTTTTTATTGCACCGTTGAATGTATTTCGAACACTATGGGGTGGAAATCAAAATGTTTTCAGTACTTATGCCGGTATGGTTGTAATGTGAGGATATCCTGACATGTTTACTTGTTTATTTGTCATCTGTTGTGCTTTGTGCATGTTTTTTTTTTTACATTAAAGAGTGTTGTGGCATTTGTACAGCAGTGTGTCCTGTTTAGCCACCAGAGGGTAGCATATTTTTTTATATGTCCACTAGTGTGTAGGGATGAAAGATAGAAAGGTATGTTTGGAATATGTTTGATTTTAAAGGAATAATTTTAAGGAAAGGTATCAGGTATTCAAGGTTTGGATCAGGCTAATATAAACATCTCATATTATATTTTTCTCTTTTTACTTGTATAAGGCATCTTAGTTTATTCTATAAGCTTGAAGATGATTGATGCTAGGGTTCTATCCCCTCCTTGGCCAGATCAATAGACTTGCCAATAATCTATGACTCGGCCACCGAAGGCGCTACACCATTTGTGCTTCAGCTCTATGGTGCTCATAAAGTGTAAGTGATGGACCAATAACAGCGCCTGTCTGTGACACTATATGGCATTGACTATGGAGAATGAGTTTATGCTTATTCCCATTAGGTGGGGGATACAAGCGTCCATTTATGGCTCCGGAGCTAGCTTGATTCATTGCACTAGAAACATCCTTCATTCATCACTATATATCCATATGAGAGCTTATCAATTACCTTTATTGACCCTGTGTGCTTAAATGCAACATGTAACAGGCCAGGTCCCCGGGGAGATGGAGAGACAATGGCTCGGCTTGAGCGCCATGTTGAAGAATTCAATATCGTCCATCCTCCAAGGCTTCATTTTCCCGAAACTACATGTTTTATATCGCAATAAATAACTCTGATTTTATTTCTCTTGTGCCGTCGCGGCAGGGGGAGAAACTATTTAAAATAAATATGTGACCTCCAGCATTTAGAGTGGGTCCAGAGTGGGTAGAGTGGAAGATGAGGGGAAAATGGGCACATCGCAGAGTGATTAAATGTGTGTGTGTATGTGTGTGTGTGATGGATAAAAAAAGAAATAGTTTAAAAAAAAAAAAAAAATTCAGGTAAGGTTGACCAATTTTCTCTCATTGTCACACGACAAAAATGTTGAAGAGCAGAGATGAGTGCATAGTGGGAGGACAGAGAAAAAGGCTGATGGAGTGTGTTAGTGATGAAAGAAAAGAACAAGGCTGTCATAGCCAATATAGCAATTAGGGCACTTTGCTGCTCCAGAGCTCCATCTTTTGGTTATTGCTTTCCTGAAAAGCAGAGTTGGACCCATAAATGGTATCATCAAAAGAAAGCCGCAGCGGAGAGATCTCCAGAGAAACAAACATATTCCAGGTTTGTGCACCATTTGGAGGACGTACAGTGTGGCAGGGAATAAACAGCGGCCTAATTATGGACTGTATTACTATTTACTGATCAAATAGGATAAACAAACACTGACGTAAAATCTGACATTGATAAAAAAGTGCAGCATGACAAATCTTGTTTCTTGTAGTGCAGTTTGAAGAAAGCAAAAAATTAAGGTCTGATATTACATATGTCTGCTCTAACATACACGCAGTCCACTGGAGCCCAAATGTGCTTCTTATTGCTTTATTGCTGCTCTATGATTCATTAACCATTAAAGGAATACTTCACCCCAAAATAATCATTTGTATATTAATGAATTACCCCGTTTTACCTTGAAATTGCAAAGACCAGTTCATTTTTATAAAACATTTTTGATGTATAAAATCGGATTGTTGGTTACGCACTGGAGCTAACGTTAGCTAGCTGTTTAGATCGCGCATTTAAATATAAATGTTCAAACTAGGGCTGTCAAAATAATGACTTAATTTCGATTACTTAATCACAGAAATAAAAAAAACACATTAAAAAAATGACACTGATTAATCGTGTTCCGTGGTGCCTTTGACCTGGTGCGCCATTGAAAGCCACAGTGGCTTTGTCACACAATGAAGGCAGACGAAACGACACTGCTCGGCCCCATGAATTGAACATTTACATTTTTTAAAAAAACACCCAGATGGAACTGTTGATAGGAGCACTGTTCCTATCCTAGGAATTTTCGCAACACAAAGCATTTAGCAGCGAACCTGGAGGTCCGAGCTAGCACAGCCTCTGATGCTAGCGCAAGCAACCAGCCTCGTTAAGCCACACGCAACCAGGTGTTCAGACACAAACTGAGTAAGTCTACCTGTGACCGATTAACTATCTCCCTTGCAAAATGGATTGCAATGGACTGCAGACCAGTTGCGGTGGCAGAGGACAAGGGGTCAATTGTGCCCAAAATCCAGCAGCTTTACTTCGACACATCTGCCAAAATTCATTTGAATTGAAATTTTTTAAATACTTTCACAGCAAAAACCGATGTATGCAGTTAATTTAGATGAATTAATCACAGAGCATGTTTTTATTTAGATTAATTTTGTGGTGACTCCCTTCCTCTGAGGCTGTCATAAAATCAGAATATGTGTCCATTCCTCAATTACCCGGCAAGTATTCATATTCCTTTCGTCCGTAAGGGTCCACTGATCAAAAGAATCAAAAGTGTCTTTCTAGAAATGAATCTCTTCACTGAGGAGTTCAGGTAAATAGGCTTTGATAAGGTGCTTGTTAAGGTTGCTTAGCAACCTCAGACGCGACCTGCCGCTGCGCTCTTGAAAGCCGGCTCAAAAAAAGGCACAAAAGTAGCACCCAGTGTCCAACCTGGCGTTTTCCAGGCCGGTAAAGACGCAGCATGTGAACGGCCCCTAACTTAAGTTCATCAAGTTTTCTTCATTAATTCAAGGTTCAAGGGTGAGTGATTGATATACAGTTGATCCTTTAGGAGGTGAAGTATTCCTTTAATGAAGCGCAAGTTCAAAAACAACCAGGTCTCACTCCAAAGTCATCGAAAACCAGCGCTTGGGCAGTGACTTCTGGCGTCAGGTAACGATGAATAAAGCCGTCCTTTAAAATCAGCATGATGCACGGCTGGTCGCCATCGGCCGCGAAACATGGCGGGACAAGAACAAAAGTTAAGGCGGTGGAAGTCCATGTAGGGTGGGTGGAAGGGTGGTGGATGGGTCCAACAAACACCCACTTTCACTCGTATCCAGACATGGAAAGTCCATGACCCAACGTAGATATGTGACGAGATCGGAGTGAGAACATGCTGTCAAAAACTGAAAACCCCTTCGTAAGTAATTCTTATTAGAAATAGGTAATTATTTCAATATGGGCTCTGTGAGCTTCGGCTGTGTTTGTACATGTCATTCATAGTGAGAGTACGCTTTGATTTAAAGTAAAGGTTCCTCATATTCATGCGACTTTCCACACAGACGACATCCGTCTAATTCTGACAGCTCAAATCACACACAGTACATGGATGCATAATGCACACATGTTCAAACGCATACACAGCCACAGCATTATGTAGAGAGGCGTCACATAGACACACTAACTTATACGACTTATGCTCCGCACATTTGAGCATGTATGTGATATCGTACTCCTAGATTACACAGCAGGGGGTCATTTACATGTTGTAATAGGGTCTACATATCACTGCTGGAGGAGATGAGAGGGAGAGGCGTACAGGCCTGGATGTTCCCCACAAACAGAATGTCATGTTCTGCGTTTCTTATTTACACACGTGCGACTCCGGGGTACATTTGATGCCCAGTGAGATGGAATATGACATCTTTGCTCGCACTGACACCGAATCTGCTTCAGTGATTCACCCAGTACGTCACATGAGGAGAGAGTGTGAGTGAGAGTGATGGGTATTTTCGGCAGATTGGTTTATTTACTTCACAGCTTATTTTCTGTGTGTGTTTGTCAGACTCGACACGGCAAATGCCACGAAGCCAAAGTGTGTCTCTGTCCAGCTCTCTGCTAGATCTGGCTGCTTTCATGGCAGACAAGCACTCAGGAATCTTCAGCCATTATCAGGCTTTCTGCCAAAATGTGCGCCTTGTTTTTGTCCTCGTTGCTGTGAATGCACGTTCCATCCTTCTTCCTTTTCAGCCTTTGATTTTACCCCGCCATCCCCATGTCCTGCCTTTCTTCTCGCATTCCTAAATTCCTATCTCTCCACATTATTTCAACAAGAAGCTACGTTTGAAATCCACCTCAGTGTCTGACCTAGTTTCTCATGCCTGATTTCCTTTTTTCCTGCACCCATCAGAGGGCACGCAAACTTCCAAAGACAAACCACACTGCGAATACAAAAATACCCAATGTGCTCATCAAACATGCTCATTTTTAAAAAAAAAAAAAAAGGAAATGGCAAGAGAATGTTTTCAAAGACAGATTGTGTTGCAGACGTTCTCACCTCCAAACATTTCAAGAACGCCAGTGTGAGTCTGCACCTACTTAGAAATGCTAGCCTTGGGGATATGAGCTCCTGTGCTTTGTACTAGACCGCCAGCACACATGAGAGCCAACACAAGCCTGCTTCCGAAAGACAAACGCATCCAAGGACAATAACGAGACGCTATTGTCTTTTTAAGCATGTGAGGTGGTGAGTTACTGCTTGCAACAAAATGAGATGTTCAGGAGGGGTTTTGAAGTGGTTTGAGCAGCCAGATTCACCATATAAATATAAAAGCTAGTGACGGTGTCAAAAGCACACAGCTCCGTGATTCTCTACAGAGTGCTAGTCTCTTCTTTTGTTAAAGGAAAAGTTTGACATTGTGCTTGTTAGCTTTCTTAAAGCTTGATTGCATGGCAATATTAAGCTACCACGAGCAGCTAGGTAACTCAAGTGGGATTTATACTCGTGCATCAGCTCTATGCAAAGCCTAAGCACGTGGCCTGTGCCGTTGTGAGCATTTATACCTGTGCGGTGGTGTGTCTGTGTCACTCTGCAGTTACACCTCCAAAACATTAGTCGGCGGCGGGGATTATGTGAAGATGTTTTGGGTAAAATCACCCATATGGGCATGGAACCCTTGGACTATTCCAAAAAGGGCCCATTTTTCAGCTCATTTACTACCCACATGGGCCCCGCATACAAATGTTGACTCGGTTTGGCTTTAAAAAAATCTTTTGTTGCTGATGTAGAGTCAAATGTATCATGTGCCAGCATCACACACACATCAATAGCTTAGTATGCCGATACATACTAGCATACTACACTATGTTTTTATTAAAAGAAGTCAACGCTGACCATGAACACCGGTCTCCGAGTTGAAAGTCCTGTGCTCGCTTGACCTATTCACCACCATCCCTGCCCTCTATATCGACTTCTTCCATCTTAACAAAACATACACAGAGTTTGTCACTTTTTATACAACGTCCAGAAAGTGCGCCAGGCTTTGAAGCCAATTTTCGTAGTGGCCAAACAGCTGAATTACAATTTCCATGTCCGTCACATGATGCCAGTGGGCCCAAAAATACCTGTTCTCCTAGACTTACATTGTGAAAGACATGTCTGTAAATTAATGCATACATTTCTTTGAGCATCGCAAAATGACTGGTTTTACCATCAGGATTTAATCCATCTGGTCCGATAACATTTTGAAAGTCTAGAAGAGTGGCGTGATTTAATCATTCCATCCTCATTAAGGTTAGCAGAGGGTTAAACCGGAAGTAGCCTGCTTGGCCAGTAGAAGTTAGCCGCTCGGTTTGAGAAAATCTTTAGCGCACTTGCTCTCTGGGCCCAACGATGTTGAAAATTTGGGTAATTTTACACCTGGAAAATCAAACTTTTTTGGTGTTATGCACCACTGAGCAACTTTCATAGGAGCAAACGGGGCAATGTCTCCAACGCTGTATCCAGTTCTCTTAATTCATGCTTGACTATGTCACCTTACTACCTCCTTTACTCCCGTTAGAATTACCATGGGCACAAGAGGGCGCCACCCTACAATAAATGTAAGTATGGGTTGTAATAAAGTTTTTGCATCGTCGACCTCTTTGCACTGATGTGATATAAGGTAAGGGCTGCAGTAATTACATTTTACAATACATTTTTTGCAGAGAATGTCAGCAGGGTAGGAGCATAAAGCTGCACATTTATATGCACATGTGCACATTCACACAGGAAATGCATACACACACATCACACTCATTCACACACACACACCACCTGCTCTCCCCAGTCTATAGATCCTATATAAAACTTAAAGCTGAAGCAGAGGGGCGCAGAGATAGAGGGGCTGACATCAGAAATGAGAGTGACCATGCCGCTTTTATATCCCGGCGCACCCTGACCCTCTTCCTCTTCTCCCTGCCGCATCCTCATCGCACAACAATAGATTTCCCATTACTGCTCCCTCCTTCACTCCATCCCTCAATCACAGCCTGACAATATTTACCCCCAGAGTGGTCTGATTCAGAAAGTACCTCAGCGCATGCTTGTGTGTGTGTGCTCATGTGAATTCTAGTTCATGGCTGAAAAAAGGATGTTATAGAAGCATATATGTGTATGTATGAACATTGGAGTCATGTGTGCTTGGTGTGAAGTGTATAGCTTTATTGTATTCCAAAAGCCCAGAGCTTATCTTTTCCTCACTCCCCTCTTTTTTTACCCCACTCTCTACAGTCTCTCACACTCACACTCACACACACATACACACACTCTCTTCCCCCTGTGAGCTTTTCAATTAGGTAATTACAGTGGCAGTGAATAGAGCCTGCCTGGACACTGGCGCTCTATTGTAGAAGCACCTGTCCCCCCATAGACAGCAATTACCTGCCAGGCTGGAGGGGAGTTGCAGGCTATTGTCTGTGTGCATATATTTGTGTGTGTGAAACAGCGACCTTGTCTGTATGTGTCTGTTCAGCCTGTGTATGTACTGTATACGCACCTAAACAGGTGTGTTTGTGTGTACGCTCATTTCGGCGCTACAGGGTCCATTGTGTGTGTGTGTTTGTGTGTGTGTGTTTGTGTCAGAGCTGGTGGCGCGCAAGAAGAGATTGTTCTTAATTATATTCCATGACAGTAATGCAGGAAGATTTAGAAAGTCTACTTTTATTTCAGCTCATGCTCACCAACGCGATATCAACCTAACTTCCATTGTGCAAATGTGGAGTGTGCATGTTAAATGCCAGTGCTGCTTTCAGAGTATATAAGCAGCGTGCAGTGGGAACAGACCAGCGTGATTTTGCCTGCAGCATCTCAGATACTGCTGGCGCCTACGAGCAGCACGTTCACCACGTTGTTAAACACTTTATTAACATTTTAAGCCCCACTGTGGAGTGAATCAAAGTGCACTTTTTTTCCCAGCGTGAGCAGAGTAAGTGTAATGCTTTGTGCGAGGCTGTAAATATCTGCCCTATAGTTCACTTATATATCTGACCACAGGGTCAAGGCTCAACAAAAAAGGTCACGGACAGATTGACAAAGGAAATTGAATCAACTACAATACGCTAGAGTTGTGCGTGCACAAGTTACAAACTCAGTGGAGGATATTTTAAGAAAAATCATTCCTTGACAGTGCACTTGTGATTAAAAAAAAAACACCCACAGGGTACCTTGTAATATTTTCTTGTGTCCCCAAAAAGAATATGATGAAATGTTCCACTTTAACTCCACCTAGAAGGTAAAGTAAAAACTGCACTTGACACGGGACTTCCTGCACAAACACTGATATTTTTAATAGGCCAAGCTACTGTCAAAAGCTGCTTCAATTGTTTTATTCACGTGACCCAGATTTTAAACAAAATGTCAGCCTGCAAAACTACACTGTACACGCAAGCCCCCAGGAACAGCACAGGACTCTAAAGGCAATTTGACATAGTGGCCAAACCATGGAATTGCAGCTTCCAGGTCTGCCATGTGATACTATTGGGCCCAAAAAGACTTTTTCCCATTGAGTTACATTGTGAAATAGATGTCTGTAAATCAGTGAGTACATGTTTTTGAGCATCTGCTATCAGAATTTGATCCATTTGGTGCGATAACATTTTGGAAATCTGAAAGAGCTGCATGCAAAGGGGAGGGCCAAACTGAAGGGAAGCCGCTTGGCTGGTGGAAGTCTTTTGTGCACCTGCTCTATGGGCTCAATAATGCAGAAGATGCAGGTCATTTTGTACCCGGGAAGTCAACCTCTTTTGGTTTCATGCACCACTGTGCAACTTTCCTAGTAATGAACAGGACCCCGCCTTTGACAGTGTGTCTTGATAAATGCGTGCAGACGCCATACAGTTCGGTGGTCAATGAAAAGGTTCAAAGAGTGTCACGTTAAAGATGATGTCACAGCAGTTTCATGAGGCTTTGCTATGGTGATCAGCTGAAAATCCCGATAACGAGGAGGTATCTGCTGTGCAAAATGAAATACAGAAAAGGACCCTTGGTCTCCTATGAGTAGAGGAAAAGTCCCCTAGCTGCTAGGCTAATTTATACAATGTAAAATGCCATAGGCTTGTGCTAAAAACATTAGCATGTTGTATTTGTGAGGAAAATGTGTCCAGATAAAGACAAGTGTTTGTCTGTGAATGCTGCGAGTTATAGTGAAGCTGATTTGTGTACTTGTGTTTGAAATTGTCACTATTGAGCCATATTTAAAGTGTGTTTTAGGTGTGATTTGAATCAACTAAACTTTACAGCACTTCACAGAAACCTCTGCTGCCAACTAGTGTTTGGAGGTGTAACTACAGAGTGACACAGACACACCACCGCACAAGTATACATGCTCACAACGGCATCGGCCATGTGCGAGGACACAAATATAAATCCAACGTAAAAGACCACGACACGCAAACATCAAAGAACTAGTGGGGACAAAAGACGGCTATTGCATCGCCTCACAAATAAAATGTAAAAGAACAGCAACCGGCATGTTGCCTTTCCTCTGCCACTACTCCTGGACTGTTTGGACCCAGGCAATGAGACTCACACACTTATCTTCCATGAACCTCTTAACAGCTCAGGTGCTCTCACCTTGACACTAATATAACAAGTTTGTTTTGATCTCATGTCCTCTTGACTTTAGCTGTTTGTTTCCTTTCCTCTTGTCCGCTTCTCTTCTAATGCATTGAGCTGAACTACCAGTCAGAGTGATTTCATTCGTCACTGGGCTGAAAAGCAGGTGACAAGGGCCCTCTTGTGCCAACACTGCAGGACACACTGCAAAAACTAGGGCGACAGACTCTCACTGATGGCCCGACATTGACAGCCAAGACCTCTGAGCACAGTGAGAGTAGCTCTTGAAACGTAACCCAGTCTAGTCCTATACAAATAACATTCAGAACAAGCACACACAGTTAATTTAATTTCACCTCCTGAGACCTGGACTTCTGTTTGGTATCCATTTTTAATTTCTCTGAGCTATCTGGGGTCAGTACGACCTGATGAGTATAAATGTCGTCAAACAGGAAGTAGTTTTTGGAAGAAAAAACATGTCCTCATACGGGATGATGGGTATCCTTTTGATATTTATAACTGTGTTATAATGTATAAACTGTTAATGTTAAGAGACAATAATAAAGTCCCAATGTCTTCAAACGAGATGATAATAAAGTCCCGTTGTCCTCAAACGAGACGATAATAAAGTCCCAATGTCTTCAAACGAGACGATAATAAAGTTCCAATGTCTTCAAACGAGACAATAATAAAGTCCCAGAGTCCTCAAACGAGACAATAATAAAGTCCCAATGTTCTCAAATGAGACGATAATAAAGTCCCAATGTCTTCAAATGAGACGATAATAAAGTCCCAATGTCTTCAAACGAGACGATAATAAAGTCCCAATGTTCTCAAATGAGACAATAATAAAGTCCCAGTGTCCTCAAACGAGACGATGATAAAGTCCCAATGTCCTCCCAATGTTTTACACTGGTGATGTCAGTTGTACTTAAAGCCCCTACAAGGAACTTTCATTTTGAGTTGATTTTGGCGACCCTGTGGACAAAAGCGGTAGTGTTTTGCCCGAATGAAGCCTACATTTCCCATGAGCTCTAGCGCGTATTGTCGTAAAGATGCTTACCTGGCTCGCACATGTGTTTGTTTTGGGCATGAATGAAACAACAAGATGGGAAAACTTTGCCCCCGCTCCTATCGGGGATCCCAGCTCACCTCTGCCGCGCCCCAGCTCCACCTTTCCGGCGTAAGCGCCACCACACGTCTGAGTGCGCCACCGCACACTCAGACGTGTGGTCTGGAAGTGATCTGGGATGGACCCGGAGACAGTTTCCTAAAGGTATGGATATACACTATATAGAAATAGCTTATCTTCACGTATGGATATACACTATATAGAAATAGCTTATCTTCACACCGATGGTCTCATTTGCCGTTGTAGGTCGCGCACAGACATCAGCAGAAACGAGAGACTTTTGCATATCCAGTTAAAAGTTCCTTGTAGCGGCTTTAAATATATATCTGGTGTGAAACGCATCACTTTCACCGCATTACCTTTGCTTTGAACACAACATTTTATTACGCTAGTCTACTCTGTAACAACATTTATTGCACGTCTGTTGGGCAGCTGCTCTTCCTGAGGTTTCTTCCATTTTTCCTTGTTAAAGGAGAGTATTTTCTTATCTGAAGCCAGTGTCCAAGGACAGAGGGTGTTGTAAGCTACATGGATTGTAAAGCCCCTTGAGGCAAATTGTGATTTGTGATACTGGGCTATGTCGATAAAACTGACGTGACACACTTTGTAGTTTCAGCTTCTGTGAACAAGCAAGGAATATATTTGAAACTTTCTTTTTTATCTAAAGCAGTTTATAACAAGTGGAGGTAAAGTGTGGATGATGAACACATTAGATAACCATATTTACATTTAGCCAATGGCGTGGAGCGCAAGGAAAATTTAGTGTGTATTAAATGGTTTGACAACCTGTATTAACCATGTTTTCATGTATAATAGATGCGCGCAAAGTAAAGCTGTGCCAGGAGAGAGGAGAAGTTTTTGGCTCTTTCACAGGCTGCAGCAGCTGTACTCACTCGTGAGATCAAATCCATTAAATAACGATTATGTCGTGTTTACACATTGCATTTTAAAAAAGCTTACTTTCTGGCATAAATGTGAAAATGATACAGGAAACTGCACCCCCAGCTACTTGTTATATTTACCCAAATGACACCATGGTGAGTCCTGTGCTGGTGTCTTGTTCTGTCAGCTCCCTGGTGTGTTAATTTACGCCTGGGTCCATTTTACAGTGAGCACCTATTGATCTGCTTGGACACACACTTAAGGCTCTAAAGCTCTGTTAAGACAAGGCAAAATGCCTGCTACATATTGATGGTGTGTGTCTGTGCATGCAGTGAATCACACCCTGTAATTCTTAAACCTCTCAAGGTGGCAAAAAACGTCAGTAACACCCTGTCATGCCTGTTCCCATGACGATAAGGATCCACTCTGTTAATTAAAGTCCTTTGCTTCCCTGTTGTGTTGCGTGATGGACAGGTTAAAGTGTGCCATTAGGGCTTACAAGTGCACAAAAACACTAATACCTGAATGTAGTGGGGCTGTGACTAAGTAGAGGACTCTAAATGCTTCATTGTCTCTCAATCTGTTTACAGCTGTATTATTTCCCCAGGTAAAAGTGGTGACGCACGAAGATGATTCGCCGTCACATACACTCTACCGCTGACTGCTTTGTGGCTCCTAAATTATGTCAATGAGTAAAATGCAGAGCAACTAATGGTGAGGCATCTTGGCAGGGCTCCAAGTCGACTGTAATCAAATGCATTCAGAGTTTATCAGCGATGTTTATCAGGCTCGGCGCTCTTGATGTTCCGGGCGGAGGATGTGAGACAGGATATGAGGCTGATGGTTGTGATCAATCACTGATAGCATCACACGGAGCTAACGAGGTCTCCTAACGAAGGAACACGGAGAAAAGGATGTAATTGGGAAAACTCGTGATTATCTACCTCGAAGATGGATTCATACTGTCTGGGGAGACTTGGGAGGGAGGGAGAAAGAAGGAGAAGTGAAATAAGAAAGGTCAATACTGAAGCACTGTGCAAGGCAGTGAAGTGTTTAGGAAGACAAAGACAGCAACAAACAGTCATGTCTCCTGTCAATGAATCCCTGAGAGACAACTGAAGCCCTACCGCCTCTGTTTCAAGATAAAATAGACCTTAATTGATCCTACACTAAATGGCCCAAGATGCTTGATTAACATTGCAAAATAAATGTTAACATAGTTTGAATATACTACATAGAAAATTAAATACACATACATAACAAACGGGGCTGTAGCCAGGATTTTAGAAATACTGAGGTCATGGGCCCGAAAGGGACAGTTAAACCCAAAATCAAAAATACATATTTTTCCTCTTACCTGTAGTGCTATTCGTCAATCTAGATTGTTTTGGTGTGAGATGCAGAGTGTTGGAGATATCATCTGCCTTCTCTGGAACATAATGGAACTAGACAGCACTCAGCTTGTGGTGCTCAAAGTGACGAAAATTACATTTGAAAAACTTGTGACCTGTATTTATAAAACAGCATGTAGGATCCATAGCCTACTAAAAATGTATGTGCGGACAAAAGCCAAAAATGGCATGTGCCAAAAAATATTCAACAATGTCTACAGTCATGGCATCTCACCATCTACGTCAGCAGTTTCCCATCTCCAAAATGTTTGTAAGCATGGGTCAAAGTTTCTCCCATCGAGACTGTTTTTATAGATCACAACTATTGTGTGGGAAGTGGCGTACGCCTCTTCCAGGCCTTGTTTTGTGCGTACGCAGTGTTTATAAATGAGACCCCTGGTTACTCAAGATATTCCAGAAGAGACGACTGGTTGCTCTGTATATACAAATGTAAATCAAAATCTTGTGTTGGGTGCTCGTGGTGAACGGGAAACAAAAGGATCGACAGGAAGGCAATCTAGGCACTCTGAAAAAAATATACTACAACACAGGTATGGCCCCACCTATGTAATGGCATGAACCAATCTGAGGCCACCACATAATGGTATGACAGGTTATATGGGTCATGTGATGACTTCGGATTGGTTTTGAAAGCCCTGACGAAGACCTGCCGTGGTCGAAACATGTTGGCTCTTTTAATGATGTAGCCACTACAATTAAGTC
The DNA here is from genome assembly GCF_006386435.1 of Epinephelus moara. Classification (NCBI taxonomy): domain Eukaryota; kingdom Metazoa; phylum Chordata; class Actinopteri; order Perciformes; family Serranidae; genus Epinephelus; species Epinephelus moara. Next base: position 16,996,543 of record NC_065528.1, read on the forward strand.
TTTTTAATATTAGCGTCGTCAATTTTCTATATTTTTTCGGTGTGCCTGGATTGCCTTCCTAATCCAGACCTTGTTGTGAGCAGTTTCACGTAGGAAGTATTTGCTTTCTACCGAACAACACCCGTTGATCACCACTCAGAAGGAAGAGTGCATCTACTTCTAGCTCACCTGGCTCCACTGAGCTAGCAGTAGATGCACTCTTCCTTCTGAGTGGTGATCAACGGGTGTTGTTCAGTAGAAAGAAAATATTTCCTACATGAAACTGCTCACAACAAGGTCTGTGGATTACATTGAGTAAGCAGGTCATGATTTCCGGCAAGAGACATTGCTGTTGAGTTTTTCAAAGGTATTTTTTTGGCACTTTGAGCACCACAAGCTGAGTGACATCTAGTTCCATTATATTGGAGAGAAGACGACATCTCTACAGCCGATATCTCCAACACTCTGCAACTCATACCAAAACAATCTAGATTAACAAATAGCACTACAGGTAAGAATGTATTTTTGATTTGAGGATGAACTGTCTCTTTACACATGCTTACGAACGCATGGAAGATGCTGCAGGACACTGTTTACCACTTATTTCTTACCGATTTACCTACTTCCCAAACAACGCAGTCATGGAAATACAAGTGCTTTTTCAATGTCTTTAATCCGTCCCTCTTGACGAAAAAGCATCTCTTTTCTCAAGTCACGAACCAGCAGCAGTGAGGCAGACAGAACCAGCCTGTGGATCCTCCTGCTGGGGCGAACATATTAAGGGCACTTCAGCTGCTCAGACAGGCTTCACTTTGATCTGGGGATACACAGACTCCTCAGTGCTGACAGTTTATGTAAGCAGCAGATCCCAGCCTGTCGCTCAGATCAGCGCCACTTTGGGGAAAGAAACGGCTCACGCTCATTTTTTATTTTTTTCCCAGAGCATGAATGTGGAGACGCACTGGGAGACAGACAGGGGTAACAAAGCAAAATAAAAAGACACTGACACATGTGGGTCTTGAACACGGAGCGTCTCAATTGAAGAGGAATGGTGGAGAGGTCTCGGGCATCTCAAACATAACAGTCAGACCGCAGTCAAGGTCGTGGCACAGCGTGATGACTTCCGAATCTTTACGTGCTGCTGCTCTGATGGTGAAATAGAAGTGAAATCAACGCCCTGAATACCGTCCGATGGAATGATTCCACTTTCTAAGGGCTCATTCATTAAGAGGTTAATGACTCGAAATGTGAAATTAATTTAACGTCCGCTGGAACATTCGCTGTAAGTGTGTGTGTGTGTGTGTGTGTGTGTGAGGGATGGACCGTGCTCAGTCACTGGCCTAATGTTCTTCAAAGTCAAGATGAATGGACCCCTCCCTTTTTCAGTGAACTCCATTTCTCCTGTACCGATCATAGATATGGGCTGTTGCTTTTTTCCTAGCCAGATTCAATTTATGGTTTAATTAACATTTTGGAGCCAAAAAGACACTCTTATGTCTTCAATAGCGCAGCTGGCCTGAGATGTATTTATGGATATAGTGAATTGAAAATGAAAAAGCACAGATTTTGACTCTGAGATTATTATATCATTTCACTGAGCCACATATATGAAGTCACACCCGACAGCTGGTGGAAGACTTGCTTACTGTCAGTGTACTGTTAACTAGAAAAAAAAGAAGCTCCATTTCTTTGTTCACCGGGGAGCAATAAAAACAGATGGCTACTAAAATGATCCATGTATGCAGTATGATGACAATTTCTGATCATAATTTACCCGGAGCTCATCACAGTAATGTTGTGTTTGCAAAGTGCTTAATTCCATTTTGATTCAGTGCTGTCGTAAAAAGACACAGTCTTTGTGGAAGTGAACACTATTTCAGTTGTCAGGCCGGCTACAGGCTTACTGTCGGTTATATTGGCCGAGGCTGATTAAAGCTTTAAATTTTGATCGCTGGTGATTCAGGCTCTCAATATTGGTCAACAGTGATTAAGCTGTCACTGCAGGGCAAGGTCATTTCCGCTTCCTGGTAATGATGCAGACTGCTTTTTGTTCGCTGACGTGTTTTCAATATCTAATGGCTATTAGACTGGCAAATGAAAGAAACTAAATTGAGACCATCTATTTAGTTAACATCTATAAAATAGAAGGTATAAGTGATACAGTCATCTTCAGTGCATTTCCTTTGTTACCGGGGCAGATTTGATAAAAGGGGTGTGGTTCCTGGTGGATCAGTCAACCTTTTCTGGTGTTGTACATTTCTGCAAACTACAGATATGTAACATTCGTACATTTTCACGTAGCAGATATGTGAAAACTTTACATTTCTTAAGATTAACAATGCTGTGGTTAACGTGTGGTTATGTTTAGGCACAAACACCACTTGAAAACCACCAAGAGAGTATGTGTCTTTAGCCATGCTAGTGCTTTAGACATGGCAACATTCATCTGTTGGTCAGTCGGTCATTTAGCAAAAGGGTGCTTTCACACCTGCCCTGTTTGGATCAGTTCAATCAAACTCAAGTTCGTTTGCCCCCTAGGTGTGGTTCATTTGGGTAGGTGTGAACACAGCAATCACACAACCGGACCGAGACCTTCTTGAAGAGGTGGTCTCGGTCCGGTTACAAACGAACTCTGGTGCGGTTCGTTTGTGGTGAGAACGTGTTCCGACCTCAATCCGAACCAACCATTGTTTGGGTTAAACATGAGCATGTTACAGTCCTGGAGGATTATTAATGTGCACCTCCTCCTGTACTGCACGATGAGCAGCACTAAAATCAACCTGCGTAGTTGTCCCTCCATTGTGACATTAGAAAGTGTCACTTTTATCTTGCTTGTTATGGTCCGGCTCTAAGACCATCACAAATAAGGAAACACATGGGGAGTTACATAAAAATAAGTAATTTATTTTAACAACAATTCAAGAATAAACAATATAACCAAGTATTACTCCATTAAACAGAAGAAACTGGCAAGAAAACACTCTGCCAGGTCAACTCAAGATAATGCAAACTAAACTATACAAAAACTCAAGTAAATGCAATCAACGCAGCATGGTGCCAGGGGGAAAAAGAAGAGGCACCAAGTTCCCAGGAGGGCGGGTTTTAAAGGGCTGGAGACAGTGGCCAGCTGCCTCCAATCACCACGACCAATCAAGCCACCAGTACTCTGAAACAAAAGAACATAAACAACACCAACACCAAACCCTAGTGGAGGCCCTGGGGTCGTCACAAAGTGTACTCTTCTTCAACGTTTTGTTTACTTCCTGGATTTTTCCTGCATGGAAATTCTGACCAATCAAGAGCAGCTTTCTCATGCAAGGCATTTGATCTGGTCCACTTGTAAATGCTGCCGTGAGAACACGGACCAACTCTAGGCAATTATGCAACTTTGTAACAAAATCAGTCCCTGATTCAGACCAAAGCAAGACAACTCTAGGTCTGAGTGCAGCCTAAATTTGTGCTAAACAGGACTTTGGTTTTAGACCGAAAACTGGCAAGCTATTGACATTCCTGTCAACCTCTGCTGTGCTTTGTTTTCAGCACTTTAAGCACTAAAATTCAAGCCTCAGATATTGATAGTTTAAGCATTACAATTCCATGTACAACAGTGTGTGCTTTGGAAAGCCTTTTTCCTTAATAAACAAACACAGCACTGCTCAACAACTTCCCAGGTTTTGTCTCATCCCATTATATCTAGCCTTGTACTGATGTGCCTGTATGCAAATGTTGACAAAGCACTACTGGCAGGGTGTACAATGAACGCGGATGGGTTGGATTAAGAGTGAATTCCAGTGGGCATACGGGGATGTCTTAACAAATAGCGACAAGCATTTTTTTCCCAAGGACATCTTACTTTGTTTTTCCATTTTCTGAAGTGTTTATTCACTTTCACCAGCTGTGAATGGCCATCTCACTCTGCACTGTGTGACAATAGTGAAGCACCACACTCCAAACCAAGCAATTTCCTCTCAGAATGAATGCTGGCATGTTTGTCATTGTTGTCTTCCACAAGCTCGAAAAAACACTGTACAGCACCATCCAGGCTCATTGAGGACAGATATAGATTGTTTAGATTTATGGCGCTACAGAGGAATAATTGCATCTTCTAATTGTGCCAAGTCTGAGCTCTCAAGGGAGCGACGCGGCTCCAAAACAAAGAAAGATTAATAATGAAATGATGAGACATGGGCTATCAGAGGATGATGCGCCGGGAGGGGAAGCTGTGATTTAAAGATCTGGACAAGCTAAGACTTAATCACTTTATCTGATTGGTATTTGAAGCCATGAATCTCAATTAGCAGGCATTAGGATCTTTTTTGGCAGTTATGCGGAGTCCATTTCCATGATTGGACCGTGTCTGCCTGTCAGCCAGAGTTAATACGCTGCTGCATGGATGGAAAATATTTTGAAAACATCCAGAGGAAATATATGAGCTGTAAGATGGTAATTTCAGTGAAAGGGTTCTCAAATTTATTAGGCTACTCAAAGGTCCATATCTGATATTTATTCACGGTCAATTTGTAACAACAAAATAACATTTAATCAACTCACATATATCTTTTAAGCATCAAACAAGACAGTCAAAATACATCACAGCCGAGAGGAAGAAATTACATTGTTTTCCTGTGAACAGTTGCTTGAACCTAGACACAATTAGTTGCAATTAATTAATATCATAACTCTAATGAATGGCCCAGCATGAACCACAGCAGACACTACGTTCACACTGGTTGTAGAAAAGGTGTACCAGAGAAAACGAGGCACATTCTGTGATTTAGGAGTTCATAACTAATTCTCCAGTGTAACGTTAATTTGTGAACTTGTCAGCAACAATACAACTCTCCAGCAGTTAATGTCACTATGACAACGATGTCAGTGACGGAGAAAAGCCACACCAAAACCACATTCATCAGGGGACAGAATCTCTGTAAATTATCTCCGGCTACACAGTTTATTCAAAGTCTCTAACAATCTATCCATCAATAGAAAATTTATTTCAAAGAAGTATTTCAAACATCAAACTCCATGAGGTATTAATAACATGAGCGATAAATTGGTTCTGGATTGACTTGCCGTCCGGTCTGGACTTTAAGACCTGATTTCCTCATACAGAAATGTGATAATGTATATGTTAAATTTCTATATGTACATGTCAAGAAAAAATGTATGTACGTGTGTACAAACTATATATGAAACCTATTAGAAATTGAGACAGGTTGTGGGTTCAATCCCCGGCCGAGTCACACCAAAGACTATAAAAATGGGACCCATTGCCTCCCTGCTTGGCACTCAGCATCAGGGGTTGGAATTTGGGGGTTAGATCACCATATGATTGCCGCGGACGGCGCTGCTGCTCACCGCTCCCTCAGGGGATGGGTCAAATGTGGAGAACAAATTTCACACACTCAGGTGTGTGACAATCAGTGGGACTTTAACTTTTACTCTTACTGGAGAATCGTTCCAACCAGGGCTTAACCCCAGTCTTCGGCGGGAATTAGTGTTCTTAACTGCTAACCCTCAAACTCACAGGGCTCTGGCGGACCCAGGTTCATTGGTTGAGGTGGCTGCAAACCCTCTGTAGCCGACTTCCACTGGTTGTACCTTCGCTGTCCAGCCTTGTTGTTGTGCATTGGCTGCAAGCTCAGAGTACCTCAGCTTCTTGCGCTCGTAGGCCTCCTCCACTGCACTCTCCCAGGGCACTGTCAGCTCGATAATGTACACGTGCCTGAGCGAGGCTGACCATACCACAAGGTCTGGTCGCAGGTTGGTGGACGTGATCTCAGCTGGAAAGCAGAGCTTCTGGCCCAAGTCTGCCAGCAGCTTCAAATCCCGTGCCCTGCCTAGTTGCCCAGTGTCTGGTCTTGAGGTTATATTATTACATACATACATCTTCTGGGTATATGAAGATATTTGGCCTTAAAGGTAACATCTATGGCAACATCACTCTTGATTATAGGTGCTTTAATGTTATATATTATGACATTACCCATACCCATGTATATGTATGCATAAGTACACATATACAGATACCTACATATATATAGAACCTTTAAAGGAACAGGCAGTTGCAGAAGATAAAGGTATAATCAAGGATACTTTTCTGACTGGCTACAACAGGATGTGTAAAAAAAAACAAAAAACGTCGAGTTATCAATAATGTAGGAGGTTAGATTCTAACTTTTATATCCTCCTGAGACCCTGCGTCCTCATATGTGGACATTGGGTTTCCTGTACTTTATACTTCATTCTGCTTAGACTTAGGGCCTTTTCATACCTATGTAGGTCGTTTGGTCCGAACTTTTGGACTTTCCAGTTTGGTCCGCAGGTGTGAAAACTACCCCCGGACCACGGTCTGGACCAAACAGCCGAAATTTGGTCCGGCCAAAAGAGGTGGTCTCGGTCAGGACCAAACGGAACCATGGTCCAGTCTGTTACTAGTGTGAAAGCATTTTTTTGGATGGTATGGACTTTCGGATCATTGACAGGAAATTCTGGTGCGCCGGTTGTTCATTTCCGCCAGGAGAGAAGTCAAGTCCACCATCAAAAATGAGCCATCTATGGTCACTCACCTCAACACTGGTCGCTCCCGAGTTGGCAGGGCTCTCAGCACTGCTAACATTGCTAGCTGTCTCCTCCTCCTCCTTCCTGCGGGCGACGATGACATCTTCACGCAAGGTGTAGATTTATATTTTGTTTTTGTACGAGCCGCGAGTATTGTGCTCTACGTTGGTGCTGCAGCTGTTGCAATGCCATAATAGTATGAGTAGCGTGGCGATTATTACAATCAGTTCGTCCATTTTCGTGAGGTAATGTTTGTAAACATTGAGGGGATTTCTACCGCCTACTTGACAACACACTGACATCAGACCCCCGCCCATTTATAAACCAGTTGATGTCAAATATAAGGTGACGCAACCCACGTAGATGAACATAACTATGTCATGTAAAGTTCTTTAGTCTGCTCACAGAATTGCAATGCGAACGCAAAACCAAGGGACCAAATGTATACAATGTAACAAAAACACGGACCTTGGTCCGGACTTTCAGGTGTGAAAGCCCCCTTAGACCTGTTGTAACAACAAGAAACTTTTCATATTATTACCTGATACTGATCTTTTTTTTTCCCTGGTGTGGCATCAATATGCTGCCGTACATAAAATCAAAATACACTAATCAATGTTAAAACAAGATGGCAGCCATCTCTGCCAAGTCAGTCTGCAGCCGATCCAGGTCCAAAACCTGATCACATTTTATGGTTGGAACTTGTTTATTCATGATTAATAAAGTTTGTAGTTTGATATGGCAACAAATTTGAGCAACTTTAGCAACAGTAACAAACTAAGATGCTGTTAATTAGGAAGTGCTCGTTTGAGGACGTTGAGACTTTATTATTGTTTCATTTGAGGACGATGATAGAAATAAATCACAAGGCTTTTAGATATGTTGCATTATTTGTAATCTAGTTTCTAAAGTTTGAGATGCTGCATCACTTCCCTCAACCACTGAGTCCAGCTCGGTGGGTAAAGGTTCTTTCAATGGAGAGGGATTAACCTCTGTGCTAATGAAGTGACAACTAAAGTATAGTTTTAACATGATTGCTAACATATTGAGATTTTCAGCCTTGTGTAAAAATCAGTAGATCTCCAGGCTTCGGGCTGAGTTTAAACTACATCAGCTCTTTTTTCACCTTCACCATTGAAGTGTTTTCTCAGCTGCTGCTGTTGTTGTCTTTTTGTCTTATAATTAATGATTTCCCATCTTTGCCGCTTTGTCTATCGTGCTTTGTCTCTCTGTGCGAGCCACTGTGTACTGTATCCTCTTGCCTTTGTGCACCTTAATTACGGCTGAATGGGAGACAATGGCTCCTTTAACTGATAGGCCTTTCTCTCGGCTCCCAGGTCCTCTATCATTCCTCGCCACAGGTTCTCAAAATGGCTGCCTTTGTACCTGCTCCCTCCATACCTCAATTATTAGCAACCCAAACGGTCGTCCTGGTTACCTGCAGATAAGCAGCTAGGCTAATTCAGTTAGCTTGTTATCTCATCGTTCGGAAGGTAAAATGAAAGATGTGGGAAAATCACCTAATTAGCCACTTTGATGTATTGTCCCTTTGTAAGTATACAATCAGCAGAAAGATTACCTTGCGTTCTCTGCTGCTGAAATCCAGGATTAACAACATGCTTTTTGTCCCCCTGTGGTGTTTAATTTTTTTTTAATTATTCACATTCTGATCTTCAATTTTTGCTTTGTGGGTGCACAAACATTCACAAACCCAGAGCCTCTTTAGCATCACCTGAGGTAGTTTTGAAGGAACGCTAATCAAGGATTCAGTTTGATAATATGTCTATGAAATATTCACTCTTCTCTCTCAGCGTTGATGTTTGCATCCTACAGTGAGCTGCGATCTACCTCTTTGTGGCGGCATGCATCTGATTTTGGCAGAGGCTCTCGGGGAGATGTGTGTGCATGCGGATGACATCGGGGGAATCACTCAGACGAGTATCCTACTTGACAGTTGCTCGCCGCCATCCGATGCCTCTCACCTGAGGCACAGGCACCGACGTCCTTCAAAACCATCTGCCTGTCTTTCACCGCTAATTGATTTGTCCTTGAATGGAGGTGTCTGGGAATGCTTCGGGGAGGATATGTGTTTTGACAGATGCTCGGCACGTGAATGTGTAGCGTACACGAAAAAGGGCGGGGCCTTGACTGGGAGATGCTCTCTGCGCCTGGAGGTGAATTAGTCATCTTTGTGATGCGTCGAGTTGTTTAAGCAAAGCAGCGGGGAGCGTAATGGCGTGGCGTCGAAGCAATTTTACAGCAGCAATCTGGTTTGTTTTTCTCATGCTTCAAAGTACATTAAACTCTTTCTCTCTTCTGTGTAGTACTTCCCTCTCGCCCTCTGGTAGCTCCTTAACTAAGCCAGCGCTTTTCACAGTCTGTAGGGATTCATGCCTAAATGCAAGGAAACACTATCACAGGAGGGGGTGGCCTCCCTGCCAGTTTGATACAGACTGATTCAGCTTCTAAAACACTTCCCCATCATCAAATGCCTAAAGCACTGAAATCAATACATTGTGTTTTTTTTTCTCTCCACACAATGGCATTAGCCTACACTTGGTGTGTGGGGTTTATTTTTCCAGTAAGACCATGAAGGCAATCATAAATTCAGGAAGTGAGGAATTATTCAAAAAAGAAAATGCTGCAAGCCACAAGTCGAACTGTAGCCTTTGAGTTCAGTGCTCACAGGAGATTTCTCCAGTAGTTTTTTTTGCATAATTGCACACTAAACCTTATTGCCCCTCCTCCGAACGAACACTTCACCACCCCTCAACTCACCAAAAATCATCTGGAAGATACGTAGGTTAGCATGATGTGTTATGTGTTAACAAGAAACTTCATGGGCTAAGTGAAACACTGCAGAAGTAGATGGATGTGATGTTCACACATCCTCTCTGAAGGGATTTCAATGAGAGGAAACGTGCAGAATTATTCATGGTTCATCGCTGTCAAGACAAATCGACCAAAATCCTGAGGACATAAAATACTTACAAGTGTTGGTCTCATCATGCTGCAGTGCAGTTTAATGAAAAAATACTTTTAATGAGCATCAAGTAGAGGCTGTTCTGGGTTACAAATAAAGGAACTTTTACCTCAATTATCAGATGTAACTTAATATTAAACCCACTACAAGCAGCTGACGCTGTAGCATCCTGCCCTCCTAATTACCAGGCTGCAGTATGTGGGACTCCTCTTCCCACAATAAGGGAATAAGTGCAGATTTAAACTACCTACCAGTGATTGGTGGTCTGACTCTGAGGGTCTGTTCCCTGGTGCTTACATTGAACAAGGAGAGTAACTAATGTATTGGAGTCAGAAAAGGTTAAATGCCTTCAGTGGCATTAAAATGTAATTAAGATTTTTTCCCAGTATGTTAAGAAGGAAGAAACACAAACATGTAGCCTACTGCAGATTATGTACAGAAACAACAGTCATACCTTTTTGAACATACATTTTTAAAGAGTCTACACCCCATTTGACTTTCTATAGAATTATACAGCAGTTAAAAAATCATAGCAGTGTGTAGTGCGCTTTTGAAGAGGACCTATAATGCTCATTTTCAGCTTCAAACCTGTATTTAAATGAGCTATATGTAAGAAATCTAAAGCAAATAGTGGTAAAATCCTCCTAATATGTCACAGAGACTAAGGAATAATGTTCATATAACATACTGATCTCACCAAGAACAATAGCACAGCCAGAATATTCGCATTTAAAAAACATTTTTACAGTCCACAAATCATGTTTATGTTTTGAATTTGTGTTTTGGCCTGTTGCGCCACCCACCGCCGTCTACCAGTCATGCAGTCAGTAGAGTCTCAGCATCAGTTAAAGTTACGACTGAGCTACAGCAGCACGGCAAGCAGCGTTAGCAGTGTCCCGGTACATAGCATTAGCAGCCGGCTCCTCCTCAGCTGTATCCCGGCAGCAGCGTTAGCAGCAGAGAAGCCGGACTTGCTCGAACGGTCCGCTGGAAAACCGAAGATCACGGACGCGGCAACACGGCCCTGCCACGGCAGCCACCCGTGGGCAAACAAATCAGTCTCCAGCGTGCCGCTGTCCAGCAACCTAGAATCTGTAGGGGAGGGGGGGCGGACACGACTTGCGGCAGTATTTTGACTTTGAGTGCAGTAACCGTTTTGGCCACATTCTTTCATACAGCGCCTTTAAGGTTTCTACTAGAAATGTTTCTATGGTCGAAAAAAACTTTATTTTCCACGTACTGTCTGCGCTGGCCGTTTTCATTCTGAAGTCGTCAAATGCTGGGACTTTGTCAGTGATTTCGACATCAGACACCAAAGCAAAAAGATACCTTTTGTGGCGGTATGATATGCCACCAGGCGGTGGCGGTTTATAATGCCACCCAGCTGCGAATCATAAGTCCCAACAGGGCGAGCAGGTGGGATTTTGGATGAGTCCAACAAATCCTGGACTTTCACCCAGGAGGCTGCTGTTCGCTTCCAGTGTGATTGTTGAGCCAAACCATGATGTTTTGTTTTTTTTACACCTAACCACAGAAGAATATCTATTCACTCTGAAGATGTCGAAATCTGGCACTTGGGTAGTGACATACGGCTTTAGCCACTGACGAAAAAGACATCCTTTAATGTCGGCATGATACAAAGCTAGCACTCAGTGGTGTTAGGGGGAGATGTGGTGGGACACAAACGAAAGTTGAAGTGGCAAAAGTCCTAGGGGTGTTTGTGTCCTGTAAAGATTATAAAGCCAAACCCTGTACTTCTTCCCTAAACCTAACCACATGCTTTTGTTGCCTAAATCTAACCATGTGCGTTAGTTGTTGAAGGCAAAAAAACATCAATTACTGGTAGTTTACCAATGTAGTGCATTTATTTTTAAAGAGACTTTATGCAAACTACATAATGTCTGCAGACATTTGCCTCATTATTTGAACTTTGGCCACATTTAATATGAACATCCTTCATCTTAACACTATATATATGACGCAAAATCGCAAAATAGGTCCCCTATAAAATGATGCCACTTGCACAACAGCATCCCGTTTTGTTGGAGCCAAAGCGTACACAAACATGCAGTGAGAGTCCCTTGGCCATTCTGAGGCAAAGCAGTAGAAGGTTTTAAAAATGCAGGTTTAATTATTTGATCTTACCTGTGATCGCTTCCCCACTAACCTAATAACGGCATGAATGTCTGCTGGGGGTGTGCGTTGATTCCTGTGAGGCCGCGGGCTATAGAAGAGACGATTAACTATTTGCATTTAGATTGTATGTTGACACAATTTGGACATATGGCCCTGTGATTCAGACGTAGGGAGAGAGAGGCAGGGCCCGGGAGATAGAAGCTGACTATGGGGGCCCTGAGTATGTGTGTGTGTATGCATATATGGGTGTTTGTACGTACACACGGTGGAGGTGGTCCAGTGTTAATAGCCAGGTCCATCTCCCCCCCCCACAGTTTTCCTCAGGTCTTTCCCCTATCTGCGATGAAGGATTGGAGGATTCACAGCTTTAGCTCCACTGTAGCTTATTGCTTATTAGTTGGCCTCGACACCCTGAGGAGAACATGTGGGTACATATAAGGGGGATTTAAGGAGGTTCCATCTAGTGAATGAATGGATTACATGATTATAAAGAGCCCTGCAGGGAGGCTTCGATGTTAGTAGAGGCAACCAGCTGGGGAAAAGGAGAAATGTGAATATACAGTAAGTAGAGGAGGAGAGATGGGAGGAGGACACCTTGAATGTGCGCTGATGTAAAAGGAGCTTGACTGTGGACATTTATTCCTTCTACACCATAGAAGTCAGTGCTATTGTGCTGTGGTGGTAATGGAACTGTGCTCTCGGCAAATGTCACTGTCAAAGAGAGACAGTTAAATGAAAATCCTGTTTTTACAATCTGACTTTCATTATTGTAGTCCTGGCCATCACCTCTGTTAGTAATGATAACATTTTACTTACCATCTTAGCAACTGCTGTGATAGAGGGAAGTGGCAATGCTTCTTTGAATATGATTTTTTTCTTTTAGGCCAACCCAGAAGTTAACATTGCCCTGGTTCCCCCTTCCACTGTGAAAAGTTGTGGATGGTACCAATGGAGCCGTTCCGTACCGTCCCCATTTTTGGTCCCCCCTCTGTTGGGGTACCTAGCACACAGATCTGGTACTAAAAGGTGGAGCTGTGAACACTGCAGTCTGTTGATTGGTCAGTAGAGGACGGTCACTCTGCTCAGGGCTGAGTTGTGGCTGTTTTGAGGCCCATGTAACCACTGTTCATACCGTGGAGAGTTTTATTAGTAAACTATAACTATAAATTAAAGGATGTTTTGCTGCCTCTTGCAACAGCTGGAGTCTGAGAAAAAATAACTTAATTCACTGGGCCGACTGCTGGTGACTTTTAAGGTGGAACGTTAACTTGTAATGTTACTCAATGCATGAGGTGACGATATGAATCCATTACTTTAGTTTTCATATGACATACAGTTTAGTAATGAGTGGATCTTCAAGCATTTATATATATATGTTAATTTCTACTGGGTAATGTGAATTGCATATATTCTAATCCTCACTTGGAGGAAAAAAAAAAAGCGTCATGGAACATCGTTGCTGTGGGCTTTGGCAACACTAAACCCCTGAGCTTGTCTGAGAAGGACTAAATGCACAAACCTGCTTTTTCTAACTATCCCATGGAGAGAGACTCTCACTGCAGCCTGTTTTATTTTGTTCTGACAATGTTAGTGTGCCTCCTCATTCAAGGTGCAGACTTCCATCTGTGTCACCGGAGATGTGCTCTCTCCGCCTTATACTTTCCACGTAGGCGTGTGGAAGAGGCTTTCTGCGTAGGCCCGAGGAAAGGCAGAGGCCCCAGAACAGAGCCATACTGCCAAATATAATACCGCAGATGGAAATAAAGTTTTCTTTGACTTAAGTGTTTGTGACTGAACTATGAGTTAATAGATTTAAAATTGTTTTAATGGTCTGTTAAAATGATTTGTCACTAATATGACTCATTTCACATTACTTTTTTTTTTACTGATAATATAACACTTAGTTATTAGTTAAGTCTACACTTTAAACTTCTGCGATAAGCTGCTACCAACCATCTGTTTATTCATCAGCAGTGTTGTGCATGTTCACACTTCACAAGAGCTCAAGGATCACTTCACACATTTAAAATAGACTAGTTCACCTACATAGCTGTTAACAGTCTCTAAAAGTGAACTAGTTTAAGTTCATATCCTTTTTGTTGGACTCTGTAACTTACTTAACTTACTGTTTCGTTGAGCTGAACAGTCCTGAGTCACACTGAGAGACGCTAAGTCATGGTCAGATAAGTTTGGCGGTGGCTGTGAATCACACTTATTGCTAGGTTTGTTAACTGCATTTTTATAAAAAAGAAATAATAATTGTACCAAAGGTGAGACTACAGAACAACACTGTGTTAGAAATGGAGGATATTACATATCCATATGAACTGACTTCAGTAGTGCCTTCAGTAGTAGCTTTGTGTGTCATGTTGGCATGCTGCGTGCCATAAATCCCTGGGTGACATAAAAAAAGCATTGTTTACTGTCTTGAGAGTCGCACAGTCAAGTTTATACATTGCAAACTAATGTTCACCAAAGGTATGAGTACAACACTGTCTATCAGTATCCCGGCTCAACCAGACAATATAGCTGGGGAGTTATAACCTCAGTCTCACTTGTAAACACGGCTACCCTTTAATAATTCACAGTTTGACAGTGCATCATTCGTCTTCTACTCCATGTGTGTTTTCAGTAATGTGAGCAAATATTACCTCAGTTTACGTGAGAAGTGTTATGACTCAGGTGTCAGTTTAAGTCTTTGAAACAGCCTGGGTTTACTTGCCCATAGATGTTTCTGTGGCTCATGTGTATGTGGACGCCACTTCTGTCCCTTTTCCCACTCAGCCTCACTTTGTCAAATGGTAGATACTTATAAGACTATTACTCCATCAGCTCATGAGAGGGTCTGCTCCAGCAATTCCTGAAATCTGTCGATGCAGACTGACAGTGATGACTTGCATGACATATTCTCTCATCATACTAACGCAATCGATCAGCGCGTGGAGCATATGTACGTTTGTTAAGTCAGCGCGGGAGACAAATGCAACGCGTAGAATGTAAGATTGTTTGTCTTTATTGACTGGTTGTTCAGCTGATATTTACAGAGCTCTGCTGTGTGAAACAGTTAATTAGCGTAATCGATCGCAAAGCAAACACTTCTCTGTCATGCTGTCAAATAAGCTGCTTTGGTCTGGAGTTGTTTTTATTGATATTCCTTGATGTTACTTGTGTTTTCCTTTTTTTTCCTACACCGACTTACTTTCCTTGCTCAGATGAACCTTTTATTGATTCCAACCTTCAAAAACACCATCTTTCCTGTGCTGCAAAAGTCTAAAGGTGTACTTTGTGTTTTGAAAACTTTGATTCTGTTTTGAACCTTTAAGACTAAATAAGTCAGATACACTCAAAGGATAGAGACAAGAGTCTGCAAGTCTTGTCAGTATATAACATCTTATTCAGAGGATGTACAGCGCCCTTTTATGTAGGTTTCACATTGCCTGGAGCCAGATTGTCAAAGGAAAGATGGACAGTTTCAGAAACTTAAGAAAATTAATGACTGAATGGATGAATGATTGAAAGAATGATGAAAAATGGAACGGAAATTCTTGTCCTCATC
The DNA here is from genome assembly GCF_006386435.1 of Epinephelus moara. Taxonomy (NCBI): domain Eukaryota; kingdom Metazoa; phylum Chordata; class Actinopteri; order Perciformes; family Serranidae; genus Epinephelus; species Epinephelus moara. The sequence goes on from NC_065528.1 coordinate 17,011,758, forward strand.
AAACTAGAAGCTGTGGGGCACCTGGATTCTCTCCTTACATTTGATTTTAAGATATTGCTTAAATTTACTTACACATCCATCTTTAGCAGCAGCTATAAATGTCTCAGCAGCTATCAGATGGATTGCTATGACATGACATTCATGGTGCCCAGAAGATGAACCCTACGGACTTTGGGTTTACCATAGGGTTTACATTTACATAACATGGCTCAGAGTGAAATGTCTCAACAAGTACAAGATGGATTGCCATAAAATTTGATACAGACATTCATGCGCCCCTCAGGATGAATTATAATAACATTGATGTTGCCCTGATTTCCCTTTAGTACCATCATCAGGTCAAAATCGGTTTGGTTTATGACCAAATAAGAAGCAGCAACCTCTGGGGCTGAAAAATGAAGCCATCACGGAAGTGTCAAACACTGCAGTTTCTTGAATGGCCACTTGAGGCAGCCTCCGAAATAGAGTCACTCCCCATAGAGCCCCATGTTTAAATAACAGCAGGAATTAACATGTTTACAGCCTAGTACAAAAAACAGTTTTGGTGTCTATGGCTAATTTCAACATTAATGGCAACTGTATGCGAGATGAATTTTTTTATAACTCACCCATTTACATTTAATTGAGACTTAAAGTTATGCATATTTAAGGGCAGGGCCACCTTGAGTGACAGGCTGTGTGCGAGGCGTCGTCACAGTATGAGTCAGATCCAGCCTCTTGTCCAAGTAGCCAAGATGGTAACAGCCGAAATGCTGAACATGAGGCTTCAACGCGGCAGTCCACAAAACAATGAGTGACATCATGGTAGCTACATCCATGATTAACACATTTTACACAGTCCAAGCCAAATACCTGCAAAACTCAGGTTACTTTCAGCAGTACTTAGTATTAATTAGTAAGTGTTTGCATGCTAATATGCCAACCCAAGATGGTGAACATGATAAACATAAAGTTAACATAAACATAAAGATGGTATACCTGCTAAACATCTTTAGCCCTGTTTACACAGAGATTGTGCAGTAGGGCAGCTGCAAAGTCCGTACTTTATGCAGCCTTAGCATCTTTACACAGAACCAAACAATGGCAGCATCATGCTGCTTCAGTGAGTGATTTTAGATAGCATGCTGACATCGTTGAATGGAAAGAGGTAGGTGTGACAAGTGACACAATAGCAACAGCCCCTAGTGTGACATATTACAAATGCATAAGTGCTTTATAAACAATAATTCAGTCAGGACCTCTTTAGTAAAAAAAAAAACCCTTTATTTCCATTTGCAGTATTATATTTGGTGGCATGGCTCTGTCCTGGGGCCTCTGCCTTCCCTAGGCTCACTTGGTAAGCCTAAGGCAGAGAGAGCACACCTCTCTGCCCTTCCATGCACCTAAGAGGAAAGCCTTAAGGCAGGCAGAACACACCTCCCTGCCCTTCCATGCACCTAAGAGGAAAGCCTTAAGGCAGGCAGAACACACCTCCCTGCCCTTCCATGTGCCTACATGGAAAGCCTAAGGCAGGGAGAACAGCAGCAGAAACAGAACAGAGCAGCATCAACGACAAACAGAAATGACATGACATTGATAAGTCAGACACAGCATGAAAAGGAGGAGCATCACTAAATGCATACAGGGTACATAGTTTCACAGCTCTACTGTATGATTTGGCTCATTTTATATATATGTTTGAATATGTGTACTACTATGAGGTAATACACATATACATTTTCCTCATTCTGTGAAAAATGAAAAGGCTCTTCTCTTCTTTGCTCTTCTGTTAATTTACCAGACTTTTTTGGTGCAACTTTAGGCAGCCTTTCACCTAATTTTTCTCAGCATGATTGGCTCACAGCCCCAATGCCTCAACTACCACTTCACAGTGCAGTTTCTCATAAAGTCAGATCAATTACTCCGAGTGGAACGTGATTTCTGTCTCATTTCCTGTCCTCTTTTTTCACAGCTTCACAGGGGCAGTTGGGGAAGGGAGCACCATCTGTCCACCTTTGCCCAAAAAAAAAAGGAAAACACATCCTGTCTGTGTTTAACACAATCTCACGGAGGCACTTGTTCCTCTGGAAATCCTCTTGCCACTAAAATCAATTTGCTTTCATCAGGCCTAATGACACTCGGTTAGGGCTGCCATTTCCAAGTAGGCCATTCAGGGAGCTATTCATGGAGGATGGAGTAACTTGGTGAAAACACTTCAGTATCCAATGATCCATATGGTCAATAGACTTTTCTGAAAGGATCAAAATGAGTGCACACCCAATCTCTCCTTTTAAGATGTGAAAATTATACTTAAAAGGTATATTTATTTATTTACTCATGCTTTCATTGATTTATTTGACCAGTACGTGCGCTTTATGCCCCCAGAACCCATTTGTGCATTCTCTAAAATACAGCTGTCAGTTGACATTTGCTGTTTTCTCTTAATTTGAACAAGAATCAAACAATTGCACTGAGAAAAATATTTGTAAGAATGTTAATACAAAGAAAAAGGGAACAAATAAGGGTTTAGCTTTGTTCATGATTGTGCTGTGCACCATGTGAACAAGATTTCCAGCCAAGCAGTGCTTTGAGCTAAACAAACATTCTAATGTCTAGCAGGTATAATAACCATGTTAAGCACTGTAGTTTAGCCAGTGGAACAATTTGCTGGCGCTAAACACAAAGTACAGCTGAGGCTGGTGGTGACCTGATGAAAGCCCTCAGTGATTGTTTCAAACAGAAGACTTCTTGTCAGTATATAACATCTTATTCAGAGGATGTACTCTATTCCCATGTTAGTTTCACATTGCCTGAAGCCACATTGTCAAAGGAAAGATGGATAGTTTCAGAAACTTCATAAATGAATGACTGAATAGATGAATGATTGAAAGAAATGATGAAAAATGGAAAAGAACCTGGAGTCTTTCCATTTTACTTTAGGAAGTTGTTGCTTAAATTTACTAACACGTCCATTTTTAGCAGCACCTACAGTATAAATGTTTCTACAGCTATTGGATGGATTGTCATGACATGACATTCATGGTGCCCAGTGGATGAACCCTACGGACTTTGGTGATCCCTCGACTTTTCGTTGACATTACATTGCTCAGAGTGAAATGTCTGAACAGCTACCAGATGGATTGCCATGAAATTTGGTACAGACATTCATGCCACCCTCAGGATGAATTATAATAACTTTGGTGATGTCCTGATTTCCCTTTAGTACCATCATCAGGTCAAAATTGGTTTGGTTTATGACCAAATAAGAAGCAGCAATCTCTGGGGCTGGAAAAAAAAGCCATCATGAAGTGCCAAAAAAACACAGTGACCTATTCAAACAGAGGACTACAACCTGCAAACACGTTTAAACTGAGTGGTTTGTGGTATTGTTGGGTGGTATTAAATGATAACTCAGTCACACTTAATGAACCTCTCTAAATTAATTTGTATTAGTAGGGTTTGTAAACACAATAGTAAAAGTGATCAGACACTGAACAGCAAGTGAAGGCCAAATCATGTTACCTTACCCAAAATCTGATTCTTTAAGAAGGACCCCCTTTACAAATGTAGATCCAACAGCAATAATTTACTGTTTAAATGCCTAACTTAAGCAGCTGATCAATGGTCAAGGGTTGGTCACAACGTGTTCCTGCTCCCTAGTGATGGCCCTTCATGCTATTCAAAGGAATTTTCACGAGACTAATTGGTTAATCAGAATACTATTGTATGTGTATCAGTATGGATGCTTCAGTGAACTTCTACAACCACTTAATGTAACATAATTAAGGGTGCATATGTGATGAAGATAGCGCAGCATGGAATATGAGGTAATGAATTCAGGACCCCAGGAAGATTAGCTGGTGCCAGTGGCATCCAAGAATGGGGATCCTTTTTAATAAATAAATAAATAGACTGATCACGTTTCAAAAGGTATTACTTTAGACACCTTGCACAAGCATATTAATATTGTATAATGACGTTACAATGCAATAATGCATTTATTTCTTTGGTCTATGCGACTGACTGTGCTGCCTTCAGGTCCCTGCAGGCAGACAAACACAGCAGCAATCAGGCAAGCAGTGTGTCATTTTCTTTCATTACAATTTCTTCAACAAGGGATGCAATTGTAGTTGTGACTCTGCGTCATCTAAGTGTGTTCCCTGGTCCTGCTGTCTGATACCAGGCAGGCTGCCAGCTAATGTCTGGCTTAGCTTCTTCAGTGTCCTTTATCACAATGCAGGTGTCAGGATGGGAGCTCTAAAAGGAGGCCACACGTAAAGAACGGATGACTCAGAACCGCCAGGGGTTTGATGCGTGGGTCTGCATCCAGCTGCAGCATCCTCTGGACCAGATCTGCTCATAGATGCTGCTCTGTTGTCCACAGTTCGTCTTCATGTCTGCTTGAGGTCACCGAGACCCTTGAGCCTGACATATTTTGTATCTTAATCACAAAAACATCCTGTAAGCCAGCTCCTCAGGGTTCTTGGATGCTGGTCTGCTGTTTGTGGAGGTAGAAGTCCTATGCTGTGTCTCAAATCGCGTACTTCTGTACTTGCACTTAATATTTTGAGTGCATAAGTGCATTCACACTGAGAAGTATGGAAAAATGCAGTGCACTATGAGTACCTGGATGGTGCACTGAAAACAGTCAAGGAGTGTGGAACTATGGACACTTCTCGCCCTCAATGGTCGCCATCTTGGCTACGTAGCGGAAGGGGAGGGACCACTTTTCAAACTGGAAATGGCGGCCGAGGACTGTGCGACCATGAACGTCGCTGCATTGTACAAATATACATGTGTTTGTTGCACTAAGCACCACTATACTGTTGTCGGATATTAGCCAGCAGTATGTTTATTGGGTTAATTTAGCATAACGATAACGCGAATGCTAATACTAGTTTGCTAACTAGCTAATTTGTGGCTAGCTGTTATCCTCCGATACCCCGAACGAGTTTTGTGGATTAAAAAACTACACTGGACTTCTTGTTGGCATGAGGGTCAGTAAGTGCTGTCTGTATTTTCATTCTAAAGTGGTCATTTCCTTTAGGTCACACGATTGAGTTATTTTGGTGGCAATGCAGAGGCAGTAGAAAAGACTGTGGAAAATACATCATATAGTTTTTGTGCTGGTTCGATCATTTAAAGCTTCATGGATGAATGGCTAGTCTTCAGTTGACAAAACAGACTGTGTTCTTGGTATATTTTAGATACTTGTTACTCTTGATTTGTTGCAAAACAGAGACTATATAGCCTTTAATTACAACATTTTGGAAATAAAGGTTTTTTTCACATCCTTTGCTCAGCAGAGCTTTGAATCCTCCGAGCAGGGCTAAGATGGTATTCCCAGCACAACCCTGAGCCCACCAGGACGCCTGCAGTAAACCGGTAATAACTGAGAAAGATAAGTAGCAGTCAGCCCGGATCAATAGTTGAGCACAACACTGGCTAATCAAAGCCTTCACCCCACAGGAGAGACTGACACAGAATGTGTTTGTCTCTCAGGATAATCCAGGTGTCAAATCGGCTGGATTATGAAACCAGCTGCAACCAACCGCTATTGTCACAACTGGGACTGGGGAAAAAAAAGCCACTTGAAAAGAACTGCTTCAAAGCGTTACGCTTGCATTACATCTGTCTTGTGATACATAAGGCAGTTCCAAAAAATATCAAAAGCGAAAAAAAAAATATCACATTTTGTGTGAGGTGTATGTTATGTTTTATATTTTTTCTCATATCATGGAACATTTGCAGCAAAACTCTTAGAACGTTAACACACTTTTTCTAGTTGATTGTTAAAGTGTTTCATTCACATTTTAATACTTTCCTCAACTTGACAATCTTTCAGGTGAAATTAAAATAACCAAATGGGAATCATGACAAATTCCCCAAACACACCTCACTGTGCCTCACTCAGAAAATCCTAAAAAGCCACTGGCTCCTCTCATTCATATCAATCTTCTTCTCCCTCCACCATCCCACAGAGGAATACTTACGGCCTCTTTGTTCGCCTGCCACCCTTCTGTATGTACTCTATTCCAGTTATCTCAAGTGTTAAATCTGTGTCAGGACTTGTCATCTGAATATTTTATATTGTTAATTAAGCATAAGTTAAGCCACTGTAAATGTTGCAGCTACAGCTCTGCGTGGGTTTTAATTCTGCATAGCAGATCTTTACATTGCATGGTCTGTGGTGATGGCAAAGTAAGGCAACAGCATCTTATCAGGCTTATCAGGCACCAGAATTCATATATGACCCACGTAATCAGGAAGGCTGCAGTCACATGACCTATGGACTGATGGGAGTAATGAAGGAAGTGGTGTAAAGAGCAAAAGTCCAAATACAGAGGCAAGTTGGGTGGTTGATAGGTCAAAAACAGGACTTTCCCTAAGGAGACTGGTGTTCATATCCCACGTAAGCCAAGTAAACTTTGAATTATTTAGCGTACGTTGACACCATGTTTCCTTTCCTAAACCTAACGTATGTATCTTAATGTGCCTGGACTGCATACCTTTATGTTAAGTCCGTAACTTTAAGTACATCATGTGATTGTAAGTGCTATATCATAGGCAACTGGACTTGCATGCGTTTCTTGAAGACGTTTCACCTCTCACCCAAGAAACGTCCTCAGTTCAGAACCGAAGAAGCTTCTTGGATGAGAGGCGAAACGTCTTCAAGAAACGCAATCAAGTCCAGTTGCCTACGATATAGCACTTATGATTACCATGACCTGGATGACTGAGTATCTTCACTGACAAGTTTACATCATGTGATCATGCCCAACCATGTCTCTGGGGGGTGTTCCAGAGGCAGGTGGCAGAACGGCTGAAGGCTCCAGAACCCATTGTAGTCAAGCGGGCAGATGGTGATGTGAGTTGGATTTCAGAGGATCTAAGAGTAGCAGAAGAGAATCTAAGAGTATGTTATGTACGTAATGTGACAATGCCCAACCATATTTCTTTTCTTCAACCTACATAACTTTACTTGTCTAAACCTAACCTGCGTAACTTAAGTGTGTAACTTGACGAAGCCATTCATGAGCCGCCAATTTGTTAGATGTCTTACGAACGTATTTAATCGTTGTATGAGAATTTGTTGATTTTCTCTGCTGAAACTTCACAATTGTCTCTCTGCTTTATTAATAATTTGTGGAAATTGGGTGGTTTAGTGGCCAAAGAGACAGTTCTACAATAACTGGGTCACAGGGTTGATCCCAGATGTTTCCTTCAATGTTTCAATCAGTGCCCTATTTCCTGCCACGCAAGACCACCTACTTACTTGCATACAATGTCATGGATGTTGTCTTTTGTGAATGGCATGCTTCATGTTTGAATAACCATCCAAAAGAGTAAGGGCAAAAAAATTCCTAAAGGTTGGTTTGTATTAGGCAAAGAACCAGATATTCAGAAAGGTTTTGTTTGCAAAGCCTTAAAAGTAACATGGGAATAAATCATAGCAAGGAGAAGAGTACTTCAGTTGTACCCACAAAGACGAAAAGATAGAGTTTAATTTCTGCATTTGCAACTGACTGAAGGAGTACAGTTAGTTGTCCTTCACGAGGAAAAGACAGTGAAAAATATCCATTTAGTTAATTAGATGTCTGAATGAGCCATTAGCGCATAATTGAGGCCGTGAATAGAGGTTTAATGAATGGAAAATTATCAGTCATTACCCCACCCTAATCAGTCATTTATTCCGTAATAAGACACAACTCTTGATTGTGCTGCATATTAAAATATATGACAGACTTGGCTGTTGTTGGCATGACAAACAACACTGATTGATCAAATCCACATCTGCAGGTCCTTCGTTCAACAGTGCGCACAACACAGAGCGTGACGGAGTTTGCATCGCTGATTGTTTTTTCCCCTTATTTTGCTGAGCATGTTTTTTTCCTGCATTGTAGCAAGACACATAAGCACAACCTTACACTGTTTACCAGTTACCAACTTCACTGCAGCAGTAGGGGGTTAATTGCCATGCACAAGCGCTCCTGAGTGGTAGCTGCTGAGGTAGGAGGAACAATCACTCATTCGGCACTCAGATTATCCCACAAGGTGTAGAGAGACAGATTTCCACACTGGAATGCTTAACCAACCTGTGGGCCACATTCAACCTGGTTTGCTGAAAAAGGATATAGAAATTTAATACATGCAATATCCCACCAACATCCTTATGGTGAACTTACCTAAAAATATAAGATTATTATTGTCACAAAAGAGACATTTCATTCCTTGAGAGAGAGAAGATCCAACTTCTCTTTCTAGTCTACAAAAAGTCATCATTGAAGTACTTCAGTTGATTATTCACAACATGGAAACTGCCCATTGTTTCAATGGCTCACGATACCAAAACCCCAATATCCCATTGGACCAAAAGTCTATTTGTCAGAGAGCACACAACAACAATTGCTGCATTGCTTTGAAGGCCCATTGCTGTGAATATAAACTACATATTCCCAGAAACAGAAGCACATGGCTTATTATTATGCAGAATGATGTCATTAGACCTTTCTATGTGGTGAAGGCATGATGCACCCTACTCTGACTGTCTGAAACTCCTTGCCTTAGTTGAATAGGTTAGGCATGAGGAGGGATATTGGTTAGGATGAGGGTAGGAATAATTGAAGGTAGGGTAGGGTGAGGGCAGCTAGGACATAACATTACAGAAGCTATGTCCGATGTTTAATCTAATCCTTCCCTGGTCGGCATTATGTAGCAGTTATATTACAATAGTAGAGGCCTGAATCCCCTGAGAAAAATAAGCAAGTCACGTTTCTTCATGGATGCACATGGATGGTTGCCATATTGGTAGGCTGATGTTTGGAACAGCTTAGTGTTGTAGATGGTGAGTTACCAAACGTCAGTTCCAAGAGCCATATACATTCGCAAATGTTCCAAATGAACCGTGGCTGTGGATGTAAAACATAAGAAGGCAGGGCTGACTGATACAGATCGTGAAGTGCAGGAAGAGTGATTATTTTGGAGCAATGCACGTTTGTTTTCAGGATATCTGTTGGATAAATGGGTTTTCGATCCAATGGGACATTTTCCGGACTAGCGTTTTAGAATGATGAGCTGCCATCCATATTCAGGACCAATTTGACCACAAAAAAATGTCTTGTACAGTATATAGTCATCAAGTACACATTTAGGGTCTTTATGCATGGTTTCAAGACCAGTCAGTTGGTGACAGTTTCCCGCCAACTCATGGAGTTAGCGTTATATAACTAGCTAGCAGCGCCGTTTTGAGCTAAACTTTTGTCGGACGCCCCATTTCTATTAAGTCGCCACAACAGACAAGGAAGTTGAAATGAGGAGTTATCTACACAGCACTTCCTTATTCATTTTGCGTAACCGCTTATCCTGTAAGGCAGGGGTGTCCAAACTTTTTTGAATGGGGGCCAGATAAAACAACGTGAAAATACCTGGGGGGGGTCAACTGATTCTCGCATCAAATGGGTTTAAAAAAATAAGAAATGAAGTGAGACAAATGCAACCATTTTTATCTTTTAATGAACTATTACTACGCGATGCCTGTCTACAATCTGTATGATAGTCCTATCATTAGGCCCGTTTCCACTGCAGGAACTTCGGGGTAATTTTACGGGGCTGGGGCCGTTGGTGCGTGTCTCCACCGCAGGAACCACCCCCGAAGGACAGAGTTCCGGAACTTTTACAGGGGCTAAACAAGTCCCTGCCTCAGAGTAGGTACTCAGAACGGCCCCGAGAAACTCCTGGCTGGGGCTTGGGGATTACTTGGTGCTGATTGGATATACTCAAGGCGGGATGTGACGTTTTGTAAATAACAACATGGTTATCGTAGTTTAGCTAGGCTAACCATTAGCTGTTAGCGGTGTCTGTAATAACTCAATAAACCGTCCGTGAAAAAAATATTTTTTCCAGCGGATATCTTAGTTACAACATGATTGAGCTAGCAAAGCAGTTTTGTGTTGCTATGTGTGGTATTGATTCAGTTTTGGGAAATCACGATGTCTACAAAGCATCAGCTGACAGGGAAAGCTAACAGCAGCAGCAAAGCTAACATCAGGACGTCATCTGTTAAAAGCCTCCCGTTGTCGAATACAACTTGAAACTACTCCAGTTAGCTCAATCATGTTGTAACTAAGACATCCCCTGGAAAAAGTTTTTTTCACGGACCGTGACCGGAGATATTACAGACACCACTAACGGCTAACAGTGTCCCTATGCCCCTACATCGCCCCGGTCAAAATGGTCGCGCAACGATTACGTCACATCCAGAGCCCGGTAACTTTACAGGAACCTTCCTCCTACTCCGCTCTCTCAGTGGAGACACAGCGGTTGAGAGGGCCAAGCAAGAGGACGTTCCTGTAGTAGTTTCTGCCCCCCAAATAGTACCAGGAACTTCTTCAGTGGAAACGGGCCTATTGTGAGGTGAAGGGTAAAAATGCAAAGTGATCTTGCTCGATTAACCATTATTGTGTAAAGGGCCTGATCTTGCTCGATTAACCATTATTGTGTAAAGGGCCACATATGGTATATTTGAAAGTCAAGCCGAGGGCTGATTAAAATTGGTCCGCGGGCCACAATTGGCCCCCGGGCCAGACTTTGGACATGCCTGCTGTAAGGGGTCACGAGGGGGCTGGAGCCTATCCCATCTGACACTGGGCCAGGGGTACACCCTGGACAGGTCACCAGACTATCACAGGGCTGACACATAGAGACAGACAACCATTCACACTCACATTCACACCTACGGACAATTTAGAGTCACCAATTAACCTGCATGTCTTTGGATTGTGGGAGGAAGCCGGAGCACCCCAAGAAAACCCACGCTGACACGGGGAGTACATGCACACACTCCACACAGAAGGACTCCCCCACCCCAGGTTAGAACCATGACCCCTCTTGCTGTGAGGCGACAATGCTAATCACTGCAGCACCACGCCACAACCAAAATAAGGTTGCAGCTGGCTGGAGGGAGATCGCTAGGGAGCTTAAAGTTTCTGGTAAATGACCATCGCTAACAACAACTTATTTGCTGTCATTTCCAGTTAATATCACCTTATAAAATGTGTCTTTCCTGTTTCAAAAGTACAAATGTAGGAAGATAGAAAGTACTGATCCATCTTTTGAGTGTGTACATCTCCAGTCAGATCTTGATAGGTATGTGGTTTGTTTACAGGACATAACAGAAGTGCATATTTAACAGTTTCCATGTGAACAGAGAGCGTCTGGTGTTCTCTGTCGCTTGCTGTTAGGACATGGTGTTAGAGCATATGGCCAGTTAAGGTAAAGTGTAAATAAGCAACAGTAATGCTGCTTTTTCAGTTTTTTCCTTATAATGGTGAGGATCTCTCTCTTCTTTTTTTTATATATTGGCACTTTGTTTAATCACACTCAAGGACACACACAGTCAGCACCCAAGCACACACACACAAAATGTCACCCACTTGCCGTCAAGTCGTCAAAACTGGCGTCTCAGTAAAGAACACCTGACTTTGTTCTAGTCCTGCTCTTTTCGCAGCTGCTTCAAAGGCATCGTTAGATTAAAGAGAGCCAGGATACCACGCTTTTTCATCTGTGCAGCACGAGGCCGCTCAGCTGTTGGAATTTGAATGAGACAGATCTAGATGAGAGGACTGGTTGAAGAGGAGTCAGGGTATGTGGATTTCACACATTCGTGTTTTTATGTTTATGGCAACATCCTGCTGTGAGGATAGCACAAGATTTCAGAGAATAAATAGCTGTAAAGTTTCCAACAAACACCGACCTAACTCTTCCACAAACACTAATTACTGAATGAACAAAATCCCCCAGATGTCTTCCATGTGGAGTTGCAACACCTTCGCACTGAGTGCTTTTATTTCTAATAACGTTGTTTGTTTTGATCTTTTGTAAAAGGTGGTGGTGAGTTTTTGTTCAAGTCATCCTAAAAAAACATCTTTGAATGTCACACAAAGAATAAGTTTGACATATGACAAATGCTTATTCACTCTTTTGCTGAGAGTTAAGTGAGAGGATCAATACTACCGTCTCATGTCTTTCCATTAAAGAACACCTCCTTTATTCATTTATTTATTTATCTGAGGTTTTTATATCATCCTGTAGCTTTCCATCAGTGTTTCCAATGCATTCAAATCCAGATATTCACATTTTTGGTCAGAGCATGCATGTCTGAGCCTGAAAATGCAATTTTCCAAAGCCCTTCTAAAAACCTTTTCCCACGTGATGTGATGTAGGTTTCTGCATGATGTCGTTGCTACATAAACCTACTGTATAAACCTGCGTACTACTGTGGACACCATGTGTGTTCAGTTCTGAAACAATAACAAACAAGCTAAACAATAAAGTCAGCTGTCAGCTCAGTCAGCTCAACTCCCGTGTGAGTGTGAGGTACAATTACGTTTTTTCCTGATGGGGTCTGGTGGCTTCCAAGAGAGCACAGATAACGGCGTCAGTTACCCGCCAGAAAGGGTTGTCTGATGGCAAGGTAATGCGGTAAAAGAATTTAAATATAGCATGGAATTAGCGATATAACCTATGTCACTGCTTTTTGATAACAGTTGAGTGGAAGTTTCAATTTGAAAAACACAGAAAAGAATGCTATTACTGCCCATAAAGCTACGGCAGCTGGCGGCTAGCTTAGCAGGGGTGGAATGATCCATCGATCTGGTTCAATATATCAATTCAGTGATCAATGATCTAGTATCATCATTGCAAAGTGAAAACATCAATCTACATCGTCATCTTTATGCTTTTACTCTGAAAGTCTGTGTCACCTGTGTTAATATCGTATGTAATATCCTTTCGTATCTATCGCAGGCCCCCTGAATTGCATCGTATTGATATCGTATCGTGGCAGACTTTGTAATATCGGCAAATATTGTATTGTTGTCCAAAGAATCGATGATGCTGTTTTTGTACAGATTAAAGTGAGATTAATGGGGTTAAATAGGGACAAATTTTGTTCCCTTTCACCTACTTTACTTTGTGTTCATTTTTTATGCTAAGCTAAGCTAGCTTCATATTTATTGAACTTTTCTGAGAGTTATCAATCCTGTTATCCAATCTTGTCAAGACAGCAACTTTCCCGAAATGAAACCTAAAACTATTCCTTCAGGAGGTCGCAGGCCCCTGAATCGCATCGTGTCGAAATCGTATCGTGGCAGACTTTGTAATATCGGCAAATATCTCATCGTTGTCCAAAGAATCAATACAATACTGTTTTGTGATGAAACCAGTGATTTACACCCCTGTGGCTTAATTTTGCATAAAAACTAAAACCAACCTTCACACTTAAGTTTTCGTATGAATTAAAGTGAGATTAATGGTGTTCAATAGGGACAAATTTTGTAACCTTTAGCCTACTTTATGCTAAGCTAAGCTAATTGGCTGTAGCTTCATATTTACTGGACTTTTCTGAGAGGGTTATTAATCCTGTTAACTTACTCTTGGCAAGACAGCAACTTTCCCAAAATTAAAACTATTCCTTTAGAAGTCACGTGCTGAGATATAAGATATATGCTTATGATGTGAATTTGCACAGACCTGTTTTCCTTTATCCTATAATCAGGCAGTACTGACTGCATGCATCAATCAGGTATCAATAAAGCATTTTATTTATAATGCCATGGTTCAGAATCTAAAATACTTTTCTGAGATATAAAACTGGGTTTTCCACGCTAACATTATAGTTTAACGTTCAAGCAAAAGCTGTACTCCTTTTAACAAGCGTATATAATCTTTGCTAGAGTTAAGGTGGTATTCTCTCTCTGTTTTTTATCATGTCTTGATGCGTGACACGTGATGCGACCTAATGCCGTAGCATTAAAGTATGTATTTCACACCACTGTGCTCCATAGATTAATGGAAATGCATGCCTATTTCAGCGTAGGCCACCACACCATACTGCTGTAACAGATCAACATTCAATTATCTCTGCTATGCACATTGGGATTAATCATTTATAATACTAGGTTGACTGCAACCATTTTTTCCCTCAGTTCCTGTGCCACTTCTGTCACACAGATATAACCAGTTGGATATGTTACAGGGAGATGGTTAGCTGTGAGAAACCTGGGTGCATTGCTTACCTGATTTAATATTATGCATAAAAGCTGTGGCGATGGGGATGCCAGTCTGATGTCGCTCATTAATTCCTCAGTTCAGTGGGCTGTGGACAGACACAGCAGATTGACAGGGGATGAGGAAACTCCACCGGCGTCTTCTTATTGCTTTGAAATGGGAGTATAGCTTAGCTTTGATGCCTCCTATCGCTAAATGGACACGCACCCCCACCGCACACAGCCTCCCTGCACCCGTATCCCACCCCCCACACACACTGTCAGTCAGTCATCCCAGTGTGAATACATGAATACTGTAAACTGAAGCGACAGGGTAAATTACTACTGCGTGCTATCAAGCCACAAAACATCAAAATGCTTTATGACTTCCTGAGTGTGAATATGGAGATCAGGATGCTTGGTTTGGTGAAGCCTGGAGGCAGGTGTGGTAGTTTTCCAGGTGCGGCAATCATTGCAGGTCCCGTGTAATCCTCCCATGTGTTCAATTAGCAATCATTTTCTTTATAATCACTCACAAATAGACTTTAGAACACAGCTGATTGCATAGTATTGATCAGTGGCAGCACTTGTGTACACGTTCCTGCATTATGTATCTTAAATAACCGAGCTGCCTCCTCATGTGTTCCTTGCCTGACACAAGCACACAGGCTCAAGTGTGTTGCTCTCTGCAGGAGACAATACATTTTCTTCACAAAGAGCACATTTTATTATAGTGCAGGGAGATGCAAGTGTTGCACCTGTGCCTCTCAAATATAAACATGTAAACTGCTGGCCCCAGCATGAATAATGCATGCCGACTGAGCCACATTTAAAGTGAATCACTGAAAACTTTGGAGCCCTGTGTGTTTGACACTAAGCAGATGGAAGGATAGCAGAAACATGATATGGCTGATTTGTATTTTGTCAGGCAGGTTTTTGTATTTCCACTTGGCACTGAATAGACTCAGTGTATGGAGGACGTCTATTTAATGCAGAAACATTTAAAGAAGATTCTACAGGCTCTGTCAGGTAAGGTACCATTTCAAATGTGACAATTACAGTACCAATACCAGTACCCTTGAACTTATACCAGTAGAGTATTTCGTTCAGTACCCATTATATAAATGCAGTGGCGTGCTGTATAGCCATGCTTTCATCTCGACATGCTGAACTGCCAACTCTGTTTTAATACACCGCGCAAAACTTAACCACACCACAGAATGTATGTGTTATATCTGCTGCTGTGAGAGTTTGAGCTCCTCTCCACACACACACACACACACACACACACACACACACACACACACACACACAGTTTCATTAATTAATTTGATTTCTGTAACCACTTATCCTGTTAGGGGTCGCAGGGGGCTGGAGCCTATCCCAGCTAACATTGGGTGAGAGGCAGGGTACACCCTGGTCAGGTCACCAGACTATCACAGGGCTGACACATAGAGACAGACAACCATTCACACTCACATTCACACCTACGGCCACCAACTACAGTCACCAATTAACCTGCATGTCTTTGGACTGTGGGAGGAAGCCGGAGTACCCAGAGAAAACCCACGCTGACAAGGGGAGAACATGCAAACTCTACACAGAAGGATATGGAATTTGAATCCCCCACCCAGGGTTCAAACCAGGAACGATATTGCTGTGAGGCAACAATGCTCACCACCACACACATAGTGATAGGGCTAAATTTTAGCATCACATGGCGAATGATACTCCAACATTGGCAGCCATTAATGGGACAGCAGAGTCAAGCAGATTTGATGTCGGAATAAGTTTGTTGAAAATGTTAAAATGGGTTGTGTCGGCTGTTGGCCGCTGCTGCTGCGTTAGCTCCTGCTAACAGGGCCAATGTTGAACTAACCATACACTGGGAGAAGAGCAACTCCAGAGAAGGCAGCATCAGAAAGTTTGCTGATCTGGCGGGGCATCAGGATGGTCTCGGATCAGACCCCGATGTAAAAAGGATCGAATAGAGGTATATCGTTGGAGCGGTTTTGATACTGTTTGGCACTGGATTATTTCAGTTATACCTAAAGGTCTTGAGTACCAATACCTAACCCCATCTGCACCTAGCCCCACCTGTTGGGCTGTATTTAGGCACAGTGGTGCTTAGGGCTAAATGCTATTATCAGCATTCACACATCCAGATACGATGGGAAAGGTACCCTGGGTGCGTTCGTTGTTGACTGGACGCGGTGTTAGGTTATGCCTGTTACATGCATTGTCTTTTTTCAAAATACACTTTCGTTTTCACAGGAAATTTACAGTTTACATATAGTCTCTTTCAAAATAAGCACACTATGTCAGTACAACACCACAAAGTGACATTTTTTTCCCTCTAACAACTAAAGCACATGGTTAGGTTTAGGAAAAAAGAAGGGTTTGGCTTAAGAATCTTACAGGACACAAACACTGCTTTCACAGGTGAAAGTTGGTGTTTGTTGGACCCAACCATCACCCCTCGCACAAGCCCTACTTGGACTTTCACTGCCTTAACTTTAGTTCTAGTCCTGCTGCATTTCCCCTGGATGCCATCAAACTATAATGGCGACTGGCCGCGTATCATGTCGACGTTAAAGGACAGCTTTTTTTGTCAGTGTCTGACACTGCAAGTCATTGTCTGAGCCACTAGTTGTTAATTTATTTTACTCCAGGACTAAAGCAGTAGAACAAAACCACCATTGCCATCCGTTGAGCCAAGATGCAAGAGGCTAAAAGTTTTCATCGTAAAGATTTACATAATGACATGAAAAAAGACAAAATGTTCAAAAAGAGAACTTTCTTAATCTTTTTTATAATTAGTTTTATTACAAATATCACCATCAACAAATACTGAACTCAAGGCCTCTTCAATGGACTTTACAGTGACAAGCAGCAGGTTTGAGTTGAAAGGCTGCAATATGTTACATTTTCTTGACTTCCCTTCAAAGAGAAGCCACTTAATGTGAAACATTTATCAGATGGACCATAAAAATTAATTTACAATAAATAGAAATAACAGTAAACAATATAAATATGAATCTATATAACATTTTAAACATAATTCACACATTTATGGTTTATAGTAAGGGTTTAGCATTGAGTCAACGATGAAATTAACCAGGTATTAAACCACTTGACAGAACAGCGTTTTGACTAAGGTGAGGTAAAACTGTTTCAAAGAGCCCTCCCAGCTCATGAACAATCTGAGCTTTTGAGATAGCATGACGACATTTTCAGTGCTTTAATTTTTTCAGATGACTCTGACTCAAGTGACGTTTTCAACACAATGAAAGGAGTGTTTTTTAAATGACGAGTTCAGCCATTTCACAAAGTTTCTCATTTCTCTTTGTGCGGGTCTGGCATACATTTCAGGCTACAGTACAATCAAATAGTGTCAACTCTGACCTTGGTGGTTTGGTGATACAAACATAAATAATAAATTACAGTAAAATGTTTACAGTACATTGACATTCATTGTAAAAAATCCCTTACAAAAAGTTACTGAGTTTACAAAGTGTGAAAAATATTGAATTTTCCCCCGTTATAAAAAAATGCCACCTTGAACGAGGCAAGTGAAGCCGCTTCATATGCACTGAAACAAGAATGGAGAGTATGGAGATACAATACATAGTGTACATGAAGTTGATGTGTTGGTTCCTCACTTTTTTGTGTCAATCAGTTTGAACCAATATGCTACCAAAATCATCTGCTATCAGAAGCCAGTGCATTACCAAAAAGCCAGTGTAAAAACAGTGAAAAGTTTGAATGGCTGAGGTCTTGTAATGATAGAGTTCAAGAAGTATTCAAACATTCGTAAAAGTGATAGTTACAAAGTTGCATTAGGAATGCTACAGAAGTCCTCCGCAGTGACATTTTTAATTTAACTTCACAAACTGACACTTTTTTAAATAAAGCAGTAGTTCCTGAAACGCAGGCTACCTGATATTAAAGTGTTCAGTACTTCAGAATATGCGGTACTGTTTGTGTCCGCTAGACAGTTGTGACAGACAGGAAGGCGTTATGTACTTTGGAGCCCTCTGGGACTCTTGCCCCATGGCTCATCAGCTCCTGGATGGTCATCCAGTTATCCAGGATCTTTTTGTTTCGTTTCTTCATCATCTTTTTGTGACTGAGCTCCAAGATATTGACCTCCTTCCTGCCCTCCGCTCCGCTAGCTGGCCCCTCCTTTAAACATTCAAGGCGGCTCTTTTGCATGAACTCCCTCCTCTTCCTTTGCTCCCTAGCCCGCGCCAAATGCTGCTTCCGCTCCTCTTTGCTCCAGTAGCGGCCCATTTTCATCTCACTCATAGCATCGTCATCTGTTGTCATGCCTCCGCTCCTCTCCTCTCTGATCCTTAGCGCCCGCTCCCTCAGGATTCGGTCACGAGCAGGCCTCCGGGCCACGTAGCGTGTGCCGTCAGCCCGAACTTTGACCTTCCACTCCAGACGGGGTTCCCCAGGGCGTCCGCTCCGGTGCACGGGATCTCGACAGACACTGAGCAGACTCAGCTGGCTCTGAGAATACTCCAGGGATGAGTGCTGTTGTAGCAGCTGCATGTAACTCTGCAACACAGAGAACACTGTCAGTCTTCAGGAGGTACCTTACTCAAAGCATATCAGCATTAGGTTTACCTGTCTACTCTTGATTACACCTACCTGCAGTTGCCTGGATGCTCCCTGGCCTTGATAGGGAGTTGTCTGATACGAACCATAGGACAGCCCCCTCCTGGAGTCTCTGGCCCTCCCTTTCTTCTCACACCTTTCATCGTCTGCAGGCAGGGCAGGGTCTGACTCGGACCGGGAAGGGTTGCTCTGATCTGGGCTGCTGGAGATAACAGGGCCTGGGTCTGCTGGTCTGCTACGACTGGGTGTACCCTGGGGCTTGGGGATTGGGATGGGGCTGGAGGGTGTCGAGGAAGCCAGTCTGAGGTTTTTCTGGTTGGTGATGCTGATTTGTCTCTGCAGAGAATGATCAGGAGATCTCTCCATACCTAGCGGTGTCGACCGTGCACTCTCTGCCGTGTTGTAGGCACTGGAGCTGTCCTTCTCCCGGATCCTATCGCTGTCCGACCGCTCAGGGTATTCGTGGATGTCGGCCAACCTGCCGTGCCGCTTGTGTCCATCTTTGGGGCTCCGTCCTGGTGAGCTGGATGCAGGTTCTGAAGGTTCCATCTGGTGGCTCTGGCGGAGCTGATGCGCCTGCATGATGCTCTGGCACTCAAGCTCAATGCTGCGCAGTTCCTCATTTAGCATCCTCAACTCCTGCTCCACTCCATTCCCTCCTCCAACACTATCTACGCTATCTCCATCCACTCCTTGCTCAGTGACACTACACTCTATACTGTGTCGGATGGAGTACACCCCACACTCGCCTCCATTCCGGATTTGACACTTGAGCTCCAGGAGTTGCTGGAAGCGATTTTCTAAACCTAGGATCCCGCCTCCGCCATTGCGAATACTGACCCCTTCATGGCCTTGGCCTTTTGACAATGTCCTCGGACTCTGGGTGTCCTGTGGCACTACAGTCCCTCGTCTTGTGTGTGGATGCTCTGCCCTCCATCGCTCCCTCAGGCAATGGGCTGGGGTCCTCCTGTGCAGTCTAGCCAGCAGGGGTTGGTGCTCTGGACTGTCTGTACTGCGTCCAAACCCACTGTCTTTGTCTTGATTGTTTGAGGAACAGGTAGCGGTGTCTGTCGTCATCTGTTCTTCAGCTAGATACTGATGAATGAAGAAAAAAAACAGTTAGTCCTCCTTAAAGGCAATTTTATTTACTTGCAAGAGCTTTATTTGTTTATTTGTCACAGTTCATGATTTTGTTACGCAGTGCATTGTGAGGGAAGAATGATCAGCCGAGGATCCCTTAGGAATTATGTCCATATGCCAATGCGGAAGTAGTGTGCCCTATAAAGGCTGAAAACTGGGTTTTAGCACATTCAGTTTTCATGCTGGAGACTAGAGTTGGCATTCTGTTCAACTTAAGTAAAAGATTTGAGGACTTCTTCTACCACTGGTAAATTGCAGTGTTTAAATTATACCGTTGCTTTCAGGGGAGCCCTATTTTTCTGGGGTAGAACGGTACTGTACACATGCATGCACACCCATGAACATGCCCGCCTATGTTGGGAAACAATACACAGTAACTTCACCTGGTCTTGAGGAGCTTTCAGACCCTGCTTGCAGTTAAGTCGCCCCTTAATTTGTTTCTATACCCATAATCAGGTGCTTTGTTTGCCAAACTGTAACCATAGTTACTTTGCCATAGCCATGATCTTTTACTGAGTTTTGTAGAACCATCCAATATCAACATTCTTGTCTAAAACAGGGGTTGAAATGACAGTAAGGTGACATACATCAAACCCCGTTCTCTCGCTATCCTTCTTCTTCTGTCACCTTCTTTCATTTACTCTGTCCTACTCTCATGTACAGCGGCGAGACCTTTCTCCACAGTGCTCTGTCAGCACTATAGAAATGACTGGAAGCACACATTATCATTCTGCTACAGGGGGAGAAAAGCTCTAGCTTGTATCTATTTCTTAAAACCAGTCACAACTTTCTTGGGCGGTGCTAAGCCCAGGATGTAGTAACAGTGCCCTTGCAAAATAGCATACAAGGGAACTTGTTTCGGTGGAACATTGCCACATGGCGAGGCAAGCATGGTCATCAAAACGGCTGATTTTCCACAAAGGAAAACGGCACAAAAAACAGTTCCTTCCTACCCTGTAACCTTTCTTACCACTTTCCCTTCTACTTCGCCTTTTTTTATTGGATATTTTTGTCTTCTGTTTTGTTGCATTTCTCTCAGCTTGTACTCTCACCTCATCCCCCCTGTCAAAGTTACGTTCCTTCTGCCTCCTCCTCTCCTCCAGAATCTCCATCTTCAGCTCCTCCACCAGCTCCTGTTGCTCATCATCCAGCCATACCTCCTCCTCCAGCTGAAATCACAACATCTTGTCAGAATTCTGTCTGTGTGCAGGAACTCCAACTACAATCACGCTGACAGTTTGAAGGGAAGCAACAGGCACTTAGGCAGCTATTTGACATGACATAGGCTGTCAAGATAGGGCAGGGGAGCCTGTGAAGGTGTGCGAGTGTTTACCTGGATTTCTGGTCTTGTCACCAGTAGCACGATGCTCCTCGCTTCTTCACTTGACAACAAGGCAACAGCTTTCTCTCTGTCTTGCACTTCACAGCCATTTATCTGTCCATCAAAGATAAGTACAGATGGTCATGTTAAGTAGAGCAAACTTGTAGAAAGTCCCAACCACACAAACCCAAGAAAATGACATATAATTTTATCATCATCATCCATTTAACTGACATGAATGAAAAGATGAGTGTAACACAACTAGCCATTGTTCCTGTTCTTGCAAGACACACCTTGACTAATCACATACTGGCACCTTTTTGTCTCCTGCTTTCTGCCCATTTTCCCTTTCCATTAGTCTCTTCTTACACCTTTCCTTCTCAGATCTCTCCATCTGTCTTTCCTCCTTTCTCCCATCACTTCCTCCAACTCCACGCAATCCTTTACGAAAGGCATGGTTAGGCAACGCGCTCGGTAAGGGGAGTCAATTTGAGAGCGCAGAGTCGGACCTCACGAGAGTCTGCACATCCAGACACACAATTAACTGTTCCCTGACAGGTGGCGTTCATCTTTTCCTCACTAGAGTAATGGGGCTGTCAGAAGAAGATAATAGGACCAGCAGTACAGCAGGCCCTGCTCCCCACAATCATTCACAATACTGGGACACAGAAACACTACAGTGAGAGAATGGAGGTATTCAGAGAGTGCTATGTATAATAAATATGGAGGAGAGGTAACGTTGGTACGCTGTTGGTTAGACTGGAAGCAACCTGAGATGTTGCTTATGAAAATGACACATACATCAATCTGTATTTTAGCATTATGTTGCTAAGAGGTGCTCCAATGGCCCATATTGTTTATTCTGGGCAATAATTATCAGGTACTTGTATAAAGCTGCTTAATTTGATCAAGCTCGACAATTTATATCAATTAACTTTGTCTTAGTTTGTGCTGCTTGTCAGTTTTACACTACGCACAGCCTGTTTAACTTTTTTAACCTTTCTATTTGAAGATAAATTTTATTCATCTTGCTGCGACAAATATGCCATTGTAATCTTAATTTCGCCATTAAGTGTCAAAAATGATAAATCCGTTGTAATCATGGAGGTTAAATCTGCCTTAATGTTGTTCAATCCCATTTAACTCAACGTAAGGTGGTGTGAATTGCAGACAAATGCAAATTCATGCTTTTTATGAATGGCAAAACTGCTGGGGTTGAAATCGAAATGGTCACAGTGTATTTTGGTATTGTATTCATCAGAACTTGTCATTCAAAGCACATACTGAAAACCTTATTTTTAAGGTGAGACTTGAGTTTTCTTTTTTTCCAGGAATGAATCCTGTTTCTCCCTCTAGGCAAGGAAAACACTTGATTTCTACAACTTTCTTTTGCCTTTATAAGGGCTGTTTCATAGTTGACGCACGCAACGCACTTCCTTTCAGAGTCAACACATTCAACGCAAAGGCGACACTTGAAATGCAATACATCGCTCGCGCAATAGGGGTAGCAGAGTCACCGGAGCAGAGTACTGCTGTAGCTAGCTAGTACTGCTATTTTATTAGAGTGCAGGGCACTAGAACTGTCACATAAATGGAGATGTGCCCGTATGAGTTCGCAAAGTTTTTCCTCCTCGCCCGCCATATTTCATACCTGCTTCTTCTGTGAATAACAAAAAGTGGTTAATTTCAAGTATGTCGCTTGAATTATCACCCCCGCTGGCAACACATGGTATTACATGCGTCGCGTATCAAAAAAACAGGACAACACATTTTGAGACGCAAGCACACATCATGGTGGCCAATGCATCTCAATGCGTCCCAATCACATCCAATCGCGTCTGCGTGCCTTTGCGTCAACTATGAAACGGCCCCTAGACTACAGTGATCTGTCTCCATTATGTTATGAACACACCTGATCAGTGCGAAACTTGAGTTTGATTGAACCAAATCAAACAGGGCGGGTGTGAAAGCACCCTCAGCCTACATGCGACAGACACTCTACTCACTGAGCTAGAGGCTGCCCCTTCATGCCCATACTATACTTCAATATGAAAGACTAAATTTCCATCATGTTTGGTGACGCTGAATGCACGATTCAAAGCATGTGCTGGTGTTTGCATTGTACAGGCTCAGTTTCAAAAATGTGCTTTTCACTGCATATTTCCCTCCCTTTCAAACAAAGCCACATCGATCTGTATTACACTGGCCCCTGTCATGTAGGAAAAATGCCTCCGTGCTCACAATCAAAAGGGAGACTCTTCAGGGACAAACAGGTCTGTAATAATAATAATAATAATAATACATTTTATTTGTTGGCGCCTTTCTGAGCACCCAAGGACACCTTACAATAAAAACATACAAAAATACCAATAATACAACATTAAAAATAGATAAAATACATGACAGAAAATTAAACCGGATAGGCAAGTCTGAACAGATGGGTTTTAAGCTGTGATTTAAATTGTCCAATGGAGTCA
The DNA here is from genome assembly GCF_006386435.1 of Epinephelus moara. Lineage (NCBI taxonomy): Eukaryota > Metazoa > Chordata > Actinopteri > Perciformes > Serranidae > Epinephelus > Epinephelus moara. The sequence goes on from NC_065528.1 coordinate 17,035,343, forward strand.
ATCTGACGGATATGGGGGGGCAGAGAGTTCCAGAGTCTGGGTGCAGAGCAGCTGAAGGCTCTGCCACCCATAGTGGTCAGTTTGAAATTAGGGACAGACAGAAGAGCAGCTGAGGAGGAGCGTAGAGCACGGGTGGGGGTGTAAGGGTGGAGAAGGTCTGACAGGTATTGGGGGGCCAGGTTATGGAGAGCTTTGAATGTGAGGAGAAGGACTTTATATTGGATTCGCTGATGGACAGGTAGCCAGTGGAGCTGAATGAGGATGGGGGTGATGTGGTCGGTGGATTTGGTACGGGTGATGATTCTGGCGGCAGAGTTCTGGATGATTTGGAGACGATGGAGAAGTTTGTTGGGGAGACCAGTGAGGATTGAGTTGCAGTAATCGATACGTGAAGTGACAAGTGCGTGGACCAGGACCTGGGTGTTGTGTTGGGTGAGAGATGGACGGAGTCTGGAGATGTTACGTAAGTGCATGAAGGCAGTACGGGTAATGTTACTGATGTGGGGGGAAAAAGAAAGAACACTGTCCAATATGACACCGAGGCTTTTGACTTGGGAGGAGATATGGACCGGGTGACCGTCGATGGAAATATTGAAGGGATGAGTGTTGAAGAGTGTGGACCTTGTGCCGACGAGAAGGACTTCGCTTTTATTTCCATTTAGCTTGAGAAAGTTGTTTGTCATCCAGATGTTGATGGCCTGGAGACAGTCAGTGAGAGCAGGGGGGGGGAGCGCGGTGCTTGGTTTAGTGGAGATGTAAAGTTGTGTGTCATCGGCATAACAGTGAAAATGAATTCCAAAGTGACGGAGGATGTCACCAAGGGGGAGGATGTATATGATGAATAGAAGCGGTCCCAGCACTGATCCCTGCGGGACACCATGTGTAATGGATGATGGTTGTGAATGAACATTTTTCCCTTGAACAAACTGTTTCCTGTCAGATAGATATGAAGTGAACCATTGTAATGCAGTACCAGAGACCCCAGTGCCAGCCAGGCGTTCCAGGAGTATGGAGTGGGAGATGGTATCAAAGGCGGCACTGAGGTCGAGGAGGATGAGGATGGTGAGAAGGCCAGAATCTGCTGCCAGGAGGAGGTCATTGGTGATCTTGATTAAGGCTGTTTCTGTGCTGTGTTTTGGGCGGAAACCGGACTGGAATGGTTCAAAAAGACTATTATTGTGCAGGTGGTTCTGGAGGTGGGTTGCTACTGCCTTTTCTAGGATCTTACAGATGAATGGGAGGTTGGAAATGGGCCGATAGTTATTATGGTCATTGGGATCAGAACCAGGTTTTTTAAGAACGGGAGTGATGGAAGCAGTCTTCAGTGATGGTGGAACAGTAGCAGTGGAAAGGGAGGAGTGAACTATGGATGTTATAATGGGTGAGACTGTTGGCAGACAGGCTTTAATTAAGGCAGTGGGGAGAGGATCAAGTGGGCAGGTAGAGTTCTTGGATGCCTTGATGAGCCTATTAATACATTCAGCAGATGGAAGTTGAAATGTGGACAGAGTGTTGGAGGGTGGAGGATCCAGGGTGTTCCACCGGGGGTAGGTGGCTTGCGTTGGTGCGGGAGTAGTCAGTTGTTGGTGGATGTAATCTAACAACACAACAGACTGTGAGGCACTTGTGGCTCAAATAATCTTTCAGGTGAAGGGCAACAGCCAATCAGAAGGAGGGCACTCAGAGACAGAGGGTGTTTTCAATGAACTCATCAACTAGTTGGGTGAGGTACACACACAAATATGTAAAAACACACAAAACAAAAACAATGTGGGCTAAGTTTACTGCATGTGATGGCTCACATAATCACATATGAATCAACATGTATAACTAGTCAGAAAGACCAATCATGGCAGCAAGAGTTTAAGGACAAATCTACAGAAGGGTGAGAGTTGTATTCACATAAGGTTCTGTGCACAAGACGTGACAAGAAACAGACATGCTCTCATTAAGTCTTAACGAGGGGCTGTTCACCTTGGCTACACACACCTGGTGCCACTAATTGGGAAGCTTGGAGTCAAGAGTGCAAAGCTTTACTGTTTGTTAAACCTGTATTCCAGTGGGAAAACAATCAGCACTGGAACTTTTTTTTTTTATATCTGTAGCAGACTGATACAATCCAAAGTAGAAAAACTGCCTCTATGTGGCTGCAACATTTTTAGCCGTATGTGTTTAGAGAGAACTATTAGGTGTTTTTGCATAATGAGACAAGAGTAAGACTGAGACAAAGAGGAGTGCTGGGGATGATGTAGTGCCTGGTGTAACTGCGACTAAGGACTTTAATTTCCCTGGTAAAACGAGGTGATTAAATATACATATGCTTGCCCTGACTGGAGACACCAGCTGCTCTGCTACCCGCTAAAAAGACTGTCTTGCGAGCAGCCCAGAGGATCCACTTAGGCAGAAATAAGAAACAGGAAAAAGGAGATTTCTTTTTTGTTTTTTGTTTTTTTTGGCTGATATCAAAGATAATGGTGCCATGCATTTGTTCCGATGGCCCAAAATTCAAGGAGTCAGAAAATGTCCCACTGGACTGAAAGCTCATTTCTGCAACAGCCTGTTATCCAAAAACAAATGCCCATTTCTACAAAAATACACGCTCCCTGCAGTCAGTTTCAGTTTCCTGGCGGCCTTTGAGCCACACAGTGCCGGGTGTTTTTACTAAACCTTCGAGGCGTTTCCCAGCAGCATTTGAGCCACCAATCCTGAATGTTTTTACCGAACCTTTGAGGCGTTTCCCAGCAGCATTTGAGCCACTAATCCTGAATGTTTTTACCGAACCTTGGAGACGTTTCCCAGCAGCATTCGAACCACCAATTCTGGGTGTTTTTACCAAACCTTCGGGTCTTTTCCCAACAATGTTTGAGCCGCCAATCCTGGGTGTATTTACTAAACCTTCAAGGCGTTTCCCAGCAGCGTTTGAGGCATTTCCCAGCAGCATTTGAGCCACCAGTCATGGGTGTTTTTATCAACCCTTCGCTGGGTTTTGAAGCAACGTTTGAGCCACCAATCCTGGGTGTTTTTACCGAACCCTTTGGGCTTTCCCCAGCAGCATTTTAGCCACAAGTCATGGGTGTTTTTACTGAACCCTCGAGGCATTTCCCAGCAGCGATTGAGCCACTAATCCTGGGTGTTTTAACTGAACCGTTGAGGCATTTCCCAGCATCATTTGAGCCACCAGTCATGGGTGTTTTTATCAACCCTTCGCTGTGTTTCCCAGCAGCATTTTAGCCACCAGTCATGGGTGTTTTTACCGAACCCTCAAGGCATTTCCCAGCAGCGACTGAGCCACTAATCCTGGGTGTTTTTACTGAACCTTTGAGGCATTTTGTAGCAGCATTTGAGCCACTAGTCCTGGGCGTTCTTACCGAACGTTTGAGGCATTCGAGGGGTGTTTACCAGCTCGTCCCTGCTTTTGCAGCCACTACTGTGCCACCAGACAGGGGTGTTAAAAGTTAAATATGATCTTCTCCTAACCATGATCAAGTTGTTTTTGTGCCAAAATGTAGCCACACATGAAAAATGTAACGCATCATGGTTTATAGAAACCTACAATGCGAAAAAAAAAATTGTGATTGAGTTGTCTAATTGCAGGGAGTGTGTATTTCTGAAGACACTGGAGTTTAGAGTGACGGCGTTTGATTTTGGGATAACGGTCTGGGAAATGAGCTTTCAGTCCAATAGAACATTTATCAGTCTAACGGGATTTAAAAATTTTGGGCCAGTCCCCATTTCAAAGGGTACAGATGACCCCGGCCCAAGGCCAAATGTCTGGCAAAAACAATGTGAAGAAGCAGCAGGTATGACGGGCAGAGTCAATGGTGAGAGGTGAGGCAGACAAAAGTTAGCAAATAAAACCTGCTGTATCAGGAGCTACAGCGAAGAGTATCAGGTATCATATCAAACGAGAGGACCTAAGGCATCCATTGGCACCAACCATGTTATGCTATCTGATCGGAAAGGGGGCCAAATAACGCTCTGAAGTTACGTTAAAAATCTTGGCGAGGTAAAAACGAATATTGCCCTTTTTTCAAAACTGTGTATTTAAATATTTCTGCATACTGGGGTCCCTGATCAGTCTTGGAATTGCATAAATTGGGTATGAGTGGGAAAACTCTTTAACCAATATATGATTGAGGTAGCCATCACGATTGAATGAATAAATACAGATAAAATGTAAGGCCTGTTTGTTCCTATTTGTTGTTAATCTTATGATATAATACCTTGCAGTAATTTCATGTTTGATTTGACTTTTCTCTAACCATTCACTGGAGGGTTTATTTTTCGGCCCAGGACAAACATGTGACCACCTATGCCTTTCAACTTATAGGCAATAAGTGTGGATGAAGGGCCCACTTTGCGGCCAATATTGCCTAATGGCTGGCCTGATAAAACCTATTCATGTGAGTTCATAATATAACCAGATGTAAATGTACTTTGGTCACTGCGATGAAAATAAGCACCTGTAGAATACGATCTCCTTCCTTGATGCGTCCGTCTCTCGCTGCTATGCTGTTTGGCTCCACCTGCACAAAATGACATGAAAATCAATGCTGACAGCCAGGCATTGTGCAGCTCTATTTTCTTTGAAAAACACTGCTGGTGCCCCACTGCTCTCTCATTTCTGCTGTCAGGTAAAGAGTCTGTTTTTTCCATAAAGAAAACATGCTTCTTTTCTCGCTGACGACCTTGTATTTTATATATATGATACACGCTGACATGTATTTCCGCTTCATGCTGAGTTTAGTGACTTACACTGACTGAGGTAACATGTAAGTCCTTGACATTATACACAAGAGCATGTGAGTCATAAAGGAAAAAAAACAATAAAACTTGCACAGATATGGTTCTATTTTAGCTGAATGAATAAACATCTCGCATTTTTCAGAATGCATCCCAGTGGATATGCAACAGCACCACAAGCCCTCAATAGTCATTTCACAAACTTTGTTGTTCTTGCATTGAAGATCAAGAGAGTTAGCTACATGTGGGAAAAAAAGAAATAGTGGAAATGGAGAAGAGAATCACGCATTTCCCATACATTTTAATGAGGGGAATTAGCATTTTCTTTTTCTTTTATCAGACATACAAAAATAGATGCGTTCTGTCGGCGGGAGTCTGCTTTCACAATCTGTCGAGGTTCAGCAGGTTTTGTATTAACATTCAGATTCTGGTTCAAGAGGAACAGGTGAAAACCAGAGGAAAAAAGCTGGCAGGGTTCACAGATTTATTCTAAGAAGACTGAAAGGCGCTAATTCTGCCATTTATATACTTATGACGGCGTTTTAAGCTCGTACTTTTCACCCCCTTGTCTGTTTTTGTTCCTAATGGGATTGAAAGTGCACCTGCAGTCAGAATCAACACTTTTCTAATTCCGTTTGTGGTGTTTAAAGCCCTCATAATTAAATCATTCATTTCGGTTTGTCTCAGAAAGGGCAATCATTTGTTTTCATTTTGTCTTATCAACAGTAGTGCAAGAGGAAGTTTTTTCCCTGAGCGGCAAATTATTAGAATTTTAAAAAGAATAGTAGAATACGTCCTCTCTTTGTTTGGTGTGTTTGGTATTCAGATGGGGTACAGTAAGTGTGTCATTTAACATACTGTGTGTGTAGCAGGGGGAGAGAAGGTTGTCGCTCCGAGCTAATTAAAACCCTCAATTAAAACACGTCAAAGGAGGAGGAATGAGAATGGCAGGACGGGAATCGCATTTCAAACCCGACTTCCTCTTTGGCCATGCGTGGCTCATTCAGAGCTGATATTTGACTGGCAAACACTTTCCTTCCTCCCTCATTCACTTAGATTTGCTCGCTGCTTCAGGATGTAAAGATGGGAATTCAAATGGGATTTCATGCCATCTTTTAATAACTTCCTGCTCCGAAGGAAACTGATCATGGCACCCCGAGTTTGATTTAACGAACACGCGGCCCTGTCTCTATCAGACCTCATCAGGGAGGTGTGTAATTGTGTGACTGGAAAAAAGCAATTACAATCAAATCCTAAAAACAGTTAAATGCGGTGACACTATTTTCCACCTATATGTGTCAGTGTAGGAGGACCAAATAACGGAAACATCTGTCCCTACCTGGCTGACATAAATGCCGGTGTCCTCCTCATCGTCGGTCCTGTAGCACAGCGTCAAGCCAAGCTTCTCCTGGCTGTTCTGCCTGCACAGCTCCACTTCCTGTTACACACACACACACACACACACACACACACACACAAACAAACCAAGAATGTTTTAAACCAGCAATGTTTTCCCTTGGTGCACCTGTTATGAGCCCACATTGTCCCCAGTGGATCTGATGGATTCCAAAACCACGTCATTTCAAACACGGAGTTTGCTCATCTGTTTTACAGAGCAGCTGAAACGACACCACCGATGGGAGATGAGGTCCAACTGGGTTTTTATGCTCTGCATCACCGTCACTAATCACTTTGGGAGTGTTTTGTTGTTCTGTAGTCATAAGTAGTGGGATCGATTTATGTAAAGAGGATCTGTGTTAATTTTCTGATGCACAATATCCAGGCAACTGCAAAGCCCTACCCCTTTTTCTCTTTTACGCACTCGCTCGTCTGTAGTGTATAAGGACTGTTGCATCCCCAAGCCTCTAACCTTCACCATAACTATACACCCAACCATTAGACATAACATACAAAAGCATCAAGCTAGATGCCCTTGTTCACCTTCAGCCCAACTATTGACCACCAGTTGCAGGATTAGCGCGATACTGCCTTTTTTTTTTTTTTTTTTACAAATAATCAGATATGATGCAGACTCCTTTCTGTGAGGTGAAGGCGTCCTTTGCGGATAATTGCAAGGCAGGCACTTTGTAATTAGCTGCATCAGTTTCTGAATTAGACATCTCTGTTAGTGTGCAATATTTCCATGTGTTTACAGATATTAATGTTGGGAATAAAGAATATACACTCACTGAACAGCAAAGCAACCAAAGTAAATATAAACTGCAATTAGTTCAGTTACACTTTTCAGGAAAATGAATGAATAGTCAAGCTATTAATCAAAATTTCCTAAGAAACTGTTTGCTAATATACATATGAAAGTCTGCCTATACAGACCTGTAAGTTGAGAACAAAATGAAGTAAAAATGGTAAGTGGAAACCAAAATTATTAACCCACTGAAGGCTGGATTCAAAAATCACACCAAAAATCAAAGTAAAAAATTGAAATCACAGGCTGATCCAACCTGCATGAATTTTATCACACAACTCATAATGTGACCCAGTGGTGTGTATGGCTCCCGTGTGCCTGTACGCACTCCTGGCAACATCTGGGCATGTTCCTGATGAGCCAGTGGATGGTGTCCTGGGGGATCTCCTCCCAGACCTGGATCAGGGCATCAGTGAGCTCCTGGACAGTCTGTGGTAGTACTAAGTGGCGTTGGATGCACCGATACATATAGGTGCTCAATTGGATTTAGGTCAGGGGAAAGAGAGGGCCGGTCAATGGCATCAATGCCTTCATCATCCAGGAACTGCCTACACACTCTGGTCACATGAGGCCAAGCACTGTCCTGCACCAGGAGGAACCCAGGGCCCACTGCACCAGGAGGAACCCAGGGCCCACTGCACTAGTGTAAGGTCTGACAATCGCTCTGAGGATTTCATCCTGGTGCCTATCAGCAGTCAGGCTCTGAGGATTTCATCCTGGTGCCTATCAGCAGTCAGGGTACCATTGGCTCTGACATGGAGGTCTGTGCGACTCTCCAAGGATATGCCTCCCCAGACCATCACTGACCCACCACCAAACCAGTCATGCTGGATGATGTTACAGGCAGCATAACGTTCACCACAGTGTCTCCAAATGCTTTCACACCTGTCACATGTGAACGGGGTGCCAATTCCACCCTCATAGAGTCTGTTCCTGACAGTTTGGTCAGAAACATGCACACCAGGAGCCTGCTGGAGGTCATTTTGTAGGGCTCTGGCAGTGCTCCTCCTGTTACTCCTCACACAAAGGAGCAGATACCAGTCCTGCTGCTGGGTTGATGCCCTTCTACGGCCCTGTCCAGCTCTCCTCGTGTAACGGCCAGTCTCTTGTTATCTCCTTGAGATTGTGCTGAAAGACACAGCAAACCTTGCGACCGCACGTGTGGATGTGACACCCTGGAGGACCTGATTGGGCTGCAGGTGCTGCCTCATGCTACCAGTAGTGACAAGGACACTAGCAGAACACAAAACTATAGAAGAATCAGTCAGGAAGGATAAGGAGAGAGCAACTGTCTGTGGCCACCACATGTAAAACCATTTCCCTTTTTGGGGGTTGTCTTGCTTTTGCCTCTCCATTGAACCTGTTGTTACTTTCATTAGCACTTAAGCAGGTGAAATTAATTCACAATCACTTGTGTGTGTGTCAGATCAATATCCCTGAAGTTTAACTGGCTTTGTGTTTTAACCTCAACCCTCCCAAGTTAATTTCAGTTTTCCAGACAAATGTAACGACACTTAGGATGGCGAAGGGGACTCCCCTCAAGGGTAAGTGCCAAGGGGAAGTCAACGAGGGCATGTTGAACACCTAATAAAACGCAGCCTATGACTCAGATCCACCCCTCATACACCCACAGCTCCACCCTCTCATCCAAAAAAGGTCACTTCTAGCTCCAGAAGGTGACGACTAAAATGCCAAACTGGAGGCTTCAGAGGGGGAGTCCACAGAACAATGGATGACATCATAGTAGCTACCTGCATTATTTCTATAGTCTATGGGCTAGAAAGACTCACGGGCTGCTCTAACTGCACCCTGATTAAGAAGCTGCAGTAATCACCACACTGCGACTTAACCCAGCACAATAAACACACACACACACACAATAGAGGACATTACAACACACACATAAACATAGCCCCAGCATGTGTCCTGTACATCAATGAAATGAAAGCCTGTAGGTATCAAACTGAACCCAGCATGCGGCAGCATAAAGGGCCGGTGCTTTGATGGCTATAGTGATGGTATTTCAGCGGCTGGTCCCGTCCCACAGGAAATGTCTCTAAATTTAGCCCGCCTTGCTCCCGGCTCCTTTTGATCTCTTCTGTGTATAAAGGTAATCACATAAAGATAAACTCAAGGGGTAATCTTTATTAACCCCATGCTGCCAAATTCATTTCAGCGCTCTGAAGTTGTAAGAGGAGGGGAGTTGGGTAAAAAGGGGCATGAGGGTTGGGGGCATGAATTAAAACCCCGGCCCCCTTTTTGTCTGTCGTGGGAAACAGCGATAGCAGAGATTGACAGGGGAAGTAATTAATTTCTGTGGCATTTAACCCCCTGTGCAGACAGCCCTGACCTTCAAAGGTTGGGGTGTGTGAGGAGTTTATAATATTGTAACACCATGCGCTAGTTATGACGACCTACACTCCTCACCAGTTTAGTGCATCGGCTGATTTGTACAAACCCTGACAGTGAAATAACACCTGCATACATTAAGCAGCACTAACACTTTAATGTCAGTGCGTACTGGGTGATATGCTGGATTACTGGAGTCAGTTATGATGGTGTGAAGCCCAGTAGTGAAGATGTGTGGAGCCGTGGGTGTTGAAACTGTAGAGAGGCTTTATTAGTGATGATTGGATCCTAATCTGTGCAACTGTGGAGTCTAAATTATGGCACAGCGGTGACGTAGAAACTAATTTCACGTGGCTTACAATGCATTGTGACAATTGTTGGAATTTATCCTTGTAATTTACAGTATGTGGTTCCCCAATTTTAAATGGGAGAGATCACATTTACCACTAACACATATGACAAATGAAGACAATAGGAGGCGTCTTTTAGAGCCGCATTAAACATCTGTTTGTAACATTCCAGTCTAATATGCACTTAACTGTTACTTCATGTTTCATTCAAAAGAAATTACCGCCGCGCCTAATGTTCACTGGCTCATTGTTTCCACATTGCAGATGATGACATCCTTTCAGCTGCCAGTATTTTATAACGACAGTCTTTAAAGTGCAGCGGTGATAATTCAGTCAGCGAGGAAGAGCTTGCAAAAGAGAGGTTTCCCATTGATACTGTGCTGTTTTAGCTTCTTTCAAAAAATTTTTCATCTGTTTTGGCGCTACTTGAGCCCTTTTCCAATTGAAAATAACCCACCGACACCCCCAAACATCTGGCTTTTGTCTTTAGTGAGAAAGCAGCCCCTCCAGGATGTTGCGATAATGCAAACATTAACGCACATTCAGCCAATCCCTGTGACTTCTGACCCTGCAACTTTGTCAGATTACTACAATTTTACCGCAAATTTGACAGTTTGAAGCAGGTAAAATATCCCTCATCGTAGAGTTGTGTGCAGCATATTGATTCTTCCTGCCCCTCTCTCTCTCTGTACATCATAAGACTACTGCTGCAGGAGTGTGAGCTCTGTGCATGTGACAGTCGCACACACAGTGTCATAACCCACCCACCCACCCACCCACCCACCCAAGGTGCCATAATGGCCTTTGTGCAATAACAGTTGTGTTTGGCTGTTTTTATTATTTTAAATGAAAAATATAGATATTATCCATCCATCCATCCATAAAGCCCAATAAGAGCTGTTTGGTAACGTTGGCTACATGATGCTAACCGTTAGCCCTGCTAAAAGATGTTTGCTGCTGGTGCTGTATTAGCTCGTGCTAACATGGCAGAGATAGCAGCAGGAGAACGGCTCATGGACATGGTCCTTCAGCGCTGCGTCCAACGACAGCAACAGCTGATCAACAACAATCCGCTGTCAGCACCCACACCACCCCTTATACCACCACAAATAGATTCTAACTGTGGGAAACACTGAATACTATTACTAATAGGTTCCAAATCTGAGACAGCATCTCGACTATTTTTGCAGTAATTTTGCGGGCAATTTTGTTGCAAAATTTTGTTGTTGTTTTTTTTAGAAAAGCTCTCAAAACAATCTCAGCTTGTTAGATCCTGGAGGGACATGGAAAGGTTACAACGAGCATTCATTCTAGATACATGACACCTGGTTGGAGGCAGAAATTGTAGCACATTTTTCTACGTTGGTGACCTCTGCGACTCTTTGTCATCTCAGCAACTAAGTCCGTCCGTCTCCATCCATCAAATTAGTCGACACCAAATTTGAAAGAGAGACTATAGAAGAAGTAAGATATTACACAGAAGTAATCGGATCCACCCCCTACTCCTCCAAAGCTCCATCCTCTTATCATAATATGGTCACTTCTGGCTCCAAAAAACTCAAGAGAGCGACAGCCAAAATGCTGAACCCAACGCTTCAAGATGGGAGTCCACAAACTAATGGGTCAGTCTATGCATCGAACGTTGCACACCAGTAGAAAAAACACAGAAAGACATAGTCGTCTGCTGGCAATAGGAATAGGATAGAGTCTATGACCTATATTTAGCATTTTACCCTGCATTTAATAACCACAATATATTAGCTAATTTTGGTGGTAAAAAAGNCAGTCTATGCATCGAACGTTGCACACCAGTAGAAAAAACACAGAAAGACATACTCGTCTGCTGGCAATAGGAACGGAGTCTATGACCTATATTTAGCATTTTACCCTGCATTTAATAACCACAATATATTAGCTAATTTTGGTGGTAAAAAAGGCATTGGTCTACACAAAGTAATTTAACAGCACATTAGGGGAGCATGGCCAGTGACGACCTTAACACAAACCAGTTAGTGTGGGCAGGGTGGCAGCTCTGTAGAGCATGACAAAATAACCCCAATGAGGTCAGCAGGGTTATCTTGGATTGGGTTAAAGACTATTGATTTTTAAATGGAAACTTATGTTACTAACTGGGGGTGGGGATTTTGAAATGGGTAGGCATTTAATAGGCAGTGATAAAGATGGTTGGTTGTTCTGTACAATCAAACATAGATCAAAACCTTGTATTGGGCGCTCATGGAGAACAGGAAGCAACAGGATACGCAGGAAGGCAATCTAGGCTAGAGTAAAAGCCTGGATATCTTGACCTGTGCTGCATTGGTCTTTCTTCATCTGTGATTCATCAAAAGTTGTACTATGTCGTCTTTATTTTATCCCTTTTTTCTACTTGCACTGACGAATCTCAAAAAAATAAATCTTGTAGCACCCCTTGCATACTAAAATATTTTGTTTTGACTATTTAAAAGAACCCAGCCTTTGATATCTGGCACCTGTTGGAGATCCATAATTAAGACGTGTTTATTTTGACGACTTTGGAAAGCAGCTAACTGGCTGCTTTTTGGCAGACTGCTGCCACTTCATTAAGAGCACCGTGTAACCTGGTGACCAAACACAGCATTCATTAAAATCTGCCATTATTCAACAGTATTTTGTCTGGGAAGTAAATAACCAAAAAGGGTTGCAACAGTATTTTTCGTATCTGGATATTGGAATTGAAATGGCTTGCTATTCGACTGTGCTTTTTTGTACCCTGACAATCAAAGCATCAATATATGTAACTGTTAGCTCTCACTCATTTTTCTACATCTACCGTCTGCTACTTGGAAATATTGTAGTAGATTTGGCAGAGGTAGCAGTAGTAGCATTATGACAGCAGGAGTACCCATATGGACAATCAGTTGGAAGTGAAGCTAAACCTGTCAGAAGTAATGTTCCTGGGAATGGCAGCACTATTCTGTTTCATCCGAGAGGAAAGCCGTTCATGTTTCAGTTAGATACACATGGATGGACAGAGGTAAGTGAGGACGGCTGATTTGGTGTGTGTATGTCTGGCTGGTGGGGGTAGACTGTATGTGTGTGAGTTTTGAGTGTTCTAAAGCCGACCTTGCTCCGATACTACTGCTATTACTACACAAGCCCTCCACCCTCATCGCACCCCTGACACACGGCAGAGATTCCTTCCTCCCGGTGACACTGTAAGGTAAGGCCACAGCTGGCAGCTGAGGATTCCTAATGACCCACAGTGCAGTTCACTGAACCAGGAATTGTCTATTAAAGCAGGGAGAACCACAGACAGTAGCAGACGTCACCCATCACTGTCACCTAACATGACCTCAAGGTCCACTGCCTGAGTGGCATGATGCTTCTGATACAATGGAGACACTTGTGTGTACAGAATGTATCTCGATATGTTTTAGTGTGCTTACATGTTAAAGTCAGATGATGAGCAGACTTTAAGTCACTGTATGCAATATTCAGAACATTATTATTGCAGCAAAACACTATTTGCTATGTATAGATATAGTGGAGTAGCATCCACTTCCTGTGTGTGCTGTAATCCCAGCGTCTTTGTTCTTTGTTGTGGTGGCTGGTGCGGTCAGGTGTACATATTGCTATGTGCGAGTCCCTGTGAGAGTTTCACTGGCTAGCTAATTGCTGGCGCTTTGCACTGCACTCATACAGCAGTTATTACTAATATCGCCATCCCAGCACATGGTGGCGGTACAGCACTATCGCAGAAGCGCAATGCCCACCCTCTAGTTTCCCCCAAGCGAATATGCGTTCCCTAGAATAGCAAAGGAAAGACCTGCCCTACTCACCCGATAGTTCTTTTAACACAGAGATTGTAAGTCTCTTCTTTGTGCTTCCTCTGTATTTTTACACAAAACCAAACAATGGCAGCATCATGTCAGTGTGTGATTTTAAACAGCAAACCAAAAGAGGCGTGACAGGGGTGACGTTTACCACAAGCACTGCCCTCTCATACGACATATACATGTCGGCAGCACTTTATAACGCTATATATTAACATGACAATAAAATCGTTTACCGTCCCTGTTATGTGGCGGCTGATCTCATCCTCCACTTGAAGGGTAAGGAGTTCCCGAATCTTATTGTTTTCCAAATTTGCAGACATTTTCACAGTTCTTTTTCTTTAAGTTAGCTGCTAACTGCTACTGGCTGCTTTTTAAATCTCTCGCAGTGAGTTGCACATGTAACACTTCATCAAAACATCACACCCATCCTGCCCATGGTCCCATCCTGCTGGCTGTCCTCTTTACACAGACACTGTTTTGGCACTGTTACAACCTCCTGTGGCAGCATAAAGTCGAGACCACTCATTCAACGATGGCACCTTATGTACAGAACAGCAAGGCGGCATAACAGTGCGATATTCTTGCCTTGAACAGATAGTGTAAAAGGGGCTTATAAATGGCTAGTGTCCGTTTTCGTCATTGTGGTCATTGGTTGTGCAGAGTAAGGCAGGTCATTCCTTTGCTATCCTAGGAAACGCACATTTGCTTCCCCCCTCCATGTTGAGAACCATGTGCAGACAATCCTGCCCCAGACTCTTACATGCTCTGAATGTCACATAGAGCTCTTTTAATGTTACCTACAGAACATCAGCATGTTAGCATTGTCATCGTGAGCATGTTAGCATGCTAACATTGACACAAAGGAGTGTTGTGCCTAAGTTCGCACTCGAAGAATCACGAGCATGTCTGCACATGCAAGGTCATGTAATGCAGCTTTCATTTGTTGTATTGTAAAGAAGCACTCATGGTGCTGTTCCAAACTAGCAATGTAAAGGCGGGTCCATGTCATTGGTCCGACAGCCCATTGGTCCGACATCCCATTAGTCCGACGGTCCGCGGTGCTGAACGGCTCCCGGCGGGCGTATTTCTGCCTTGATGGTGTGAGGCGACCGGCTCTGGGTCAGCTGGGAAAGGCTTGAGGCGAAGCAGGCTCACGGCTTATGTGTTTGTCACTTTCTTTTTCATTTTAACCCACACCATGATCTTTTCCTGACCCTAACCAAGTGGTTTTTGTGCCTAAACCTAACCAGACCTTAACCACAGGGCATCATGATGATTTCGGAACGGACTTCGGAACAATGGGTTTAATATGGTCAGAACAATGGGCTGTCAGACCAATGGGCAGTTCACTGTAAAGGCTTCCTACTTAAGGCTGAGTTTAGGTTGTGTTGGTGATATTAAATCCTGTCAACCATAAACCAGACTGAAATCTATAAATACAGTATTTAACTCATTAAATGACTCATTAAATACAATATATGGCAGATAATCCACCACAATTGAAATAATTTAGTTGATTAGCTCTGTCATGTTGCTCAGTGAATGCTCGCATTTCACCACATAACTGTTCAGCTTGAAGTGGCTGTTTGAAAAGAAGACACATATATTTCTGAAGGACAGAGCCCGATGAAAGGGAAACTAACAGGCTGTGAATGAAAGACAATGGTAATTCAACAGGGAGGCCTTTCAGAGAGGGATTTTCTTTTGCTACGATTATATGAAGAATGGCCTTCCATCTTAAACCCAGGGTCTTTGCTATGCTACGCAGAACAGTCTAGAGGCTAGATGCAGCTCTCACAAGGGGCAGCCAATTTTCCTGCATTATTGTGGTAGACTATTTTTCTTGTATTGTTGTGGGACGTGAGCATCATATGGCAGGGCTATCTCCTGAGACTGTGTGTTACTGACAAAGCAGCTTGGAAATATGAAGCCACAAATAGCCCAACATGCATTTCTATTGCACCAATATTGTGCTGTTCGCATCCAGGGGCTTCATAGGATGCAACATTATAAACATTTGATTCTTCATTGGAAAACTGAATTAAAAATGAAAGGCGGGTAGCACCTATCAAAATATGGCAACATAAAAGCACCAGAGGATGGATAATCAATGGTCCAAAATGGAAAGGGTTCATCCTCTGGGGAACATAAATGTGGTTGGTTAATTCCAATGGCAATTTGCCAGTTGTGTTTTGATATTTCTGCTTTTTAAAACATGATTGTTTGGATATTTTGTGCCTTTGTTGGATAGGCAACAGTAGAGAGATGAAAAGAGAAAGGGGAAAAGATTTCTGCTAACTGCTAACAGCTAACTGTTGCCCAGAAGTTCATGGCAAAAACATCAACATTCCTAGTAAAATCACCAGTGGTTCTGCTAATATTTATTTCATTATAACAAATAACAGTGCTTTATGTAACTTTATTATAACAGTACTTTATTTAACTTAACTGAAACAGTTGCCTACTCCATTAGAGGAGATTTGAAAATATCAAGATATATATTGTGTAACGCGATATATCCTAAAAATATTGCAATATTATTTACAGGGCATATGGCCCAGTCCTACTTTATAGTACACTCATACAGCAGAAAGATGTAAAACGGTACCTCATACTCATACTCTTCAGTTCTCTCCACCTCTGCTGGAGTATTGGACAGGTACTCTGGACATTCATAAAACTCGTGCTCCATGGTGTGGATGGAATGACAACTAGGGAGGAAAAAGAAGAAGAGACAGTTGTGTTCAAGATCATAAATATATGCTCGCATATGCGTGCCTTTGTGTTTCATTTGGCTTTTTCTGACAAAATTAAACAAAAAAGGTGCATGATATTAAACAACATAGCAGACCCCTTGTATAAATTATCTCATTTTTCAACAAAAGTCTGAACAAGCAATATAAACATCAACCAATTGCCCCATAAAAGCCATGACCTCTGTAAACTGTCACCATGATAACTACCTCTCCATAATCATTGACCCAGACTGGCAGATTTGTAGTTTTATAGGACAAATTGATTTCATCTACTGCCCAGCTAAAACCCTATAAATAGCCACAGAATGGTCGTAGTGCCAGAATGCCCGCTCTATCAGCCCATTGGCTTTTAATCGCCCAGCAAAAGCTCCCCATTAAAGAAAATGGATGTAGCACACAGAAGCAATTATTGCATGCGGGTTTGGCTGCGCATAATGATATCACAGGGACAAAGTACTTAGCTATGCTGGGGGTTTCCACACTATGATACAACCGCTTAATTACTACCGTGAAATGGAAGAAAACAACAAACCTCAGGGAAGCTTCACATTCATTTGGGACTGAAAAGAAGGTATATATCCTGATTCCAGTTAAGGAGGACCTATTATGCTCATTTTCAGGTTCGAACTTTGTATTTAAAAGTTCCTACTAGAGCATATTAACATGCTTTTATCATAAAAAAAAAACCTTAATTTCCCTCATAACACCTGTATTCACCCTCTGTCTTCAACGTCAGACA
This sequence comes from Epinephelus moara, assembly GCF_006386435.1. NCBI lineage: Eukaryota > Metazoa > Chordata > Actinopteri > Perciformes > Serranidae > Epinephelus > Epinephelus moara. Next base: position 17,052,301 of record NC_065528.1, read on the forward strand.
CTGATGCACAGAGGAGCCTTATCGCAGAGATATGATACACACTGGGCGCATCAGTTGTAGAAGCACCAGGTAGCAACCACACTCATTAAATACCATTGCTTTGTCAGTGGACATTGGCGTCAGACATGGACACACAGAGGCAACCTTCGTGGCGGTATGATATGCACCGGGTGGCAACTACCGTGATATAATTTGCGATAAAGTCTGTAGAGGGTGGGTGGGAGGGATGGTGGATGGGTCGAATGATGCCTCGTGAGGATTCTAAGTCAAATCATGTTGGGGGTTTTTTCTAAACCTAACCGTAAACTAGAAGTATATTTTGAAAAATAAAATGCATGTAAAAAGCAGAAAAAAGACACCATCCCAGAACACCCAAAATAGACGCAGAACGGTATCTGGCGTATAATTGTAGCGTGTAGGTCCAGCAGGGTCCAGTAAAGCAGCGCTGTTTGATAAGTTGGGATGAGACCACGTTGGCCTGTCTCTTTAAGCCCCCCCTCCTGAAAAAGCCCAGTCTGCTTTTACTGGTCAGTGTTTCCGTGTCATTTTTGTCCTGTCATTGCAGCCAGGGAGTAGCATTTTTTCTGCCATGAAAAATGAGCAATAAAAGTATTCAACCTGTCCGTGTCATCTGAGTGTGTACCATTAACATTCAGCTACCTCTCAGTAGATGGAAAACGCCTTGCATTGTCCTCACCTGTCAGACAAAAGGAAGGGACAGATGTCAGGGACGGGCGGAGTAGCAGGCCGAAGCTTCGCCAGTGCCATGATGTGCTCGAAGGTGATGTCCGTTTGCGTGCAAACATCCACCACACACACATCCTGTGGTGTGCCACTGTGGTTGTGTGCAACAGCGGCCGTGGCTCTGGTGGGGGTTCGCCGCAGAACCTGGACAACGATTGGGTCTCGCCTGATGGCCTCCACCACTGCCTCCTCATGGTCGACCTTGGAGAAGTTGCGCCCGTTCACCTGTGTGGTGTGAGGAGACCAAATCATTAGGACACCATGTCCTCGTTTGTTACATTTTATGGTAAAAAGATGCAAACTGAATTCTTTTCCACTGTCTGAATTCTGTCTCTACAAAGAGGAGAAAAGTAAGCGGAAGAAGTTTTTTTCAAACCCTCATTTATCCAAGGACAATCTGACAGACATGCATGCTCTTTTCAGCAACAACCTGCTTCACATTCACACCTGGGAGCCTCACAGTACTTTTACACGTCTCCACAGTTAGGCACTGAATAGCTTCCAGTAAAGCAACCACAAGTTAAGTGCTTTTATAAAGGGCATTTCAGCAGTAATCCTTGATGGAGGGTGCATATTGCATATTCTCCCTTGTTTTTCCCTACGCGGAACACTTTCCCAGCAGGTTCAGACATTTTAACTGCTGACCAGCTATTCACAAATGTGCTTTTCTAACCTCTTGGCTGCTGCCAATTTACAGAGACTGTATAATGTACTAGAGTGCAGCATTTGCTGAAGAAGAAAAACTCTTTAATGAGCTCATTTTATCTCATTCTGTTTTGCACCAATATTCTTCCTCCAATCAATCTTACTCAAATGCATTATTTACATTGCAGTCCCACCATTAAGCCCATTAGATGTAGAATAGTAAAAATACTGATTTAAGCAAATGAGCAGCAAAGTGGGGAGCAGCAGTGGGGGGAGACCGTGCTCCATGGGGAGCGTCAGTTTTAGCAAGCAGTGCCTACTTAATTTGCAAGATCAGAAAAGGTTGAGCCACAAGGGAACCAGTGGAGAAGAGATGTCATACTGACAGCTGTCAGTGTGAAAACACACACACACACACACACACACACACACCCCTATGCTTTTAAGTGTAACCCAATTAGTTTAACCTCCATGTGCCAAGGCTGTTTTAACCTCTGTGTGCCAAGGCTGTGCTCAAGTTCATTTTCACATCCTGAAATTGATTGTTTGCATTGATTTCAGGTGTCAATGCGTTTGTCGAGCATCATTATTAGGAGAACAAATTAACAAATTGGATGCCTACATTCTAAATCAGCGGTTCCCAACTGGTACAGCCACGGGGTCCAGATTTCTCCTTAGTCGTTAGTTCGAGGTCCACACAGTTTATTATATTCAGTGTCATATTTGCGTTCGGCCATGTCGTCAAGCTAGCTGTCTCTGTTAAGTAGCCGTCTGTAGTTCAATCACTCTACAGCAGGAAATGGCACTGCTAAATAAAAGCTCTGTGCTGGAAATTTACTGCACTTAAAAATAAAGTGTGCATTTTTACAAACTTGACATGTTCGTGAGTCGCTTGTGGTCTATTTGGAATGGACCCATGGCCCACCAGTTGGGAACTGTACACTGTTCGTACGTTTTCCTATGATAAGTGATGCACCAAAAGTCTTACATATCATACATAATCGTAAGCTGATAATTCATGCACAACCCACATATTTGGGAAGGCTATGATCATGTGACCAATGTACTGACGGGAGTAAAGAATAAAGAAGGAAGGGGTAGTGAATGGGTCACAAAACATAGGACTTTCCCCAGGAGACAGATGTTCACAACTGTGAGCTTTGAGACATTTTAAGGTACGTCGTCACCATATTTCTTTATTTGCCTAAACCTAAAATAACCTCTGTAACTCTACATTAAGTACATAACATGATGTCATTAGTGGGGTGGTAATTCATGGGATATCATGCGAACCATTGTGCGTGTATTTTAAAGGATATGAGTTGTTGTATGAGGATATGTTGTTTAGCTTGGTGAAAGGACTAAGGAGCAGCAAATTGGAAATCATGTTGACAGCATTATAGTTTTCTTGTTGTGATGTCGCTGCTACAGCTTGCAAGTGTTAAGTGGCCATCAGTCCACATCCTACTGCCATCTGCAGCAATGACAGCAATTAACTTGTGGCTGCATCAAACCTGTGACCTCTCTCGTGTTTTTGCCACATAAAAGTTCTCCTCCACACACATTAACTGCATATTATCGTCCTGTCTGAACCTATGTCCATCTCCGAGAAAGTGCAGAGAAAGTTCCACAGCATTTTTGAGTTGTAATGAGGTCCAGATGGACACATTAATCTCCAATCAGAGCGAATGCTCTGGAAAGCAGGAAGTGATTGTGCGGCTACACCTGCCAGTGTGTTTACCTGCTGTTGTTCCTCTATTCAATCTGCCTGTTGATGAGCTAACTGGGGGCTGATTAATAGCCAGCAGATGTGACAAAGACCGGGGATAATGGCTCAGAACGTGCAGGTTTTTATGTGTGTGTGTATGTGTTTGTGTGCAGCACACATTTTGTACATCATATACGGTGAATTTACAAAGCATTAGGGGTAATTAAGCCACAAATGAGGAGATAAAGAGGAGTAGACAAGTTAGAGATGCGTTTTAGAGCTCTGAGACGATTGAGATGTGAATTGGGCAAAATGGCTCACAATCAGAATCATTTACATTTTGCTTTTCTTTATGTCCACACACAGTACGCTTTAAATAAGTATGCAACGACTCTATATTTCTTATAGTTGTTTAGTCATTCAATAAACCTTCTGTGACATAAACATTCTCCTTTTATTTTATTGAAATATCCTCATTTTCTCTTCTATCATCTTTTTTCTTCACAATTTCCTATTATTGTTTGCTCATGCAAAGACTGTTTCCCCACAGGGATTCAAGTGTAATTTAGTCATATTGTGGGATCTTCCTCTCTATCTGTATGTGCGTGTGAGTGGGTAAGCATGCACCGAAGCTACCCTTACGTGCAAATATGACACCGAAACGTGTAGGTGTGCAGATTCCATCAATATCAAACAGTAATTCCATTTTGATTACAAGTTCCCTTTCTCATCACTCAACTGCGCTCCCATGACCAAGCTGACAGAGAGACAATATCCGCTCATTACATCATCTGATATAACCCATAAAAGCTTGCAGGAGAACACTAAAAATAGTGTGAGTTCGCGGTAGTCCATAGGGACAGCCGTAATGAACCAACAATATAGCGCAGCCTTCATATACCTCTCAAGTTAAAGGTTACCATTGCCAATAAAAATGGTTCCCAGTAGCCCTAAACCAAGGCTTCTTGTCTGTCCAAACACTCTGCCTTTAAAGGTTAAGGTTCAAAGTGGTGTGTTACACTTTGGGAGGACAAAAGATGTATACCTCGTGTGCTTGTGTGTGTGTGTGTGTGTGTGTGTCATCATTGATCTACAGGCGGCAGTGAAAAATGTCATTTGCTTGTTATCTGCCCACTTTGTAGTGTTTGTTATCGCTACCTGAGACACTTGTTTTTTGTCTTTCCCATCTATACAGGCTTACACAGTCAGAACGTTTTGAACAAAGGGTTAGAAGGTTAACACAGTTTGACTAGTTGGCTAAATACCTGAATATTATAAATATAAAAGAAATGGTTTGTATAAAAAAATGTCGCAGATCTCATATGAACAGTCTCTTGGGCGCAGTGCAAACGACTGATAAAACTGTGGCCAAGTATGACTTGCCCTGCCGTGTTCACACCTGATGCATACTGTACCAGAGTAGACATGAACCATACTCAAGACCACCTTTTCAACGAGACTCAGGCATGGCTCAGGGTACTGTGCTCAGGTACAGTACACAGTGTTCACACTAATCAAATGAACTGGACTTTGGAGTTAAGTGTACTCGGATCCAGGCTTGGGTCCCTTATGTGAAAGCCTCTTAGATGACAGTCACTGTTGCTCTTATATACAAATGATTGTTTTGGGGGTGAAATATTCTTTGAGTTAGCAATTGCTCACCCCGTGTTACCTTGAGTTTGTGAAGACAACTTAATTTTGGTTAGTACGGTGGTGCACAGTGGTGCGGTGAAACAAGAAGGTTTCTGGTTTAAACCCAGGGTGGAGGGTTCGGACCTTGGGGTGAAGAAGCCCTTCTGTGCGGAGTTTGCATGTTTTCCCCACGTCAGCGAGGGTTTTCTCCAGCTACTCCGGCTTCCCCCCACAGTCCAAAGACATGCAGGTTAATTGGTGACTCAAATCTAGAAAGATTTTGAGTCTGGCCCTCACTGACACACCCTTCCTACCCAAGGGACGGCACTAACTGAGGCATATTAAATGCCGCCGCACGCAATTGGACAGCACGGTAGCCATCAGAGCAAAAAACAAGGTGACGTATTCATTGCACTAAACCCCATTGGTTTGCCGACCAGTGGGGCTTTTGCCATATCCCGTCAGCAAAACAGCAAAAATGTCCTTCTAGGCTTCTAGGGCAGTCTTCTGTTCCTCTCTCAAGGAAAAAGATAAGTGTAGTTGGCTTAGCGTTTCTTCCCAAGCTAAACTGAATGGACGCGGCCCTTTGGCAGCTGCCATCTTGGCTGTTTACTTTTCGACTCCTACGGCGCAATGACTAATACTTAGGAAAACGCAGACACATTTCACATTCATCTCTACTCTACACAGGCTATCTGTGGCTATCTCAGATAGCTCTTTTGTCATATAGCAGGTATACTCAACTTGCTTTGTGAGGACCACTTTTGCAATGTGACAGGAGACTAGGGACCATTTAATAAAAAAACATTAACAGTATTTATCAGTAAATATAACAAATGAATTTGTGTTTTAAACCTTTCCACATCTGCTGTCCTAACTCATCTTTGCTAAGAAGTAAATCCAGTTGCATCAGCCCAGCACAGGTCAGGTGTTTGCAGGGGCTTTAAGGATTTAAGGACATGTGGGGCTTGGAGGATCCTCCAGACCCCTTAACAGATGTCCAGGGGATCCTAAGCTGGCACTTTTTGACACCAAGTCGGGGCCACCTGGCACCCTATTGCGAGCTAGATTTGGCCTGAGTATCAGTGTCATATAGCTATCTTGCTTTTGCTGTTTGGTCTTTGGAACCTGAAATTTTACTACCTGCTATTTCTATTTGTTCAGCGTAATTTATACGATAAAACAAATGTCAAAAGGTTAGATTTTGCTATCAACTTAGTTTTGACCAAATATTGTGGGTCTTTATGGCAGAAAAATGTGGTGGCAACCTTAATTCACACCACTGTCTCCTCTAAGCTCAGTGCCATATTTGAATATTCTCTGACATTTTCCTTCTTGACACAACTCTGCCAAGACTTTTAAGGTCAAGCAGACAGCACAGAGCGAGTCTCCGCTACCAGCTATTAATGTCACATTTCGCCGCCTGTGATGCACCAATTACACACATCATTGACTATGAGGGGTTACTAGCAGACCATGGTGCAGAAATGACTGGTACATGTGTTGAGACAGGGTTGAAAGTAGCACAGTGAAAGCCAATCAGCGCGAGGCCTGAGGCTTTGAGTATGCTCAAGAGGGGGCTCGTCATGTCAACCTTTAAATGTGTCACAGGGCTGAATAAGTCGACCACTAAGATGGCTAATGTTGTTTCCACTTTTGAATACAAACAAGAGTGATAAGGAAAGTCCAGAGATAACTGTTTGTGTGTGTGTCCATGTGAATGGGTGTGTTTGCTGCCCACAGATAAGAGCGTGACTGAAACCACTCAACCTCACAGCTAAATCTGACAGATATGGTGTCATTGTGAGCAAATGGAAGCAGACACACACACACAGTTTAAACATTACATCAGCTCCCTGCAGACTGAAAACAGCTCTACAATGCAGTTGTTTGCATTAGCCATGTTTGACTGAATAATGGCAGTATCTCAGACTGAATAGGCTTACAATGGGCCAGGAAACAATAAGCTGCCTGGAGAGACCCCCTGCCTATTCAACACCGACCTTGTCTGCCTCGAAGGAGACACTCAACCCCAGCAGCAAGCTTTCTTCCATAAATCCCCTAGATCATGATTTTCAGCTCAATACAAGTAAGATTGGTTTTACATTGAAATTGGCATATTGTGATGAGTGAGGAAGCGCAGGTGGCGTCCTCCAATAATCTGTCAAATCTCATTTCTCTTCCTCCTCTAGCTGCATTGAGATGATTCAGGAGGCCGCTCTCGTGTGACGAGGGCTCCCTGTCATAAATGTCTCATTTCAATAATAAAAGTCTCTGACATGCAATATCACCTAGTGCAGCGGAGGCAAAGGAAGATGATGGTTTCATAAATTTGAGTGGCAGGCTGTGCAACTGGTGGGCCATGCTCGGTCAACTGAATCATATTGACCCTTGTCTTGTGTGGGATGAGAATACCATGATGCTACTGATGCGTACGTGACAAGCACACAGGGTGAGCTAGCAAAACAGAACAGGCAGGGTGGAAATAAACCTGTTCTCCCAGTCTTTGTTTTCATACTGTGTCTTTCCAAAACATTCTACTATAATATCAACCAGAGTGCAACATTATATAATAGATGTAAGCTATTTGCAAGTGCTCAATTAAGGATTTAGAGGCAAATTAGGCAGCTAGCTTGGTTAGCATGTAGATATCATAACCATCAAATGGGGTTTTGGTTATTGAGTTCATGAAAACATGTGGTATTCACAGCCTCTTCAGTGGAAATTTCTTGAAAGCTCCTAGTTCACAAGTTGTGACTTGTTTGCTGACGTTTTCAGAAATGGCGATGGACCATGGACGTTACGTTTACGGCGGATGGTACGTAACGCTTTTAAGGATCATTTATACTCCCTTTATATCCAAACAAAGACATGCAGTTTCAAACGTTGTAAACATCTCTGTCCTCCATACTTCCATGTGTCCTTTACGGTGGCATAGATACAGCCAATAGATGGCACTAGAGGGCAGAGTCAAAAGTTTCACACAACAACAAACAAGGTGATGGTAGATGAGGTCATGATCAGTGTTGGGGCAAGGACGCGTTACAGTAATAATATTACTTTTTCCAGTAACTAATTACTGATGAGATTTCAGTAATACTGTTACAGTTACTCCCAAAACCAAGCAATTACGTAACAACTGACTTGAAATAGTCACATCAGCGGACTCATTTCCATAATCGTAGTGCTGCGCAGGCACGTCACAAAGCACCTAACTAGTTTGGAAGATGGAAACGATTACCTTAGCGCCTGGGAATATTCCCATGACTTTGATTTTGTCGGGAGGAAAGATGACAAGAACACTGTTGCTGCAGGTAGTCGGACCAAAACTCCTTCCACTGCAAAAAACACATCCCTACACCTCCGCACTCAAATACCTTTCACGACTGACAGCACAACAACGTGAAGCTACCGATTTGTTTTGTTACACCTTTACTTTGATTCGATAAGGACGATTGCTAATTTTCAGCTGTTGTCCCGAGATGGGCATTCGTCCATATTCGTAAGTTTTCAGAAAACGTCCACAGTGGTGTGAACTGGCCTGTCTCAGCTTGACTCAAGCCGGCTGGTGGTGTCACCTGCTACTCAGCTTGTCAAGTTGCCAATGACTGGTTTTAGAAACGTAAAGCACAACACCTGTTTGAACAAGCTCGTGGTTAAGTCCGCCGGCCAGGTCTGTCTTCTGTCTTTACATTCCCGTGGTTGTTGAATCGGCTGCCGGTCTTCTTCCTCACAGTGTGTTGGTGTCAGATGGTGGGTTGCTCCCACTCACTGACTCATCAATGTGCTCTGGTTATTTAAACTATTGTGGCATATTTATTATGAACACGTTCCATCTGAAGCTCAGGTCGAAAGAAAGTATCTCACCATTGGGCGTCCATGCTTTCCAAAGCGGATGCACGGGGAAGCATTTACATCGGAGGTCAGGAATACCGACTCAAAATTATCGACTCAGTCAAAGAACTTTTGTTTGTTTTGTAAGATGCCATGCTACTTCTCCAGACAGTAGACATCAGTGAAGTTTAGTTCCTTATGACTTTTTAAATTGTGCTCGGAGGTCAGAGAGTTTAAAAACAACAACTCTGATATTACCTCTCACTTACGGTACAATTACAGCACCTGGCATTTCAAAAGAGATCGAGAATCCCATAGCTTTGTGTAAGATGTGGCTGAGAGTGGCTAAAATATATAATTCACTACAATTACAGCCAATTTCAAACTGAGCGTGGTGACTTTCTGAGGTAAATGACTGCTGTTGTGCTGTGATGTGACTCAGGTGAACCTATATTTATCCACCAGGAACAAATTGTGAGGAGCAAGGAGAGTTCATCAGCACCTCATTGCAGACACCTATATCTGAGTCAGAGTCATTTTAACCACAGGTAACTCTTCTCCTAAATGTGCCACTGTCCTCAGGTTTTTAAAAGATTCACTTCAGGAATAGAAATTCCTGACTCAACTTTAAAAGTGCACGGGGAGTTGGTGAGATTTCACCTCTGTTTTGCATCTTCAGCTTGGCTTGTTCGTCTTTCCCAATCCCAAACTGTTCACTATGCATTGTAACGCTCTGCTGTTTTACATTTCTGTATCGCACCAATTAATCAAAGTGACAAGGTATTTAATGAGAGGCAATTAGAGTGTTAACCAAAATGCAAATCAGATGGGGAGAGAGTGGGGAAGGGGGTAGGAGAGATGTGTGTTTGTGTTGGTAGCAGTAGTGGCGTGCATATGTGTGTGTTTGTTGTGTGTGAGTGATAAGCTATGGCAACGGGTTCAAGGAGAATTGGCTCAGTGCTCTTATTAGGATTCTTATTCACCGAATAGCGTTCAGCTCTTCCTGCCTGTGTTTATGTGCTCGTCTGCGCCCATGATTGCATCTATGTCCGCGTCTGCGAGCGTCTGTACAAGTTGTAATGAGTGTCCTTCACAGATTTTCACAGACATGGGCTCCTGCACAACAGGCAAAAACAAGCAATTAGTTCTGCATGGAGGAGGGCCGCATGACAACATGAAACGTGGATTAAATAGCTGCTGTCAGGACGGATGTTAAGTAGCCCGCTCAGGTCAATCCCTTCTACATCACACAGTATCTGTGTGCGGTAGATTAGACCGTGGTTTCGCTTGGATTCGCTCTTCACAGCGCTGGCTTATTTTAGCTTTTAGATCTTTGCTTCAGAGCGAGCGTTAAAAGTTAAAAATGTATGAACTCGTAGCAAAAGAGTGGTGTGCTTCTAATGTTTTGCAGCAACAACAGAGACCAGCGCTTCCCACATGTGCCTGTTCAGTAATATCTGCTAAAATAGCAGGCTGGTGTACTGTCCTTCAACTGGTTATCCTGCATTCAAGCCCCTAATCATGAAGCATTGGCACTGCTGAAGTGTCCTTCAACGAGACAGACTTTACTGCTCTGCAGCTGATCATACGCTGTTGCCTTGCAATGGAGGGCTAAAGCAAAAGATTGTTTCCTACATGTCCCAGAATTACTGCAGACAATCACTATATCCAGAACTCCATTTTGCACCAATGACCCCTTGAAAACCTATGATGTCTTGTTTCTACAGTCTCCCTATGCCCATTGTCCCCCATAAAATTAAGGTTAGGATCACAGCTCCTCTTTGCTACAATAACCACCTCCAAGATAACAAGCTACACCCTGAAAATGGCAAGTTTGACACAGATTTGGATCGTGTAATCAGGCATGCCTGATTTGTTCTTTCAGTGAACTGTTGTAAGGATCGACTAGATTAGAACAACTTGAGAACGCACCTTGGAAAAGCCCAGACTCCTGTCTCGCAGGACTCTCATGCCCCTGATGTTGATCCGTTTTCTGACATAGCCAGTCACAGTTGATTTACCACATCTTTTTACCCCAGCAGCGGCCAGTGACATTGACTTCAATGATGTACCTATCCGTTCTATTTCACACAAGCTTCTTTGATATCTTCGTAATAATAATAATCAGTTAAAGTTGAATCACACAGTCGACATACGTCTGTTACTGTTTTTTGGTGGTGTTTTCTTTTGCGAAAAAAATCTAGCCATTTTAATGACAGGGCTCGCCTCCCCATGTGCAAATGTTCCACCAAAACAAGTTGCCCCCGACACTGTGGTTCAAGGACACCATCGCTACACCCCTAGCATAGAGCCGCCCAAGATGATTGTGACTGGTTCTGAGAAATACAAACAAGCCAGAGCATTTTTTTCCCCCTTTAGCACATGTGCTTCCAGAACTTTCTCGCCCTATGAGCGCTGTGGAAATAGCTATGGCTACACGAGGCTACATCTTAAAAGCTTTTCGTCTGTATTTTTCGAGTTAGCCAAACTACAAAATGAGTTGTTTCTGTCATGTGAAAAAAAGAGTTAAGTAAAACAAGTAATCCATTCCAGTTTTTTATATCAAAATGATGCAAACAGTGGCAGATCTTCCTACAGATCATAGGTGCCAACTGGGGGTGGGGATGGGGAGTGGCCAAAATCACCCCGCCCTTTTCTTTGACATTGAAAGCGAGACAATAAAATGTCACCCTTGGATGGAGTACTAATTGGACTACAAAGCCGCCTCAAAAATGTATGTTAACTCATGATCTCTTATGGCAGCATGTGTATGTCTCTACTATCTTAAAAAATGACTGATGTATTTTTTATATAATCTTATTAGTTCTTCCATTTCTTTCATTCTCCCGTCTATGAAAAGGTTTTCTTTGTCTTGCTGTCAAGGCGTTTATTTCCCCTTTTGTCTGTCATTGTCTGTGTAAGTCAGCCCATTTCTTTTAGATTCAGTATGTAAAAACACCGTATATTGCCATAGCACATTTAAAACAGACAGTACATCACTTTCGATTTCTACCTGTGTTTCTGAGGGTGTCTCAAGGGTTTTCTCTCCTCTAGCTCTTCACATGTCTATCTTTCCCCAGCCCCAGCATGACAACAGCAGCGGTAGAAACAGGCACGCAGACATCAGAGACTGCTGACTTGTGATTGTCATTCCAAGCAGCCATTTCTGATGTAAGTGGGGGGAAATCAAAGGTTATCATCTGTCAGCGAACGCATTAAGAACCATCTCATTTCCTGCTCTTTGTACCACTTCCACATGCAAGGCGGGCTTCCTTTCAATTAGGCTTCATGAATACAGATAATACCCACTGGTAAAACCTTGGAATGATTTGTCTTGTATTTGGCTTTTTGGAATTACAATATGAGTATTTTATTTTATGCATAAGACAGCCACAACAGCCTAAGTGCCAGTGATACTTAAAGGTGGAAAAAAGCCTTCTATTGTGTTATCGCTGAGGTAATCGAAAGCAAATGAAACCCAATTAAAAGATTCAGAATAAAAGCCCAATGGCAGGAGTCAAGAGGTTTGCTTCACACCGCCTGATTTAATCCACAGTCTTATTCAACATCTACTGTAGCCTGGCAGTTTTCGTCATTTTCGCTCATAAAATGACAAATGCCTTCTGCCTGGTGGGCTCATACATCATGGCAGGGCCAACACGTCTGTGTTTAACTAATAGGCTCTGTGTCCTCAAGCAGCCGTGGATGGCACGGGTTATGACAAACTGCATCAACAAGACATTCATTACCCTCAACATCCTAGCAACCAAATCACAATTACCCTGATCCACGAGTGAGCATACAACCCCGCTGCCACACTCCTATTCCTCGCACGCCATGTCGGCGATGCATAAATTAGCCTTCTTTTGTCACACTGGGGGGTTGGCGGGTTCGAGAATTAGCTCAGTTTGTTTTGCGTGTGATGAGACGGGGTGCTCTGATGGCAGATGACTGCAAAACTTCTTCACGGACAAATCAATAGACACTTTAATTCTCACTCTGTGTGCGTCTGTCCACATGTGTGTGTCTGTGTGTGTGTGTGTGTGTGTGTTTGTGTGTGTGTGTTTGGGGATGTTTTTTGTGTACGTTTTACGCATGTATGCTTGTATGTGTGTGTTTATGTGCATCCATGCAGATAGTTGTCATGACTGACTAATGTACTTGGCCGGCGCTGTGCCAGGACTCTATTGTTGCGCTGTGTCCTCCCCACAGTCATTAGATCACCATTAATCTCTCATCTGCCATTAAAACAACAGCCAGCGAGCCGGGCTGAACAATACAGTGGCCCTTCCTCCAGCCCCTCGACACACACTTGCAATGAGTTTGAATTAGGCTCTCGGGGGTCACCGATTAGACCCACATAATTCATCCAGAGGGCTGAGTTCACAAAGAGGTTATGTGTTACTCCTCTATATGGGGAAGCTGAACATATACACACACATCATACATTCTCCATCCAAGCATGCCATCTATTCCTGTACTGTATTTAACTGAAGAGCAAGACTGGTGATATGCTTATTGTCTTCAAATTCCATTAAAAAAATGATAATGACATGATCATACTAACAAGTGTAGATGCGTGGAATACTTTAGCTTATTTCTCCGTTCTATAGACCTTCATTGTTGTCCAAAAAGAAGTATAAAAACTCATTAATGAGCTACTAGATGACTCATTCTTCTGTCACCAAGAACCTGGGCACTGTAGTTTTTTTAGTCAGTCCCAGACACACCATTCTGCTGCTACAAATACCAAATGGCACATGAAATGTGAATTAATCCGCCACTGAAAATAGTCCCAACAAATGTGCTACTTTCTCCTGTTTGAGTGACATTGGCTAAAAACTGCAGTGCCCAGCTCTATTAGGAAATGATCAGGGCATTTTTAGAAGCAGGAAACTATATATTTGTGACCCATTTTTAACGATTTCCATCAGTGGGAACAAACGGGCATGGGGTTGAGTGCCAAAGTAACCCAACTGCAAGAAAAACTGTTGGCACTGAACGTTCGCAAACCATGGATACTCTACATAATGTAGTGGATATTTTGAAACTTCACGTTTCAACAATGCTGTGGTTAATGTGTGGTTGGGTTTTAACACAGAACCCACTGAGTTATGGATAGGAAAAGACCATGATTTGACTTCAAATATCCTGTTTTGGGGGCCAAATCCCAGCAGGAAAAGCAGCAACAACAGCGTTTCATGGCACTATCCCCACTGAAACGTCACTACAAAACACCCACAAATGGAGCTTAAAAAGCCAACGGAGGAACACAGATGGGTTCTTACAAAACACCCACGCTTTGAGTATACAAATCTGGTTTTGTTGTTTGTTGGCCTCAAACAGTGGTCCGCAGCTTGACCGGCTGTCCACCGTCCCCTTCACCTCCCAATCACAAATTCAGCTCATGTATTATGTCACTTTAGAGACGATATGATCAGTATGATATGTATAAAATGTACAGATGAAACATATTTGTGGTTTGCAGAAACATATAATGCCAACCCTTTCTTTTGGTGACTGGGCTGGCTGAAGACAGGATAGGGAAAGTACTGGGAAATGGACTGGATGGGTGGACGATGGATACACCTGATTATTTACATTATTCACACTGGCTATGTAGTGCATCAGAAATTGCCACTTGAAATTCCGAATTTACCAAAAATGAAAGTTGTTTTGGGAGGAAAAAAAAGCAAGTGTTTGTTCATTTTTGTTTAATTTAGTGCAGCAGTTAATGCATTGCGACTTTTAGATGTGGCAAAGGCTCTTTAAAAATCCCATTCAGTTTCTGCTGCCCTTGTTTCCATTGTTCTGGGTCTAAGCAACAGCAGTGCTGTGGGTAAACCATACAGACACACTAGCAGGGGTTTAACGGGTTCATGAAAGTGACACCACACGCGAACACCAGTGAAGAGACGGACAGAGGTACTGAGACCAACTGAATGCTTGTAGACTCATAACTATGTAACAAAAAAAACATCTTTTTTTTTTCCAATCTTTGAATTAGAACAGGAAACGAGAAGAGACAGAGAAATTTAAAACTGTTCAAGTCTTTATTGAGCACAGTCCTGCTATGAATCTTTGTTATTCATATGAGCGCAGATTGGTTCAAGGCAAAATGAGCAAGCTCTGGATGCAGGGGCATAATTAGCAAAACATGCTAAAGCTTGGAAAGTGAAAACACTTTACTGGGGAGCAGGAAAATTAAAGATTTATGTGCTGCTTTTTGCATAAAATTAAGTGTTTTTTTTTAAGAAGCCTGGAAAGTGTGAACTTTCCATTTTCCCCTCCTCCCGCCAAACCTTTGCCTTTTTCATTTTAAAGTGATGCATGTTTATGCTCACTGGAAGCACCTAACCCATTAGCATTATTCATAACAAGAAGCTTCCCCAGTACGCCCCTTTGGTGGAGAAGAAAAACGACCTCACACTCCACTGACTGTGAGCGGGCGAGAAGAGCTCTTCCTGTGATGAAAAATACCTTCATCCAAAAGCATGGTTGGTTAGTTAACGGAGAGACGCACTGTGGTGCAATTTACCCCTCATACGACCTGCCTCAATCAAGACTTTGACTGTATTCACAGTTTCAGGTCGGTGACTTGAAGTTTATAATGTGACTGAGTGAATGGCTAATCACATCCGCCACCAACGTATTATTAGTCTGATGATGATTAGCAACTGTGCTTAGGTAATTTTCAGACCTTATCGCAGACCGACTCTTTAAATTAAATCACTGTTCGCTCAAAATAGAATTTTTAACTTCCTGAGGCTCACATCAAATTTTTTTCTGAAGGGAAATATTCAACCATGTACCCAGATAAGAACGTTTTTGGTTTTTAAATGCCCAGACACACCAAACCAACATCAAAGAACTAGTGGCGAGGAAGGCCAAATGTTGCTTCACCTAATGCCGCCTGTTTCTCGCCCCAAAGTTGCACTTTAACACACCACAAAGACTAACACTGCTATGGAGAGGAAATAACTATTCATACCAGCAGGTGGCGGTAGTCTATATTCGTCTTTCATAAAGGGAAACCAGAAGACTGATAGAACGGATTCAAGATGCTAGTTAGCCAATTAGCACTTTAACAACACAACCCGATGTTGAAAGAACAAAGGATATTTACAGTGCGCTAGGGAACTATAACAAACCATTTCAGACAGTCTCTGCTAAAAAAAAGACCCCTCAACTGCTAAAACTAATCTTACCTAATACAAAGAGTTTGTTTCGTTCTCACTTCCTTTTTACTGAAGTCATTTATTTGCTTTCCTCACTTCCAGTCAGAGTGGTTTCACTCACCAACAGGCTCTGGCAGGTCCAATTCCGATTCAACATGCAAAAAAATAGCCAACATGGGCTGACTACGGCCAATGGTGCAGGACACACCGCAAAAACTAGGGCGACAAGCAATCATTGACAACCCAACACTGACCAACAGCCAACCGCTGGCTTGGTGTGTCAGGGCCCAATAGTTAAAGGGATAGTTACATCTATGCTGTCTTTAAAGCTACCAGACCCTTTTGACAAAAACAGTAATTTTACCTCGCTGAAAATGGGAGTTGCTGCTCTACCACTGCCTCGATTAGCTAGATAGTTTATGTTATTGTGTGACTTCGGTGAATTTGAACTAACCTTTTAAAACACCAAAGTAAATATAGCATACATTGAAACTGACATTGATTTTTTTAGGTGACTAATATACATTTTGCTGCTGCCACCATCCACAGCAGTACATTGCCAACCTGTTCTCATCCTCAGGTCTTCAAATACCGATGCTTTGTTACGCCTCTCAGCGTGTGATACTGACGCCAAAGACGCCCTTTAGTGTCTTTATGTAGATGTACCAGGCTTCCATCTGACTCCAATGTAAACCCATCCCAGCACCTGTTGCTGAGAGCAACTTACGTTGTATAAAGAACGAGAAATTCTGCAATAGTAGTTGACCACAGTTTGTACCCCATGTGAAAACAAAAGTCAGCATTGTTTAAACATAACGTTGTGTAATTTATATATGGTCGTCATTATGACGTTTTTGTTTTTTGAGTGGAAATTTGGGCTTTTAACCAGGCTCAAGACCAAAATTGCTGCCTTGGTTTGGGCTCCGGTTGGGCCTGGACAGAAGCTACGCAGGGTCATGTAGGGTCAGGCCTGATTTTTTTTGGGCCCAGTCAACACAGAAGAGTCACCCTAATACATGTCCTCAAACTACCAACAAAGACCCATCCACTGTGCTTGGGCCACTCTCTATCCTGAGGGCATTTCCCATATCAACACAAGGCTTATGGTTACACCCCGCGCTAAATGTAATCATGCCCCCCCCCCCCAACTCTGCAGATGGTTTAGTGTTATTCTATCTGTAACTGGACTCGATGCCTGGCTCTGAGTGGGCCTAATGACTCCTAAACCCGAGTTGGTTAAGTGGGAATTCAACACCAGCACCCTGCTGTAACCTAATCTCCCTTTGGACCACCTGGACCCAGGATCCACCCCGTGGGTTCAGAACATACTCGGCAGTGGCAATGCATTTGCATTTTTAAGCATTAAGCCTGTTCAAGACACATACTGTATGCAGAATAATTTAGCTTTGACAACATGCTGTAGAGCACAAGTCACAGTGGCTGTCAGAGAAAAAACATCATCAGTGACATTATAAGCTGTAAATGTTCACCATTCAGAGTCGGTGTTCTTTGGTAATAGCTGTAACAAATGCCCCAAATGATTATGCGTGATGGAGAATTTCTTGGCACAGAGAAAAAAGCACAGAGGAGAATTTCTTTTTATAGTTGAACTGACATTTGGTCTCAGATGAGAATTGCACCTCCGCTGCCAAAGAACTCATCCAAAGATCTGACTGAGGGAAATTTTATGCTAATATGAAGGATGTTAGAGGTTTTTATGTCTCAGAAGTTGTGTTTTAGCATTTTCCCCCCTGCAACGGCTAAATATCCGGGGGAATTTTTTTTTTTGTGCATGTGCATTTTTGTAGCGGCGTGTTGCAGCAAATGCCTGCAACATAACCATAACAGCTCCAGATGGTTCCTCGTAACATCTGTCTAACCTGACAAAACATAGCCTGCAGCGTGTGGCCATAAGGTGCATTATTGGGTTATTCTGGCACAAGGTTGGCTTCAAACCGTATAACAATCACAGTCTGACGGCACACACGCTGAGACGAGACAGCATTAGTGTCTGTCTCCCTCCCACACATGACTGACAGACTCTCTCTGTGTGTCCGCCATCGCTCTGTTTTTCTTTGCAGGGCTTTTCCAACATGCAGGGAAAATGTGTGGCACCTTAGAGAGCGGGGTCACGCCAAAGTGTATTAATGAGTCGGATAGACAGACAAGCAGGAAGACAGACAGGAGCAGTGGAATGGAACGGACTTGAAACTGTGTTTGGCGACTGATAAGTGATGGGAGGAGGAGGGGGGGGGCGGGACTTTGTGTTTTGGAAAGGGTGAGGTTAAGAAGGAGAATGGGGGGATTTAAAGGACTTATTGATGGCTCATCTTTTCTCGCTCTGGTACTCTCCCCTCATGCTTTACTACAGCACAATCTTCTCTTTATTTTCTTTCTTCTCACACCTTTTTCCCTTCTCTACCTTTCCATTTTCCCCTCACCCCCACCCTTCTCTTCCCTCCTTCTCCCTCTCCCCACCTCCTATCATCTTGGCCAGGCCACTTGGCCGATCGGTGAGTATGGTAATCAGCTGGAGGCTGATAACAACTGATAAGTCCTCTTGTTGGGCGCTTAGAGCTTGAATGACATTTTTACGCAGTCATAAAAAAAGGAAAACACACCATAAAAAAATCACCATAAAGCTGATGGATGGATGGACCCTGTGTGATTTTCCTTCTGTGTTGTACATGAACATACACAGTATGTGCAAATAGGCATATCTACCTCTTAACAATGCCACGGAGTTGTGTGCACATGCATCATGTGTGCCTTGTGTGGAGGGGAGACAAGAGGAGGGGGGTGAGGAGTGTCACTCTGCCCACAGAAAGGGCTTTCATCCTGGGCTTATCAGAGCCAACGCAGGGGGAGATCGTTGGCTGGTGAAGCGAAACGGCGACTGTTGCTGCCCCCCCCCCCCCTACACGCCAGACCCGTCATCCCCTGACTTTGTGATTCCCCGCTCACCCACGCACGAAAGAAAGTCGTGTGTGTGTACGTTTGCTTACAGTCAGCATGAATGGATTACTGGACGGGCTTACCGGGAAAAGGCCCAGGAGCCCAAAGTGTCAGGTCACCTGCAAAATGTCGCTCAAATTAACACATACCAACATCAAAGAGACACAAAGAGACCTCAAAGAGACACACAAAAAAAATCATAAAGTGATGCAAAGGAACTACAAGGAGACAACCTGGCAACAAAGAGAAACAAAATGACTGCAAAGAGATACAAAAAGACAACAAAGAAACACAAAACGATTTCAAAGAGACAAAAATGACTGCAAACAGATGTGAAGGAGCTACAAAGAGACACAAAACACTTCTACACCTTATCCACCAAATCAGTTCTTGTTCTTGAACTGGTTCCATTCAGGACTCTTGGAACCTTGGTGCTATCTATCGAATCGGCCTTTTAATCAGAACCACTGTAATCAAGGATTATGGAGGTAAAGAGCATTGGCAAGATGGCATATCGCACTGATCACCTGTGAGCTCACACTGCGCACAAAGTCTCTGTTGCTGCCTCCTCCATCCTCCCTCTGAAACCTGTAGGATGTGACACAGCCACTGATGTCATCATGGTTCACACTCCAGGTCAAGAAATACCTGCTGTTTTTTGGTTCCAGCTGAGAAACAACTTTTTAGGTTCCGAACCAATTTATTTTTTGGTTGAAATGCTCTGAACAGGGGCGGCACGGTGATGTGGTGGTTAGCACTGTCGCCTCACAGCAAGAGGGTTGCAGGTTCGATCCCGGGTGCGGGAGCCCTTCTGTGCAGAGTTTGCATGTTCTCCCC